>NC_050082.1:20395635-20701365 GCF_009764565.3 Dermochelys coriacea
GGCCTGATCCTGTGACCCTTATTCTTGTGAATAGTCCTTATTTATAGAAGTATAACATTGAAATACAAGGAGTTACTATATTCATGGAGATAGATCATCCCTCAGTCTCCATGCCCATGCAGCAGCATAAGACAGACTCAGAACTCCTTTTATGGCCCCATATAAGATACCCAGGTCTTTGGTGCAGGGACACAAGTAAAAGAAGGTCACTACTGTCACGTCCACCCTGCACCAGACCAGATGGGTGCAGTCTTGACCAGTGGTGGGCAACCTGCGGCCCATCAAGGTAATCTGATTGCGGGCTGTGAGACATTTTGCTGACGTTGACGGCCCCGCCTCCCACAGCTCCCAGTGGCCGTGATTCGCCATTTCCGGCCAACGGAAGCTGCAGGAAGCAGTGGGCCACAGGGACGTGCTGGCCACCACTTCCCTCAGCTCTCATTGATCAGGAACAGAAAACCGCAGACCACTGGGAGCTGCGGGGGGTCATGCCTGCGGACGGTCGACATCAGCAAAATGTCTCACCTCCCGCAATCAGATTACCCTGATGGGCTGCATGCGGCCCACAGGCCATAGGTTGCCCTTCACTGTCTTGACTCTATCCCTTAATTTCACCAGCTAGAAGAACTAAGCAGAATTGAGTAAGGTTAGTAATTTTCTGCTGGCATAGGCCAGCAGCAGATTACTACCTCCATGGTAGTAGTGAGGGAATTGTTCCTCCCTGAGTAAAAAATCCTTCACTGAGAAACTGCTTGGGCAGCACAGCACCGCACTATGAGCTGATTCTTTGGGACACAATCTAGTTCATAGCACTAAAGCATGGAACAAGAGAGGACTTGTATTTCTGGAGGGTTTGGCATCTTTCAGATCTTGATCTCCTAATTTCTTATTAGCCTTGATGTCCCAGCTCCTCAAAGGTATTTAGGCACCTAACTCACATTGCTTTTCCACTGAAATACTGGTGGATGAGAGGATCTGGACCAATAGGAGTGCATGCTCCTGTGTGAGTCTTCACAGGATCGAGCCCAAAACACCAATGTTTTCAGTTTTACTCTCCGTGGTTGAAAAAAAAAATCTACATGAACATTTCTCTTCTGCTAATTTTTATGTCTCTTGAACCCCGAGTTTTCTTTTATCCGACCCCACAAAAGGAGCTGAAACTTACACACCTATTTTGTTTAGCATCAGACTTATGTTATAGAACATTTTAGTGTGTCAAAACAATTTGATTTGTGCATCAGCAACATCCAGTGAGGTCAGAACCAGTCTGAAAACACTTGTCTGTCAGTTTCAGCTACACAGGTGAGTTGAAGAGGCCTGAACCATTGGACCAGATCCTCAACCTGTATAAATCACTAAATGGAAGGCAATGGATCTATATCACTTTGTGCCAGCTGAGAATCTGGCCACAGTTTGGTGGGGGCCGCCACAAACATAGTGGATATTGCGGGTTTTTTAAGAAAATATATATATATATATATTCTTGCTGCTGTTGTAATACATTAAAAATAGCAATGTAAATATTTAAGGCCAGATTCTTGCTAATGCTGTAGCTGCTTTGGGCCCGTGAAGCTGGCATAATGAGTTCTACACCAACCCTTCCTGCACCCACTGCCCTCCTGTATAGCAGGCATACCAGGGGCTGGAGGGCACATGGCCAGAGTGCTCTGTATTCCATTCCACAACTGGGAAGTTACAGCTTGACCTTAAAGCCAGTTATTCTCAGGGACATCAAGCAGAGGCCTGGCTCAACTGAGCATCTAAACCTTTGAATTTACAAAAAGAAAAGGAGTACTTGTGGCACCTTAGAGACTAACAAATTTATTAGAGCATAAGCTTTCGTGAGCTACAGCTCACTTCATCGGATGCGTTTGGTCCGATGAATGGATGCATCCGATGAAGTGAGCTGTAGCTCACGAAAGCTTATGCTCTAATAAATTTGTTAGTCTCTAAGGTGCCACAAATACTCCTTTTCTTTTTTGCGAATACAGACTAACACGGCTGCTACTCTGAAACCTTTGAATTTACAACATATGATTCCTCTCACAGTAATCAGGCTATAACAGTTTTAAAGCAAGTTAAATATTCAGCCCCAAATCCTTAACAATGTATTTTAAAACTAACTCTGTACAACAAAAAGAAAAGGAGTACTTGTGGCACCTTAGAGACTAACAAATTTATTAGAGCATAAGCTTTCGTGAGCTACAGCTCACTTCATCGGATGCATAATGAAGTGAGCTGTAGCTCACGAAAGCTTATGCTCTAATAAATTTGTTAGTCTCTAAGGTGCCACAAGTACTCCTTTTCTTTTTGCGAATACAGACTAACACGGCTGCTACTCTGAAATCTGTACAACAGTGTTCCATGTAAAACAACCTGAAGCTGATGTGACTCCCAGATCCCAGACTGCAATTCTGGGAGCAGTCACATGGCCCATCCTGAAGCTACTCTTCCCCTCACCCCACCCCAAATCCATAGCAGCCTTTAAGTCTTTTACTGTTTTACAAAATGTGGACAAATTAGAGAAAGTCCAGAGCAGCACTTTCCCTCTCTTTCTTCGGTAAAGGCTTAAGTGTACATCTGAACATCAGCTGTACAAAATGCAGAGCCAAATACACACAAAGCCTACTACAACAAATTCCAGATGAACCCAGGAAGAGAAACAACCCGCTGATAAAGGATTATTGCCTGCTGGTCTACATGAAGGCTTCTTGTCCATAAATACTAACATGTCCAACATTACTCAGTCCCCATTTCACTCTGTTTGTCCGTAACTCAATTTTTCCGTGTGATTCCTGAAATCAATGACGGGTCCCTCTGGAAACTGATCTAATTGTTTGAGGAATGTAGCTATGGTAATTAGGGCTTGGCAAGTTTTTCTATTAAAACTCCAGGCTTTCTTGTCAGATTACTTAGCACAACAATTTTAAATGGGCAAGGACTGAGCAATGTTATGTTCCTCCTTAATTGGAAAAGTGTTTCACCGTCTTCCTCCTTTTCACTACAGTGAAATGTCGGTGTTTAGTAATCTGGATTTTAAAGCATCTCAACAAAATGCAATAGCCAGTAGTTAAGCAATAGATCAGAGTGCCACATTCCAAAAAGTTCTTGTGACACAGTCACATTGCTTATCACATTAGCATTTTTTCTTTTAAGGAAAATGCATAATATAAAGGAAACCATGGAAAATACTTTCCGAGATAATTAAACTGCAATGATAGTCAAACAGATGTGGCTGACTGCACAATTTAATTTGTTAAAATAATTCATTTTACTCCAGTAATTAAAAGAAAAAAGAAAAAAAACCTCTTGGCAGGCTACTTCATTACAGCCAGAACTCCTGCAGCTTTAAAGGACTCACAGGGCGTGCTCTCACTGAAATCAATAGCAAAATTTCCAGTGACTTCAGTGGGTACAGGACAAAATCTTTATGTCGCACTGTGAGTAAAAATAATTTTTAAAAAAGCCCAATTTTAGGAAAACAGGAATTGTACCATAAGAATGACCATACTCGATCAGACCATTTGACCATCTAATTTCATATCTTGTCTTCAACAGTAACTGATACCAACTGCTTAAAAAAACCCAGAAATCCTGTAGTAGGTAGTTAATGAATAACCTTCCCATAGAGAGTGAAACCCATGTGTCAATGAAGTCAATGGCAAAACACCCACTGTTTTCAAATGGGCCAAGAATTTCACGCAGAGAGAGTTTCCTCCTGACGCCCATTAATTAGGGGCTCTTTTATTCCCTGAAGCATGAGAATTTCTCTCTCTTCCAAAATTCTCTTTTTTAACTCACTAGTATGAGTGTGTTCATGTGAATATTTCCATTGAGGGTCATGCTTTATATTAAGGGTCCGGTTATAAATACTTTATAAAGGCTAACTAAATGATTAAGATACTTTTAATAAATAATTAATTGTCCTGGACTGTTATCAAGTCCAACAGGTTGCTTATAATCATGGCGTATAGCATTTGTGACACCTACTGAGATAATTATAATCATCAGTATATGTCTGTCACATGCTTATATCTAGGCTTGGAAGGTTAGATTTGTATCGGTAAATGACAATTTCATTCTACACATAAACCAACCAAAAATATTTCCAACAATGATCATCAAAAATTACAGATAAGCGAAGTAAGAAGAATGCTGCCTGAGAACTTCTTAGTGAGAACTTCTTAGAGCCCAAATCCAGTGATTTGGACTTTTGAATTCGGCTTGTGGCAAACAGACCAATAGTAAAAACTGGTATGATTTCTTGCTGGAGGGATATTTACTGTGTATATTTTGACATGTGATGTTGACAATTTGTGTTTTAATGTTTATGAAGCTTTAACAGTTTGAAACTCAACATCAACTGTTATTAAATAATTGTCTGATACCCGCCCTACAATTTCGTGCATCGTGAAAATTTACGTAGATAAAAATCTTTAAAATGCTTAACAATAAATATCAATATAATCTGTCAAAATTATTTTTAAAAATCAATCAAAATCAGCAAAGCCTACTTACATCATTTAGTGCTCATTTATTTACCCTTTATAAATGGAACCTTAATGACAGTGTGATTCCACTTTCCTGCCCCACCTCGTCTCCTTGGGACTACTGTGTCATATAAGAGTGCTTGCATGAGTAAGGGTTGCAATAAGTACTCCAAAAGTAGGTACTTACAAAAAGACAGAGTAGGAAGAAGAACCTTCCTTGATAGACATATATATGCTATTTACTATCAGGTTGTCCCCAGACTGTGGCTAGTTATTCAGGAGCTTCAAGTGCAACTGTTAGGACTGTTGAGCTATACTGAACACAAAAGACAGAGGTCTTTCAAATTTGGAGTTAATGGCAATGACACACAAACAACCTAATAAAACTGTATCTCCAGACTGCAGTTTACGAAGTGGCTACCATGTGCAGTATAACCAGGCTTATGCCTGCTAATAAATCAGGAATTAAAAGCACCTAAGCAAAAAGACCTGAGGAGAATCAACTCAAGGAGAAGAGATATAATTTAAACCCAATCTATTTGTTTATCTAGTGAATGTTTTTATGACCAGCCTCTCACTATGGTCTCTAAGTGCTACACAAAATTAAAGAGCACAAAAAAGATGATTCTTTTCCTCTTAGGTTCAACTGGGCACATGACTTTATGTGCGTGTAGAGTTTTTGAAGAGTAAATGTATCCTTTTAAAAAAAAAGTCTTAAAAGTAACAGGAACATACTCAACATCTCTTACCCACTAATAGGACTTTTACTAATGTCTTTTTAATTTAAAAAATTGTTTTATAATATAGATAGGTAACCCTGGCATCATCCAACTATGTAGTTACTGGAACATTGCCCTGCACCAGCATTGGCTGCCGTATCCCAGGGAGGGATTCTACCATGGTTTGTACCACCCTCTTCCCTCGGTGGTTATGACTGAGAAGAAGAGCTTTCACTCTATAGAAGCGCTGCCCGCGATTCCTCTTCCATAGGCTCTAGCTATGTCTCTTCCCCTTTCCAGTGACGGGGAGTTTGCAGCTGCCTTATGCCACCTCAACCCCTTGCAGGGGCCCTGTGCCTGGCTGATGTGCATTGGCACTGAATCTGGTCCTTGCTTACTACACATTACGGACGACACAGCTTAGGGCCTGATCCTGCAAACGCTTTAGCACATGTATAACTTTGCTCACTTGAGTAGCTCCATTGAAGTCAGCCCATTGGGACTAAAATTACGCACATGCTTCAGGGCGTGCAAGCCCTGAGTATGTAACGTGTTCAATAGTTTTTAGTTTGCTGCCAGTCAAGATGTTTAGGGAAAGTCTACGTAGTACAAAGAACAAAATCATAATAGCCTCAGGAGAATACAAAAATAAAGCCAAAGACTTAATGTAAAACATGCACATTCAGGTTGTTTTCAATCCTACATGTAGAAGAACTGCGTCTGTGTTTCAGATGTGCATCTGATCACCCTGACACTTTAAAAATCAGACCTTTACAAATGACCTATTTCTGCACAAATCCACTTCCCACCTCCAGTACTTTTGCTCTTCTTTTTTCCCCATCCCCAAGGACTAAAATCCTACTAACAAACACAGACATTTTTTATTTAAATAGAAGGACCAGTGAAACTAATTCCAGTCTTGGGCAGGTCTGAGAGCAGCAATCCACTCTCATCCTTGAATTATTAGGCATAAATGAGACTGAAGCTAGATTACATTTTACTATCAAGTTCATACACAATAAGAACTGGAATGGAAGGCTTCTCTTTTGGTTCTTTTCACTAACATGCTTGACAATCTCTCTATCTCAGTGAGGAGGGGGAATGATAAAATATTGAAAAAAAAATCTAAATCAAGACAAATGAAAGCATACGTAGTAATGCACCCCATGGAATATAATTACGGCAGACTGTGCTATATATGTTTCACAAATTGCAGCATACAGTTATGTGGTAGAAGATATTATAGGTTACTGTACTCACTAATCTTGGACTCTGACTTAATCTGTCACAGAATGACCTCACAAATACCTATGTTTGCCCACTCTTTCCCAGTAATTAACACAAGCAGCCTTTAATAGAGGGCAGACCAGGGGACTGTCATCCAACCATTAATAATGTACACAAGCTGATAAGCATAGCAATCATGAAGCCTCGATATAGCATTCTGGTACTCCCCAGCATCAATTACTAATGTAGATCATCTGACACAAAGCTATACAAAGTGGTTTGCTTGTACACTGAGGTCTGAGTCAATGTTTAAAATATCCCTCCAAAAAAAAAAAAACCCCTGAAGTGTGCTGATATCCTAAAATTACAAGCAGTGGTTTTTCTATTCATTTTGATTTTTTTTTTAACATTTGCAATTTGTTTTTTATTTTTTAAAAAAGCTTCTTTAATATTGTTTTCTTTTTTTTTACATAATCCTTCAAAAAAGGCAGGAGAGAATTAGTGCTACTCAACTTTGTTAGCACTCCCTCTCTGGGTAGCAGAAATTGCTTGGTGGGAACTTTTATGTTTTTCCATTTTATAACCTATTCATGTTGAGAAAATGTTTGTATAATTCAAGCACAAATAGAACTACTGGCATCTAGTACTAAAGTTATATGGCTGTAATGGCTGAATCATTCCATAGAATCATAGAATCATAGAATCATAGAATATCAGGGTTGGAAGGGACCCCAGAAGGTCATCCAGTCCAACCCCCTGCTCAAAGCAGGACCAAGTCCCAGTTAAATCATCCCAGCTAGGGCTTTGTCAAGCCTGACCTTAAAAACCTCTAAGGAAGGAGATTCTACCACCTCCCTAGGTAACGCATTCCAGTGTTTCACCACCCTCTTAGTGAAAAAGTTTTTCCTAATTATCATCTTCTCAAGCTGAAAAACTGAACGTGTTTGGGCACAGTATGAAACTGTTTGCTGACAAAAAAACACTGTATCTACATTCCATAGACAATGCCAACAGTACTATTGATTGCATTTACATCTCATGCAAACATAGGGATGACTTCAGCACACCATGAGAGATGTTCCCACAGAACACATTCTGTTCACAGAAAAGGGAGCAGCAACAAACTCATTCTGCTTAAATTTAACTGGACTCTGGCTTATCAGAAGAGCTGTCGCGAAGAATCATGAGCTCTTTAAAAAAAATCACATGTGCAAATGTAAATGTGAAAGAAAGATCATTTGCAGAAAGTTTGTACCCAGTTCAGTCATAGTTGAGGATGGAGCTGTATGAAATTCTACATTTGTATTTTATTATTTTTCCCCAGCAAAAACATGGAATTTTGAAACATTCTACACATACAAAAACCAGAAATTTGCTTCTTTGTGAAATTATGTCCAGTGCAAAAAGAAATGATATTTCCCATTTCTGAGTTAACCCATTGGAAAATTGTGAGAAAATTTTCAAATGAAACTTTTTTAATTAAAAATTTGCTTTATCAAAATGAGATTTTCACAGATTTGTTTATTCTGAAATGTTATCAATGAAACTGAAAACTGAAGCATTATTCAGGCGGAGGGTTGATTTTTTTATTTATTTATTTTATGTTTTAGAGTGATGCGAAAAAACAAAAACAAAATGAATAAATAAAAAATCATTACTTTTCCAAACTTGGGGAATAAAAATGATGAAGTGTGCAAAACAAAAAACCTTCTAATCCCCCCCCTCTCTATTTTTCCACCTGCTGTTGTTGTAATACAGCACTCAAACATTCCAGAGATAACCCTCTTTTCAGAAAATGTACCCTTCCATGTTGGAGGCACACTTAACTACTGTTCATGAGCGATTGACACAAGAATCACCATCACAGTCTAGAGTCAAGACAGCTGCCAACACATTTGCATATGCAAAAAATCTGGAAGGAGCTTCATTTTTTTTTAAATAGTGTGACAGGGTCAGTCCAGATGGCTACAGGAGAGTGATAGAAGGCAGATATATTAGCCCCAGGTTAAGTAGGTCCCTTTTCCCTGGGTAAGTAAGAGGGAAGGTTCCAGAACAATCAGGAACTTTCTGGAAACAATTAAGGCAGACAGGCTGATTAGAACACCTGCAGCCAATCAAGAAGCTGCTAGAATCAACTAAGGCAGGCTAATCAGGGCACCTGGGTTTAAAAAGGAGGTCACTTCAGTTTGTGGTGCGCGTATAAGGAGCTGGGAGCAAGAGGCACTAGGAGCTGAGAGTGAGAACGTGGACTGTTGGAGGACTGAGGAGTACAAGCATTATCAGACACCAGGAGGGAGGTCCTATGGTGAGGATAAAGAAGGTGTTGGGAGGAGGCCATGGGGAAGTAGCCCAGGGAGATGTAGCTGTCACACAGCTGTTCCAGGAGGCACTCTAGACAGCTGCATTCCACAGGGCCCTGGGTTGGAACCCCAGAGTAGAGGGTGGGCTCGGGTTCCCCCCAAACCTCCCAACTCCTGATCAGACACAGGAGGAGTTGACCTGGATTGTGGGTTCACGAAAATGGCCAAACTGAGGGTTGCCGTGAAGCTCCAAGGCGAGCAAATCCGCCAGTAAGCACAAGACCCACTTAGATAGAGGAGGAACTTTGTCACAATGGGGGCACACAGCCTATTCTCTACATGAATATTTATCATTTTTTCTGGATGCAGTGTTTACACTGGGCATCATCCTGCAGCCTTCCCTCACATGAATTGTTCCATTAGGAAAGCTCTGAGCTGCCACGGACTTCAATGGGAGTTTTGTTACTGATTTCAGTGGCAACAGGATCAGACCCACCAACCTCATGGGAGTAAATGCTCCAGGATCAATCCCACCCTGGATAAATGACCATCAAAAATCTTCATTTAAAAAAAAATAAAACCATTTGTTTTTGAGTTATAGGAGTATGCCAAATCATGATCTGATGCCAACAATGTCATTTATTTATTTGCACTTTTATGGCTTGAAGGTTTCTAAATAGTTTGTTTTCAATTTGGTAAGGGGAAAAAAATGTACTTCAGGCTGGTTCCCAGTATTCCAGGTTTTAACCCAGAGCACATTTTCATGGGCAAACTGTAGCCACCTAAAATACAGGCTTTCTAATGGAAATGCTGACAGCCCCTGAACTTAGCAGTAATGGAGAACTCTGTCATAGAAGTAATAATAACTTTCACTTATATAGTGCCTTCCTCTCAAAGAATCCTATTGAACTCTAAAAACTATAGGTCAGATCAGCTCATCTATGGCAGTAGGGAAGGAATAAAGTGGGAAATAGAATGGTTTAGTGGGTAGCGGGCTGCATTTCACTGGGACTCTGGGGACCTGGATTCTATGCCTGGTTCTGCTATTGACCTCCTGTGTCATCTTGGCATCTCTTTTCATATTTCTGTGCCTTATTTTCCCCTCCCATCCCTTATCTGCCATGTCTATTTAGATGGGATGCACTTTGAGGCAAGGACCATCTCTCAATAAGTTTAGACAGTAACATGAGTGCCCCAATCTTGGTGGAAGTCTCAAGTCTTTATTGTAACACATGTGCTACTAATAATAAAACACACAATTCCTAGACAAATATTGTTTGTTTTTCTATGATCACCATTTACTAACACACAGTTACTATCCTGCAGTACCTGAGTTACAAGAAAGAAGTAGAGCTGGTTGGGGACAAAAAAATTCCCCAAAAAATGTTTTGGGTTTCTGTTATTGTTGTTGTTTTCATCAAAGATTTCCTCAAAATGCTTTGGGGTTTTGTCAAAAAACTAATGGGGGATGGGGAAGGGGAGCTTCGGTTTTCAATAAAAGCTTGACATTTTTTGACAAAACCATGGATTTTTCTTCCCAAAAACATCTTTTGTGAAAATATTTTGACAGAAATTTTTCAACCCATTCTCAAAAGAAGTGGAACATCTCAGATATCCCTGTCTGGTAGCTGCTGCTAAAAAGATGACTTTATAATAGTGACCATGGCATTTTAATCTTTTTTTGATGTACAAAACACATTTTTCACAATACCCTAAATGCTTATACAAAAATCTCTTCATTAACAGATAACAATGAACAAGTCAGGTTACTATCAGTTAAAGGACTCTTTCAAATATCTTTCTCATACACACGCAACCCTTGGCTGGAAAGCATGAAAATGGGGGAGGTGCTTATATAATGTCACTGGGGCTTGAGGTACAGGGTTAATATACCTCCCACAGGTCTGCAGGGGCCACCAGTCTGCCCAACAACTTCAGGTGATGCCTTCCCCCTCCTCCCAGCCACCCCAAGGAGGGGTGAATCTTAAAGGAACCACTACCATTTTTCTCACATCAGTCTAGACACAGTCCCCTGTCTTTAAGATTGTGGGGATTGCATTCGCCCTTTCTCTAGATGGTGGAAATTGCTCTATGTAAATTCCATGTAAAGACTGATTTTAGGGGGTATGTTAAGGAGGAGAAAGGGGCCAAGATACAGGGCAGGTACTGGAAATGGTACAGTCCCCTGCCAAGCCTGTAGTTTCCACTAGGAATCAACTCTGTTTGTTGCATCTGTAGTTCCCACTTCACTTTGTCCCTCTCCAGAAGCATGTCTATTTGGGTCCAGAGACAACACAATCTTAATTTCAGAATGGGACAATAATGTTTGATATTGTTTTAAGAAGTTTTCCTATTCGTATGCACACATGATTCATTTTTTTTAAAAGTGTGTAAAGGCCACATCCTGCTCCATCTTAAGTCAATGCAAAGTTCTCATAGAGTTCAATGAGCTAGGAGTGCCTTTTATGCATATACATTTAAAAAAAAAATAAAAGTGAGCCAAACTAACGGAAAACAATTTGGGTAGCTCACATAGTCACTGATGGCTTCTAGGCAGGCTGTTCTGCATAGGTGGCTGCGCGGAGAGGCAAGAACTAAGATCAGAAGTCCTGAGACTCATGGAGTGGAGAACAGGCTTTACCATCGATCCTTGAGCTCTATGCACAGGGAAGGTCACCCACCTGGCCCTATGGGGATGATGACTTGGAAGGTCGATACAGTTCAGTTTTCCCCTCCCCAGAGAAGGGCAAGTTGTCACTATAAATGTAAGGAGAGCTCTTCTCCCACATACGGGGTGACACCTGGCAACTGGTTAAACAGTAGCAGAACAGTTATAGGCAGTAATTTGGGAAGAGGGACTGAGGAAGAATGATCCATCCAGTTGAAACTGCAGTGGGTATCTATGAATGTGTCAATTCTCTTTAAGTCAGTGGGAGTCTTTCCACAGAATAATAGGTTTGGGTCCTTTGTCAGACAGATTATAATTATCCAAATGGGCAATTTGCCAGGAAATCGAAGTTATTATAATAACAATTGCGGGGGGGGGGGGAGACAAAGGTTTGTCATAGAAACACTGCAAATACCCAATTAGAAAACCTTCAGCCCCTGTTTCCTTGATGTATCCCATCATGTAGCAAATGGAATGGCTCTTTACAAACATGAAATCATTTAAAACATAATCTTATACAACATAACCAATCCAGATTTTCTGCTTAATGGCCTCTTTTCCAAAGGGCCTACTATCAAGCTAAATAGCAAGTATGAGATTCAAATTTATGGTGAGAAATGGACACAAACCAAATAGTAAAATATTTGTGGCATATTGGAACCAGTGACTATGTGAGCTACCCAAATTGTTTTCAGCTAGTTTGGCTCATTTTTATTGAAAAAAATGCTTATGCATAAACTGCCAAGTCCTCATCTCATTGAAGTCAATGGGAGCTTTGTCACTGGCTTTAGCAGAACCAGGATTTGGCCTTTGTACAGGTTTGGGTTTTTTTAAAAAAATAACACAGGCATTTGAAAAGGAGGATTTCTTCAAATATATTCCCAGTTCTGCATTTAATCCCTGCCCTTGGAGCAACTGAAGTTTACCATAAAATCCCTACTCCATTTTATTATTTGTTAGTATTACGATAGGCCTTAATATACTAGGTGCTATACCCACAGAGAAGGTCCCTGCCCCAAAGAGGTTGCAATCTAAATTAACAAGCCAGACAAAAGTGGGAGATGGGGAACTGAGGCACAGAGAGATTAAGGGGAGATCCCTATCTGGGGTAATTTGTCAGAGCTCCACTGAAGTGATGACAAGTTATCCCAGCAGAGGATCTGTCCCAAATGACCTACCCAGGGTCATATTAGGGATTCTGTGCCAGATCCAGGAATGTATCTCAGATTTTCTGGGTTCCTGGCCAGTGGCCTTAATCATAAAGCCATCCCCCCTCTCTTATTTCACAATTATAACCACTCCATTTGTACCACTGAAGTGGGCTACGGTATTCATCAGTAATAGCCCAACATTTCAAATCCAGAGAGCACATTAAAAAAAAAGCTTTAAAAAGGCAGTGATGAGGATGGGAAGGTGTCTTAGAACAAGTTCCTGCTCGAAAGGGGATTAATCTTTGGAGTTTTTGTTCGTGTTCGGCCAGTCTGGATCATCTGCTCCAAGGGGTGCAATTATGAACTAAAGCATTTTTATACATGACTTCAGCAACACTATCTCTAGCAAGCTGTGTGTAGCCAAAAAGAAAAACAACCAAGTGCTAATTGGAACTGATAGAAAATCATCCATGCCCTTTTGTTTCTTAGATCAGAGTAGGGAGGGACAAAGCCATTCTGAAAACTTTTGAGTCCAGTTAGAGAGCAGATATCTAAAATTTTCCTACAGAACTAGAACTCTTAGGTTTCAAAATGTGTAATAAATGCTGGCCCTTTTAAGCCCTCTTGAGAAAGGGGAGGTGGAGTGAGAACTCAGCAAAGCCAGACTTTATGTTGAATCATTTTGGTTGGATGAGTTATGGTTATGAGAAGAGGGATGGAAAAAGTTGTGAGTGATGTCAAAAGAGATAAGAAGTTTGGCATCAAGGGCAAAGAGATTAATGATTGCATCCCCTTGACCACAGCTCATTACATAGCTCATAACAACTGTCTCTTTAGGGGGCAGAACTGCAGATTTTAAATTACAGTTTTGCTTAGGAATTTTTAGGAATTTAGAGTTTTGCTTAGGAATTTTTTTTTTAAATTTTGTTCATTTGATTTTGTGAGATAAGCTTTCCATATACAAGTGACATTTGATAATATATGCAGTCAGTCTGTCCACAGGTCAGGTGGACATTTTCAGGAAGGTAATTTGCTGAATGTTTCTGAATATTTTCTACTATTTTACTTACAATTAAAGTTCTGGAGTGACAGCTGCCCCCACCGAAGCCAGTGGCAAAATGCCCATTAACTTCTGAGGTGACATCCTGGAGTCACTGAAGTTTTTTTTCAAAACCACTCTAGGTCCTCTCATCCAAATGCCATAGCTAGTAGCATACAGTAGGAAGTTAACCATAGTGAGCCCTGATCCAGCACTGAGATCTGTTACCATGGACTACTGAATCCAGACAATGTCCACAGACTTTCAGCAAAGTACCACTTGAACACTGATTCCTACACTAGCAAATCCCGGAACAAGCTTCATGAGATTACACCATTTCAGCCATATGGAGATGGGCCTTAGACCATGATCCTGCAAACATTTACACACACTTTATGTGCTTGATCATTTGCTTGATCAGGGCCTTAGCTAGCACAGTTCCACCTGCAACCTACACAAGTATTTAACCACCAAGTTTCATTAGACATTAGTCTGATAAAGAGCCAGAAGCAAAGCAAAATTGGCCTATTGAATAATTACAAGCAGCACATACACTAATAGCTATTGTGCTAAAACTGCTTATAAGGACACTAGTAATTATTTTGCTATAACTTGCATTGTTAATAGCCCACCCTCATGAGCACAAAAACCAAATTTGCTAGCTACTCTATTTAGTTTGTTCTTCACAAGGCAAATTTTCCCACACTCCTTTTACTAGAGCAGAAACTGACAGGTTTCCCTTTCATTTATTTCTCTTTTGGAACACGGGCAATATTGAACATGGCAGCACGAATTTGCAGAGCAATTGAAACAGACCTACTTGCTACAGGCCAGCAGGGAAACAAACACTGCTTTGTGGTGCATCACATTCAAGTTACACCTGTTATCTATTATTATAACTTGGCAAGTAGGAGAGTGATTTACAAATCTCTGTGGGCTACAATGTGTCCAACCCTGTGCCAGGGGATGTGCATTTGCCTGCATCATGCCAAGAGCAACCCTGAGATGCATTATGACTCAGACATCTTTCCGACACACAATTTCCTTTCTGCTTGCTCCACTGGAATAGTTGTTTGCCACTGGTCATTTGTCAGCATCAAATTAAAACACCCCCTGCATTAGCTGATGCTCTGGGGAGGCAGAGCTATTCCATACCCATCCCTGCCCAATCCCCACCCATCTGTTCATTGGGAGGAATAAGTAGGCGAGAAGTGCCTGGGCTCAAGGTCCAGGTAGCCTATGCAGTGACCAGTGGGAGAGTCATGCAGAGTCAAAAGAATTACAATCTAACCCTTATCATATCATTTTTCATCCCCCACAAAGTGTAACCATTTTAAAGTAGGGTACATTTGAGGTCCACTCTATTTAGTTAGTCTCTAAGGTGCCACAAGGACTCCTCGTTGTTTCTATTTACAAAGTATCTTTAAATTAGTGCTGTATGGATTTGGAGAAGCTATGGGGCAATCATCCACAAGGGAAGGGAGAATTCTGGGAAGCAGCAACGCTGAAAGAGATCTGGGGCACAGTTTCATGATGTTTCATTCCATATTCTTTATGAAAATATGCTAATGATATGAATATGACATAACTGAGATATACTTATGCAAGATGGGTCTTGTAAGGTTAGGATTTATTGAATGTGATTATCCAATTTGTATGCATGTATTCTTTCTGTATCTAAAGTTAGAAATATGGACTATGTAACAATTACAACTGGGTGTGTATTGGGAAAACACCCACCAGAAGACAGGCCATCAAATTTGTTGAGCCATCAGAAAGGAACAACAAAACCATGAAGATACTAATCTCTCTCCCTCCTGGGAGGCACCCGTGGATGTAACTGTGCCACTGCTAGGTCAGGTGGTCTTGTCACCTTATTCTAAACACCTGGGACCTCTTGTAACTTTCCACTGGAAGGGAAGGGGGGTCAAGTTTGGGAAACAAAGGACTCCTGCCTTATGTAAATCCTATTTAAGGGTGGGGAGGAAGGCAAACTAGACGACTCCTCTCCATGGCCTGTCTGCCCAAGAAGAAAGACTGCTAAAGTCACCTGAAGGGAAGGGAGCAGTGGGGGAGTCCAGACTGAGACAGGGGTCCAGTCTGAAAAGCAATATAACTGGAACTCTGAACCACAGAAACTTTGCAACCTACCTAAAATAATGCTTAGGGTAAGAAATTATATTGTGTAACTCGTTTCTTAAGTATATTGAGATTAGCTTGCATACTTCGTTTTATTTGCTCAATAATCTGCTTTGTTCTGTCTGTTATCTCTTATATTCACTTAAAATTCACCTTTTGTAGTTAATAAACCTATTTCTTGATTATAATATAACCCAGTTTGTATAATTTCTAACTGCAGGGAGAGGGGGGCAAGAAGTTGTGCATACCTCCTTCCACATTGAGGGAGGGGGTGAATTTCATAAAACCTTTGGGATTGTATCCTTAAAGGGAGTAGGCACATGAGTGCTGGGGGAGCTCTCTCACACAGAGCTGACTTCAGT
Source organism: Dermochelys coriacea (assembly GCF_009764565.3). Classification (NCBI taxonomy): domain Eukaryota; kingdom Metazoa; phylum Chordata; order Testudines; family Dermochelyidae; genus Dermochelys; species Dermochelys coriacea. The sequence goes on from NC_050082.1 coordinate 20,411,731, forward strand.
TTGTGGCCCTACCTCTGTGTGTGTGTGTGCGCGCGTGCGCGCACACACACGCGCGCTGCAAGAGGCTGGAAAGCAAAGCAGTAAGAGAGAACTCAGGCTGATTGAGCAGGGGAGGCTCAGTTAAACCCCAGCACATCAGATGACATCCCAGAAGGGGGGTCCAACCTGTCACAACAGTGAGCAACAAATTGCATGTGAACTTGCAGCAAGTTATGGCATCAGTAAAGGTCAATGCAATTTTAGGTTGCATACAAAATGGCATCACTTCAGGGAGACAGAAAGCAATAGTTTATCTGTACATGGTCCTGAAAGAGTTCTCCCCATATCCATTGCCGGGAAGAGAGAATCATAGAACCATAAGATTAGAAGGGACTGCAAAGGTCATCTAATCTAATCCCCTGTCAAGATGCAGGATTTGTTGCCTCTTTTTGAAAACCTCCAGTGAAGGAGCTTCCATGATTTTCCTACGCAGTTTGTTCCACTGTCCTACTGTTCTTACTGTTAGGAAGTTTTTCCTGAGATTTGATCTAAATCTGCTCTGCTATAGATTAGATGTTGATAAATTGCATGGCATTCAGTATATTGAAAAATGTAAACGAAAAGTTGAAATGAAATGTTTCACCCTCATTGAAAGAAAACCCTTCAATAATTTCTGATCCAAAACTTTGACAAAAACTGACATGCTCTCATTAAAAGTTTTGATTTTGTTGATTCACCATTTTGATGGAAAACGGTTTCATGGGAAAATTTTTGACCAGCTTTAGAATTTAAAGAAAGAAAACATTTTGGCTGAATACCACTAAGCCTATTTAAAAGTGGAATAGACAAATCATTAGTAAATGAATAATAGTGAACAGTGGTGTACATACTGGCAGAAAGACAAACTATACCCTAGGTCTTTTCCAGCCCTACTTTCTCTGATTTTAACTTCAAAAAATTCAGAGATTTTAAGTAAAGTTCCCAAAACGGGATTGTTCATCTGGAGTATATCTGAACATGTCTGCCATAGAAACTGGGTCATTATCAATCTCATAAAACAGGACTCTTGCATGCAATTCACTGTAGGGCCTGGTTTGGAATGAGTCTGAAATGCCACAGGAATAGCTTTCCTCATGGCATCTCTGTTCATTGCTAGCCCAAACCAAAAAGGCTCACACAATTTTTTCTTAAAAGTTAACCAAATCTCTTTGAACCTCGTTAAAATTGCAGGTTCTGTTTGATTCCAATCTTGGTAAAGGTTTGGGTCAGTTCTCATTTAAATATATTTTATTCCATTTTCCCACACCCTCTTCTTATAATCAGTCCTTCAGGGTAGCAAAAGTAACCATACTCCACAAAACTTCAAAGACTTTTTTGAAAAGTTATGTTTAAACTCAACACTGGTAATTTAACTTGCTGCCAAAAAGTTTTGTTTGCTTTAGGTTTTTCAATATACATTTTTTTTATACCTTCCCTGGCTTTTTATAAGATAGTCTGTGCTGAGTCAGCATTTTCTCCCTACCTCACTGTATTTTGGATCACTACTACATTGTTATTTTCTCAAGTGAAATGCTGTGGTGTCACAGATGTTTTGCTAGCAGAGGCCCAGCATGGCAATATGATTTGAGAAATCAATGTTAAATAAAACCATAACAAATAAAAACCGTGAAAAATCTGTCTAAAAGACAAAGGGAGAATTGTACCTCGTATGGTGTGATCCTCCACTGCCTTGCCCGGATGTAGTCATTAACACCTGAACAAAGTGGGTTGGCCAAATGCACCAAAACTAAATGGCTTTTAACCACCATTTTGCATAAGTGCAAATGATTAAACAAAGGTGTAAGGCGGTGAAGAATCAGCACCATGTTGTTAGCTGGAGTAAGTGATGTAGTTCTGTTGAAGTCACAAGAGCTACCCCGGGGAGTTTTGCTAACCAAGAATCTTGTCCCCAAGCCACAGAATCCTGTAAAGCACCAAAGCTTTCTCTCCCCGATGGATTTTCCCCTATTACATCCACTGATTGCCAGCCACCTGTATAGCTACAAAATCACTATTTGCACTGGGGTACTTCCCCCCATTTGAAAGAGAGGTAAGATGAAATGGTGTAAACAGCAGCTTAAAGCAGTTTACCTTATCTGCTCTAGGGATTTGCCCTGGGGCAGTTATACTGGTGGCTGAAATCAAAGCAAAATCTCAATGTAGGAAAGACCTCAGGTCCTATGGCCATTAGCATTAATAGAATGTGAATAAATTGTTACAAACTGCCCAACCTCTAACAAGTAAATGTTGGATGTTGCATTTCTGTGTCTTTTACGTTTTACAGAAACAATTTTAGACTAGTTAAATGGTATTTCATGTGGGAAATTAAATAAACATGTACCCTTTTTTCCAAAATAAAGAGTTTCACTTCTGAATATGAACCCAGCTGGTTCAATCTACTTGGAAGTGCAAATTATGGCTTGATTGTAGTTCAGTATTCTAGTGGAAACCATTTAAAGGACTATAAATATATCCTTTCATCCACCATATTTGTCATTCAAATATAAACATTATTTAATTAAATGTGTCAATACAAATCTCATAAGCCTGACTCAGGAGATCACTGAAACATGTGTGTTGCTTTCAGTACCTGTTTGGGTGCTTTGCTGCATTGGGGCCTGATTTTGATCTCACTTACCCTAGTATTAATCAGGAGTAACTCTACTAACATCAGTGGAGTTCTACAGTGAAGAGTATGGTCAGAGTCTGTTCCTCTGTTTGATTTTCTTTCAGTGACATCAGAGCCCCATACCAAGAGGTTCAAGTAGCTTGGCCAAAGTCACATTGTGAAGCTTTTAGAGTGGTAGCCGTGTTAGTCTGTATCAGCAAAAACAACGAGGAGTCTTTGTGGCACCTTAGAGACTAACAAATTTATTTGGGCATAAGCTTTCGTGGGCTAGAACCCATCTCATCGGATGCATGGAGTGAAAATTCAGGAACAAGTATAAATACATGAAAGGATGGGTGATTGCTTTACCAAGTGTGACGTCAGTCTAACGAGATAAATCAATTAACAGCAGGATACCAAGGGAGGAATAATAACTTTTGAAGTCGTAAGAGAGTGGCCCATTACAGACAGTTGACAAGAAGGTGTGAGTAACAGTAGGGAGAAATAAGTATTCGGGAAGTAAAGTGAAGCTGTCAACTTTTGAAGAAGGCCAGACCAAGGATTACGGGTTGAGAGGACTCGGTGGGACTTAAGTGAGATCTTGGGCTAGCCTTTGCACTGGGGTGAATTTCATCCACAATGATTGGGTTTTTCAAACAGAACTTAGCCACAAACTTTCCTAGTTTCCAACCCATTTGCTGCAGCCACAAACCACACTCTCTTTATCACAGCACAGTGTATCAGTCTCTTGGCATACAGTACTGGGTGGATGGTAGTTCTGTTATAGCTGAGGTTGTTGTGGAAAACTTGGGTGCAGCATTTTACTTCATCTTATTCTTTGAATAAAACATTTCTCTGTGGAAGATCTAAGGAATACCACTACAGTTCAGTCCCCATTGTCTTGGACTGATTGTGAGGGCTATGATCCATGCTCTAGGTTATTGTAACCTGATTAGTATAATGATCTATTTTATTAAATTCCTAATAGAGTTCAGTACAGATTGTACTGAACACTTTAGCTACTACTCTTATCCATTAGAAAAGACTTTCCAACATAAAATTGCACTGGCTATGTTGATTTTAAATTAAAATTTGTATTGTGTTCAAAATAACACTTTCAGCAGTAACAGAAAATCCATTTGCTTTTATTTATCCTCTCATTCTTTGCATTTTGAGTCACATCTGAAGATCCAGTGAATTAGTTTTTATGGTGGTCTGAATGGTATGATTCCTTGGAGTCTACTTCAGTGCTTTTATTTATTATGGCCATTAGATCTGGCATTAATGCTGGAATTCCTTCCTGCTCTGATTTACGAGGCTGATTGGATTTCATTTGTTTTGTTGTTTTAAAAAAATGTTCAGACAAGGATGTTTTTTCCCCTCAATATTGCCTATACCTTATTGTTTTTTCAAAGGAGAAATATGGTATTACCACTGGGTGCTTGCCATACAAGGTGATGTTTAGATGTAGGAGGTTACTGTGAAGGATTCTGTGTCTAGGTATTTATAAGAACCTCTTCGTGTCACAGTCATTAATGGATTTTGTCCTCGTAGCATATTTATGAAGCAGGGTGGTACTAGACCCATATTAAAGATGGGGAACTGAGGCAGATGTTTGCCCAAAGTTACAGAGAAAGTCTATAGATGTGCAGAGAATTGAACCCAGCTCTCCCAAGTCCCCTTGCAAAGCCCTACCCACTAGACCATCCTTCCCCCAAGTACTGCTGCTAGTGTCAACGAGACTGATCCTGCACATACACCGTACTTACAACGAGCCACATGCGCCCTTCCAATATATGACACAAGAGAAAGCTGATGGCAAGTTAAGGCTCAAAGGAAGATTTTACAGAAGGGACAAGCTACAAGGTGGCATTATATCATCATTCTGCACAGCCACGCCCAACGGCCTCTGCATCACATAATGCAACTCGTGAAAAAGGAGAGGAATCAGTTTCCTCTGGCACCCTGGGCTAGGAACAAGCTAGTACATGGCTGGATACCGCAGTCCGGGCTCCCTCCTCATGCCTGTGCAGACACTAGCTGCCTGACAGTGGACAGAACAGGAGGATGAGGGTAGAACTAGCACAGTTTGGGGTGTACGCTGCATCTGTTCTCCAAGCGCTACCCAGGAGTCCTCCCCCTGGACACATTTCTGGTTGAGTCAGTCAGGATTTCTCCTGGCTCCTCCACACCCCTAAAATGTTGCTGAAGAGGCCAATAGCACAGTCTAGACCATAATTGATTTTAAATAATTGTATAAGCTGATGTAAAATAATCTTTGCACCCATAAGGCCAATTCCTGCAGTGCTTCCTCAGGCCCATCTCCCAATGAAGTCATGGGGATTTTGCCTGATTAAAGCCCATAAGATTTGTTACATGTAGAGCCTGATCCAAAGGCCATGTAAGTCAATGGGAGTATTTCCAGTAACTTCAATGGGCCTTGGGTGAGACACTTAAAGCCTTTATTTAGAGGAGATTATCAACAATGAACTGGGCCCCACAACTCCCCTGTGAGGTGCAGTAGGTCAATGCTCTGTTCTAAAGGTCTTTCCTGGTCCTGAGAGTTCACCAGGAAGTAAGGACGATCAAAGTCATTTGCACCAGAAAAAGGAAGGAAAAAAAAAAAGAAAAAGAGGAGTTCAAAATAGCTCGTGGTTTAGGTCAGGGTTTTCAAAGGGGTGTAAAGAAGTTAGGCAACCCAGTCCTACTGAGCTCTCTTAGGAAACACCAGCTTTTGTACTTATCTGTTACTGTTCCATGGCCAGCACCCTGACTGGGGCGATAGCTGCTCTCTCAACTTCCCCAGCTTCGTCAGAGGCCGCCTTGGTGGTACAGTTCAGCGGACTCAAGGAGCCATGCTATAGGTTACTGATATATTAACTTCAGGCCCAATTCTGTGAGCCTTATTCAAGTCATTTCAGTGAAGTCAATGAATGGGAGTAATGAAGAGTTGTAGGAGAAAAGAGTGCAAGGTCAGGCCATTGTGCAGTAAATAAAATCAGTCGACAGCACACACATTTTGCAAACAGATGAGAGGAGGCACAGAGAGGGGAACAGTGTTGTCCATGGACCGGACAAAGCCAAAACCCAAGACAGTGCTGTGCCTTCACTTAACTGCCTTAGGAAAATCCCAGACTAAAAATACAAATATGGCAGGTTATAAAACACTAAATATTGCACCAATACAATGCACTCAGGTACATCATACTTAAGACTGAAACCTTGGATTAACAAGTTGATTAACCAGTTATTTGGCATTCTGAGCTAGAGAAATTGGTGGGAGATCTCTGATGACCTTTAGAAATGCATGTGCTATATAGAAGAAAGCCTGACAACAGCTTATGATTTTATGAGGCTTGTTATAATTATACAACTATCCACATACAATTTTTCTAAGGTCTGAGACCAGGTGGGAAGGAGTGAAACAGGATGATAATTAAATGTATTCATTCAGTCGCCTCCTTTATGTAGATGAATAAGCCTGGCAATCATCCAGATGCAGAAAATAAAGCCTTTGTTAAATGAACAGCTATGAATAAAAAATTGTCATGAGGTAGCTAATGACGAGAATTGCTGTATTAACAAACCACGAATCCAGCCATTCAGTTCCCTCTTTTCAGTAAATGTGGATGAAACAGGCTCAATTATTAATTTAAAATCAGAGATAAAGCCTTATGACCCACTGAACTGATTCTGATAAAAGGATGGCATTGCCAGTTTCCAGTGAAACCAAGATCACAAACCACTGATGGGTGGCCATTTGTAAAGGAACTGGAAGGGGAGAAAAGACTAACTATGTTCCAGGAATGGCACAGGAATTCACGTTTAGGTGTAATAGCTGGAAAAAGGAAAAGGTTGACAAGCCCCCTACTATTTTTTCACATCAAGTTTCACTGCCGTTCATAGCTGGTATCATCATCAGTACCTCTCCACTGACCTACAGAGAATGAGTCAAAATCATCCCTCGGTAACCCCATTAAAATCAATGGTCTGACCCTGTGGATAAGTCTGGCCCAGTTTGTCCACAATTAACAACCCCTCTCTCATTCCTCAAATCTAAAACCAGCCCTTCGGAGGATTTCTCTACACCTCTTCATCTACTGCAATAGATCTCTTAGTCTGAGCAGTCATTCTTCCATATAAACTCGCACAGTTAGTTCTTTCTCCACTTCCATCCTTACCATGTGGCTTATCATTATTTATTACACCTCTACTCGACATAACGCGGTCCTCGGGAGCCAAAAAATCTTACCACAGGATAGGTGAAACTGCGTTATATCGAACTTGCTTTGGCCTCGAGCATTTCCGTTATTAATACAGTATTTGACACAAGTAGTTTTATTCTTGGTGTTGTTTTAGAAAGGCCGCATCTGATGTCGTCCTTCACATCAAGCACGGGGTCGGGGCTCACAGCCATGTGCCGGGGCTTGCAGCCATGCATCCCTGTTGGGGTCGGGGCTCTAAGCCCGGGCTCAGGGCTTGCAGCTGCACGCCAGGGTTGGGGCTCACAACTTGCAACCGCACGCTGGGGTCGGGGCTTGCGACCCCCCACATGACCAGGTCATGACCCCCAGTTTGAGAACCAGTGTTGTAGACGAGACAGAAAACCATTTTTGCTTTACCACGTTATATCCGAATTCGTGTTATATCAGCTCGCGTTATATCGGGGTAGAGGTGTATTGTGTATTTGTGTATTATCACAGTGCTTAGGAACCCAAGTCATGGACCAGGAAAATGTCCTATCTTTCATCACCTCTAACAGCCACCTCTGCTTCACAGCATCCCTGATTATATTGCTTCTCATTTCATCCATCCACTTGATCTTCATAATCATCATGCATTAGTAGTTCACAAATCCACCCCATCATTTTGGTACCTCAGAGGTCTTACACCTATATACCAACTTTAGGATGACTTAGTAAATATCCAATTTTTTTCTAAATGGAGATACACATGAAGATATCAGACTGCATAAAGGGCATACACAAATGTTAGTGGACATAGAGGGACTTACAGATGTAAACTACAGGGGCAAATAGGTGCATGGGCAAGTTTGCACATAGAATCATAGAAACTATGGAACTTCAAGAGGCTATCTAGTACATAAGGGTTGTCTCCCAAATACATTATATAGCTTTTCACAAAGTTTTGGTCCTTGAACAACTGTTCTATCTGACCAATTATCTTTCATTATCCATTCTATTCCTTTTTCCAACCTATGATTTTGTACAGATGGCATTAAATAGGATTATTCATTTGGTAGTCTAGTCTCTTTCTTGCCAGTGGGCATTGATTACAATAGTCCCCATTTCTCCAGAATCATCTGATCTTCTAAAACCCTGAAGAACTCTCCCACAATGAGGATCACAACATAGTGTTCCACTGTGCCCCACTGAGACTGATATTATAATACATGCTAGACCTACTTAATTTTCATTCCAAATGTGGAATCACTTTTTAAAATATGTAACTAGGTATCACACTTGTACATTCTGTGCCAATGCTAAAACTACACAATACTGTCAAAAGAAAAGGAGTACTTGTGGCACCTTAGAGACTTAGAGATGCAAAATGCATCCGATGAAGCGAGCTGTAGCTCACGAAAGCTTATGCTCAGATAATTTTGTTAGTCTCTAAGGTGCCACAAGTACTCCTTTTCTTTTTGCGAATACAGACTAACACGGCTGCTACTTTGAAACCTGACACTACTGTCATAAATTCATGCCATCAGAGTACACACAGACACTCTAAAAAGGTTTACATTCCATTACTCACTTTGTATACATATTGCCTCTATGACATGTCTTAACTATTTCAAGCATCATCTTATATTATATACTATATACTTATTGTAGAGATTGATTTTATACTCAATCCTGGGGCATGTTGAAAAAAAATGATTTACAGGGGCCTCCTGAGTATATTAGCAATGATTATTAGCATATACAGTGCTGTAAATAAATGATGCAGCATAGACTAATTTTACTCTTTCCCCTGCACATATGGCTACTGACTTGATAAGGAAGATTGGCAATGAAGATAAATAGTAAGGAAACAGCACTGCACTACTAAATCAATTGCTTTAAGTGTAGGTTTCAATTCAATCCATCATATTAAGTAGAGCAAAAAAAAGGAAAACTAGATGAACAATGCCAGAGTTGCCACTTAGCCAACACCATAGCTTGAGGGATACCCACTAAACATCATCCTAATCAAGGCTGCCCATCACAGTAGGGGACTTTGCCCTGGAGAGTGTGTCAGTCATATTTTTAAGTATCAGGGGGTAGCCGTGTTAGTCTGTATCCACAAAAACAACCAGGAGTCCTGTGGCACCTTAAAGACTAACAGATTTATTTGGGCATGAGTTTTCGTGGGTAAAAAACCCATTTCTTCAGATGCAAGTAGGTTTTTTACCCACAAAAGCTCATGCCCAAATAAATCTGTTAGTCTTTAAGGTGCCACCAGACTCCTTGTAGTGATGGTTTTGGTTTTCCAACAGAAATAAGAACCAGCACATTCCTACCCACAGCAGGTGAGACCTAAACTAGCTGGGGTGACGATACATAGCACAATCAATATGGGCTCTGGCACTGACTTCCTTTGGAGTCTTGGGAAAATCATTCTGGCTGCATCGATACTAATATATTTTATACCAGTTTACCAACACCAGTGCTGCTGTTCCAGAACTAGCAACTGTGTAAGCACAGGTGTAGTCAAGACTCAAGAGATTTCAGTACAAAATGTATAGTACTTGCGGTCAATCCTACAAGGAGCTGACTTCCTCTTAACTAGCCACCTCAGTATCAGTTGCAGGAAGTTAAGGTTGCTCACACCAAATCCCAAATCTAAGTGGAAAGACTCTCCGACTTCACTGGGAGGTGATTCAGGCCCATTATCAGGATCCGGCTGTGAAATTCCCCTATAAAACTCCATGAACATGACCTTTATTTTATTATTAATTATTATTAATTATAATTATTATTAAAATTCAGACAACTGGCAATCATCCAACTTTATCCTATCTAAAATGCCCAGGCACAAAAAGTTCTGTGAAGCCTGAAAGTGACAACAGCACAGCCGAGTCTGTCACTGTTCTTTTCTAAAATGGCAATCTTCCATTTTAAATATGGATGTACTGCTTTTGAGCCAAGCAATTTAAACTGCAGATCTCAGTTTAGTCACTCATGAAAACGAAAGAGGTCACTATGGGAGTTTTCTTACATTGTTTTGCAAAGTACCTCACCCTGGACCTAAGGGACTATAGAGTAGTGCAATGAGTATGGATATGCATTGTAGGCTGAGAGCCTCAGAGTACAAACTGCCTACTGCCCCAAATGTGGTCTGGAATTTATTGAAGCTAATCTGTGATTCAGCCAACTTCACACTTTAGTCAGCGCTGGAATCCATCCAGGATCTCTGATTTTTTACGGCTGATCATTGTTAGAGAAGGCTTAAATCACAAATCAGTCTCTTAAAAGTGAACCAACCCTCATGAATTAATCTCATCTGTTCACTCGGTTGACCTGCTGTGTTTTTGTACAATTATCGAGCTCTCAGATAGCCATTAAGTAAATGAGAATGCAGAGTGCCTTCAGATCTCCTGGACTACTTGTATACCCAGAGCAAGTACAGAACTCCAGTTCATGTTATTTTCCAACATTGGTCTGGATTCTTTCTGTTAGCTCAGCCAAGCCACTGAGGCATGTATAGCAATTAGGTCCTGAACTGGAATAGTGGCTCTGATCCAAATCCCCTCTATCTTTGAGGAGGTTTATATTTGGATTGGTCAATCTGCACTGGATTCACTGTGTACAAAGAATTTCTGCAAGGTCTTCAGATCTTCTGCTTGCTCATCTCCTTGCTTTCCATGTTCTCCCTGATGCTGCTCTTGCTTGCATCTTGACCCTCATTCTTCTTCTATACTCCTGCTCACTGATCTTCACCCAAGTTAATTCTTCTTACTGCTTCCTTCATTTCAACTTCCAGCTCATAGGAACAGCCATGCCATATCAGAGAAGTGATTTTATGCCTGATCCAAACCCCAGTGGAGTCAATGAAAAGACTTTTATTTATGTCAATGGGCTTTGAATCAGGCCCCTAATTCAGGATCCTGTCTCTGGCAGAGGCAGTAACAAATGCTTCAGAAGAAGGTGCAAGAAATCCTGTATATGTTAGGAAGCACACAACAAAGCAGCTAGACCAGTTCAGAAGGAAAAAAAAAGAGTTACAAAGGGATTCTACTTAACCTCCAACTAGACAGGTCAGAGCAGCCAGTTAGGGAACCAGAACTAATAATCTGTCACTTGAGCCATTTCTACCCTCTGATATTGGGCCACATGACCAGTCATAACCACGCAACCCAGTTCAAACTTTGAAAAAGCAACATGTGAGTTTGCTACTACACTTCATAGTACCAGCCCCCAAAAATATTCATGTGAAATTCACTGGCATGTCACACAATTTCTCTTCTCTTGTGAATATTTCATAACTCAAAAATAGGCAAAACTGGATCAAACCCCATTTTGCTATGAATATTGTGCCAAGTTCCAGTCAAAATTCATGAAGGCAGTCAGTGATCAGAGGACTATCTATGGTACTCCTATGGCCCTCGTTACCATAAGCAATGGAGGGCTGGGCAATCATTAAGGTATTTACCCTCACAACAGTCCTGCATGGTAAGGAAGTGCTGTTATCCCCATTTTACAAATGGGGAGCAGAAGAGAAGAGACTTGCCCAAGGTCACTCAGACAGCATATGGAAGAGCAGGGAATTTAACTTGGCTGTCCTGACTCCCAGGCTAAGCACGCTAACCAATGGACCATTCTCTCTCCACTTATTATATGTGCTCTTTGTACCTACCCATTGTAAGGTGTTTGGGGCAGACCTGACAAGTCCGATTCTCCACTGCCTTACACCTTTTCAACAGCCCTCACTGCTGGCCTAACTCTCTTCCAACTGACTTTACTTGGAACTGGGAACTGGGTCAGGCCGATGCTGAGTGCTTTTTCAAATCACACCATCATCTGTTCCTGTCCAAAGCAGGTGTCAAATTTTATGATGTTGGAATTGTAGCATTTGACACCCACATTGCACATCCAACATGTGAGGCAATGGGGAATCCGGTCCTATGGTTTTTCCATCCTTGTTTAGCATGCCTACCTACTGCAGTGATTTTGTACATATACAGCAATGTGTAAAATAGAAATAACAGATGCTTAAATGTTAACACACTGAAACAAAACTCATGAAAGATGAAAAATCAGCCATCTTTGCAAACTAACTGTGCATGTGTTTTTATGGAAACTTGTATTCTCAGTGTATATATATTCCTGACTTAGCAAATCACTTTAACATAATCAAACAGCATAATACATCCAAAAAAGTGTGTCCAAGAAAAAGCTGTTTATAATTTGTAATGATATGAACTGTCAAAAAAGGCTAATTTTAGAGCATAGAAAAATATAAAAGAACCAAATAATACTTTGTAAGTAATAGGCTGTTTTTCTTCTAATAATGTAGTGTCATTTGAAGCCTATTTGCTTTTGTTGTTTTAGCAGCAGGTGCGGATTTAATTGTGTTAAAGATGAGAAACATTTACCCATGAATATGCCCTACTTGGGAGAGCTGAATGAAATAATTTGCAAGAGAAAAGTCCCAGGCTCTCTCAAAAACAAGAGAGCCCATTTGGCCTTCATCCACCACTCTTGATGAAATCATACTATCTGGGGGCCGGTATAGTTCCACAGATGTGTTCTGTGTTATAAACAAATGAATGAGGTATCTTGGGAACAGGCCCGCTAATCCATGAAACAGATTGTGGTCTGTTCTGCCACAAGTGAGTATATGACTGAATGAACAACTGACATCTTTATTTGCTATAATTTCCAGTTATTTCCTTATGCTGGGCCCCTAACATCTTCACACCGATACTGGTCAATCCAGCGCCTGCAGCCCGCCATTCCATGACGGCTATGATTGTACATTCAGGGAAAGAGGGATGGGCTCTCCTCACTTAAAAACTCATCTTAACTCGGTGGAATTTTATGAAATGCGGCCACAGCTAGTTAGATTTAAGGTTTCTAGGCTGAAATGAGAACAAAGGTCACAGATGCCCTGGCACTCACAGGTGAGCAATTTTGATTCAGATGTACCTTCACATTGTAGACAACTGCCAACTTCTTAGAACCTTGATGAAAAATGAGGCAGTAAGACAAGACTTTGGATTAGGGTCAATGGCAGCTTTACAAGCAGGCTTGAAGCACAAGATGGAGTGCTGTGTGAATTAAACTTTGCCATGCAAGGCATCTTCTGTGACATCCCAGAGCCATCTTTAGACAAATCTCTGTTCCAACCAGCCTAATGGAAAGTGCCAGCATGAGAGATGTCTCACTGTGAGTACAGAACAACAGGACTGTTCTAGGCCAAAGCTGAAGATAGTCAGAAAAAATTGCCACTACTGCTGTCTGTCTGTCAGACCTGACAAATCACCGATATGTGTAGCCAGCCATCAAGCATGTGAAAGATGTTTTAGTGCAGGTTTGGACAGTAATGAGTTTCATATGCTCTAGGAGACTAAACACTAAGCCTAATATTTATGACTAATGCTTCCAGTTCAAAATTCAGGCTGCATCCTCCCTGTTACTTTTCCAGCTTTGTATTTCTAGTACTCCCTTCTCCCTGTCCTTCCTAAACTAATAAAAAAGAGTTACATTGTTAGAATCCCATGTTCAGTCAAAGGCCTCATGGGCCCTATCATCTTGGAAACTTCCAAATCACTGAAAATCTAAACTCCTATGTATTGTTAAGATGAGCTCATGTTATCACTAGAATGGCCAGCAAAGTTAAGAACAATTTAAATGGGTCATTATTTTAAAGTATCTGGGTTCCCCCTCCCCAGATGTTATTTCCAAATACACTGCCTAAGAATGCAATTCATTGCCTAAGAATGCAGATGACTATCCAGACACGGTGGGTGGTCCACAAAACCGATGATCACAAAGAGACCAGACTACACGATAGTGAATAAAATGTTTTATAAAGTCAGCTTAGATCCATCTGGTGCTTTTTGCAAAGCCACGGGATGGGGGCCCCTGGCTGGAAGTTCCAATCAGGGTGCACCCTCCTAACTCCATACTATGCCAGAAAGAGAAAGAATGTTGCAGCCTCTTCAGGGTATGTTAAATAGGGAATGGTGTCCCTAACTGGTGTGTGCACTGTTCTGATAAATGGGACCTCAAATTATCCTAATTGTGAGTTTGACTATAAAAAGTGAGTGTAAATTCATACATCACAATAACCTACCAAAACAAATGTTGATGCAAATAGGTGCAAGAAAACCAGACAGAGAGACTGGATTAGTTTAAACTAAAAAGGCCACGTTAGTATAATCTAAGGACTGTTGAAATTATGCTTGTTAAAATCAGATAATGTGGGGGAAGGGTGGATATTAATGAACCAAAATTGGTGTGTCAGATACTGGGCATAATCTAGTTTGCATATTAATTCAAGCTCAGCAGTTTCTCGTTGACGTCTGTTTTTGAAGCTTTTCTGTTGCAAAATTGCCACCTTTAAGCCTGTTACTGAGTGGCCAGAGAGGTTGAAGTGTTCTCCTACCGGTTTTTGAATGTTAGGATTCCTGATGTCAGATTTGTGTCCATTTATACTTTTGCGTATAGACTGTCCAGTTTGGTCAATGTACATGGCAGAGGGGCATTGCTGGCACATGATGGCATTATCACATTGGTAGATATGCAGGTGAGTGAGCCCCTGATGGGGTGGCTAATGTGATTAGGTCCTATGATGGTGTCACTTGAATAAATATGTGGACAGAGTTGGCATCGGGCTTTGTTGCAAGGATAGGTTCCTGGGTTAGTGTTTTTTGTTGAGTGATGTGTGGTTGCTGGAGAGTATTTTTTTCAGGTTGGGGGGTTGTCTGTAACTGAGGACTGGTCTGTCTCCCAAGATCTGTGAGAGTGAGGGATCATTTTTCAGGATAGGTTGTAGATCTTTGATGATGCGCTGGAGAGGTTTTAGTTGGGGGCTGAAGATGACAGCGAGTGGCGTTTTGTTATTTTCTTCATTGTGCCTGTCCTATAGTAGGTGACTTCTGGGTACTTTTCTGGCTCTGTCAATCTGTTTTTTCACTTCAGCAGGTGGGTATTGTAGTTTTAAGAATGCTTGATAGAGTTCTTGTAGGTGTTTGTCTCTGTCTGAGGGATTGGAGCAAATGGGGTTGTATCTTAGAGCTTGGCTGTAGACAATGGATCGTGTGGTGTGTTCTGGATGGAAGCTGGAGACATGTAGGTAAGTATAGCGGTCAGTAGGTTTCCGGTATAGGGTGGTGTTTATGTGACCATCACTTATTAGCACTGTAGTGTCCAGAAAATGGACCACTTGTGTGTATTGGTCTAGGCTGAGGTTGACGGTGGGATAGAAATTGTTGAAATCATGGTGGAATTCCCAAGGGATTATTATCTTGCTGCTAATAGCTCATCTTAATTAATTAGCCTCTTACTCCACTTTTTCATGTTCTCTATATGTGTATATATCTTCTTACTATATGTTCCATTCTATGCATCCGATGAAGTGGGCTATAGCCCACGAAAGCTTATGCTCAAATAAATTTGTTAGTCTCTAAGATACCACAAGTACTCCTGTTCTTTTTGCGGATACAGACTAACACAGCTGCTACTCTGAAAACTGGGCATAATTTGTGGCCAAAATAATGAGGGGATGGGCTAATTCACCCACCATTCCCTTTGTGAGTCCTTAAAGAGAGAGGCTCGGGGGGTTGAAGGGTAAAGGAATAGCTGGAAGGACAGACAGAGGCTACTGGAGTAAGCTTTACATCATAGCTGCCTCCCCCACCATCTCCTGGGACTCCGGGACTTCTTTGTCCTAAACCTGGAGGCTGTCCTGACCAGCTCAGGCCAAAGAGAGGGATCCAGGTGACACCCCCACATTCACCAACTCATAAGAATTGCCATACTGGGTCAGACCAAAGGTCCATCTAGCCTGGTATCCTGTCTTCCAACAGTGGCCAATGCCAGGTGCTTCAGAGGGAATGAACAGAACCAGGTAATCATCAAGTGATCCATCTCCTGTTGCCCATTCCCAGCTTCTGGCAAACAGAGGCTAGGGACACCATTCCTGCCCATCCTGGATGTTAAACATTGATGGACCTAACCTCCATGAATTTATCTAGTTCTTTTTTGAACCCAGTTATGGTCTTGGCCTTCACAACATCCTCTGGCAAGGAGTTCCACAGTTGACTATGAGTTCTGTGAAAAAATACTTATTTTTGTTTGTTTTAAACCTGCTGCCTATTAATTTCATTTGATGACCCCTAGTTCGTGTGTTATGAGGAGTAAACAACACTTCCATATTTACTTTCTCCACACAGTCATGACTTAATAGACCTCAATCATATCACTCCTTAGTCGTCTCTTTTCCAACCTGAAAAGTCCCTGTCTTATATATCTCTCCTCATACTGCAGCCGTTCCATACCCCTCATCATTTTTGTTGCCCTTTTCTGAACCTTTTCTAAGTCTACTATACCTCTTTTGAGATGGGGCGCACACAGCATTCAAGGTGTGGGCGTGCCGGGGATTTCTACAGCAGTCACATGACAACTCCAGCTGCATCCCAAACAGCGCTTGGCATGAAACAGCACTGGGCTTTACCAAGAGTAGGGACAACAACAGCTCCAGTCCATCCCCACTCACTTCTCCTCTTTTCCCCGCAAGAACAGATAAAGCCATCTTTAATACCATGCAAGAGACTGTGAAACACGGGGGTGGGGGGCTCTTTCTAAAACTCCCACCAACTAAAGGGAATGGGAACAAAGGCTGTTGTTAAAATGAAAGCCTTACTTAATACTTCACATTTCAAAGGCTTTAACTGGTTTTCCTTCTTTTCTGCATCTTTCATAAAAGGATTTTTAATATGTGTTTGCCATGGTTCAAAGCAGGCTGAGGTCTCTGTATGCCAACTCCCCCGGACCTTGTTAAACACTATTTAAAGTTGGATGGTGATTGGATGATGTTATCATCTCTGGCCCGAATCTTCCATTTAAATTAATACAAACCACACATGTGGAAGGAATTAGGGAGAAAGTGGATGGAGGTTTCCTGTTAGAAAGAAGGAAGGAGAAACTACGTGTGCCCAACCATGGCCTAGACATAGGGAGAGTCCACAGTGGCTCAAGTGAGTATCACTACAGAGCTGTCAATCAGCTCGGAGCAGCTTGTGCTCCCTGCCAGCAATCAATGAAGCATGAGCAATATATATCCCACCAGCATTTCAACATATCCATGCTGATGTGGGACACTGCCATGAACTGGAGCCTCTGGCGGTTGCACGTTCTGATAGCACCGTCTGAACCAGGCTGTGTTTTTTAAAACATAATGGATGTTTTCATTTCTAGTGCTGCTAAAACAAAAAAGCAGGGTGAAAATAGTGAGGGGCTGCCAGATTTCAACAAAAGCTTCTCCAATAATTTATCTTGTAAGAGGGCCTGAAAAAACATTAGGATAGATCCTCAGCTGGCGTAAATCTATGTAGCCCTGCTGACTTCAGTGGAGCTATGCCAGTTTATGCCAGCTGAAAATCTGGACCCTTGTATTTTGCAAAATTTGAAAAGAGCAAAAAACATGGCAATAATCCTGATGTAGCCTAAATGGCAGCATTACAGGACCCTCACATTGAGCTGAAATGAACACATCAGAATAGCAATGTCAAGCCCCACGTGTAGTTTGTGCCTACAGTTCTAAGGTATTGGCAGCCCACAGGGTGCGAGAGCACATCACACAGGGTTCATAGAGCATCCGTGGCACACTGGATGTGAATAGTCTTGTTCCTGTTGCAACTGACATTTCTTAAAGGTATTTTTCTGCTTTCAATTATCTTTGTTTTGTTTTTCTCATAAGTTCACAGGTGTGTGTGTGGAAGGGGGGGAATCTCTCAATTTGTTTCTTCACAAGAGGTTAATTTCCATACAGTATATGGTGATCAAACTGGATGGGATTAGAGACTTGTGCTCTGGAAAAGGAGGATGCTTATAGAGGCCTACTGAGTCATTTCACATTTGCAGTAGACAGCTTTCCTTTGGAAGATCAGAATTAGGTTATGGACAGTGGCTGCAGAATACAAATTTAAAACCATTATCCTTGACACTCATCATTATTAAAGATCCCTTAGCAAGAGTAGGAGGGTTTCAGCACGTGCTTTAGTTTGGTGCATGGAGCATTTATTCTTTCAGAAGAGCTGTTCCTAATTTGTATTTTTGTTCGAGTGACCTCTACAGCACGTTGGCAATTTATGAAGAACAGTTCCAATAACGTAAACTTAACAGCTCTCTTCAGGGTTTGTGTTCTGAGATTATTTCCATTATACCGAATCTCGGCAGAAAACTACATTTTTTTTCTCATTTAAGTGAGTTTTAGTGCCTGCGAAAAGCTCCAGGTTGACAACACTAGATTGTGAAGTCTCCCAGTCAGTCACAGGGCGGCGTGACAAAGTTCCTCCTCTACCTTGGTGGGTCTTGTGCTTATTGGTGGATTTGCTCACCTCGGAGATACACAGCAGCCCTCAGTTTGACTGTTTTCGTGAACCCACAATCCAGGTCAACTCCTCCTGTGTCTGATCAGGAGTTGGGAGGTTTGGGGGGAACCCGAGCCCACCCTCTACTCTGGGGTTCCAGCCCAGGGCCCTGTGGAATGCAGCTGTCTAGAGTGCCTCCTGGAACAGCTGTGTGACAGCTACATCTCCCTGGGCTACTTCCCCATGGCCTCCTCCCAACACCTTCTTTATCCTCACCATAGGACCTCCCTCCTGGTGTCTGATAATGCTTGTACTCCTCAGTCCTCCAACAGTCCACGTTCTCACTCTCAGCTCCTAGTGCCTCTTGCTCCCAGCTCCTTACACGCGCACCACAAACTGAAGTGACCTCCTTTTTAAACCCAGGTGCCCTGATTAGCCTGCCTTAGTTGATTCTAGAAGCTTCTTGATTGGCTGCAGGTGTTCTAATCAGCCTGTCTGCCTTAATTGTTTCCAGAAAGTTCCTGATTGTTCTGGAACCTTCCCTCTTACCTTACCCAGGGAAAAGGGACCTACTTAACCTGGGGCTAATATATCTGCCTTCTATCACTCTCGTATAGCCATCTGGCCTGACCCTGTCACAGCAGGTACAGAAGACAGAGTCACAATCCACATTCCTTTCTCACCTCTTGGACACTTAAGGCCTAAGGCTTTTCTGGAGGATCACCTTTAGGGAATATAAATACATCCAGTTTTATTCTTCAATCCCTTTCAATCCTTGACCCTTATTGTGTGACTGCCAATAAGAGCGTCAATTGGTGTCAGTTCTGTTCATGGATTTGTGAAGTGTTTCTTTGTCTACTATAAACTGGACTGGACACTAGTAACTTACACCCTGTTCCTGAAAAAAAGTATACACATGCTTAATTTTAAGCACGAGTAGTCCCAAAAGATGCTATTTCTGTTTTAAATTAACTCTAATTAGTTCCAACAAGACAAAGGAAATCTAATGCAGAAAAAATTATAGTATTGCCAAGAACTGCTCATAAGGTACAACACTATTTCTAAGTCCATAAACAGAGAAAAAAACATAGCATTTCTAAGAAAAGTTCCCTATATAACTTGTACTTACATGAACCGCGAGACAGTTATATTTAAAGTACAGCCAAATAGAAGGATTACCAGTACTTTATTCTTGACTATTATTTTATTCAAAGGACATTGCTAAAAGTGTTATTAATCTAAATAAAAATCTTTTATTCTTTGGGCTCAATTCACTTGCATGGACCCAGTTCCCAATGTCTTCATCAGGTGACATGCCTGGGAAAGGCCTGATCCAAAACCCATGGAAGTCAATGGTACGACTCCCATGGACTTCAGTGAGCTTTGGATTAAGCCCTATAGGCAGACAGACATAGGGCATTGCTGTTTAGAATAACCCTGGGAGCTTGAAACTGAGGCTGCAATCCTGCAATCTGTCTGCTCACATAAGAAAATTTAATCATATGTGTAAGTATTTTCACGATTTCAGACTGAAATTGACTCTGCCATTTCCCCCCTTTTCATTACATGACAATACTGGTTTGTTACTGTAAAGTTGCTTAGCATAGTGTATTTTATTTTATTTTATTTTGAGGGTGGGGAGTGGAAATATTGACACTCTTGGAAAAGTTACAATGACAAATACTTTGGAAACAGATATAAGAAAAAGAGGAAAGTTAAATTTTGGTCCTAACAGCCTTGAGAGTAACCCTTTACACAATGTCTAGTTTTAGGCACGAATCCTGAAATCAGATCTGACTGGGCTGACTCCTGTGTGACTTTTGGTACATCTGAGAAAAAGATTTAAAATAGGAAGTTAATGGAGGGGTGCTATAAGGTTAGTTGAACCCATAATAAAGATATACCAGTTTCATTGCCCTGGAGCCTGGCACTAAGAGCTGGTAGGTGCTGAAGTAAAACAGTTAAACTGATGTAATGTTTGAATTGTGTTTGGTTTGGTTAACTCACGTTAACATTTTGAGGAGGAAATCAAATTTATTGCCCAGGATTGTCCAGCATGCTACATTCCATCTGCAGGCTGGCCTGGCACCACCAGCCAGAGTGTTGGGAAGGGCTGATGCACATTGCTGAAGTTTTGCTAAAAGCCTGGCATTTTTGTAGTTGGCATGCACAGGACAGAATGAACCCTGGAAAATACTTGCACAGATTAATCTGAAAGAATGTAGGGCAAAGATTAAATTATAAACCAAACCAATTTTGAAAACAAAAAACAAATCAGGCTGCAATGGCCATTTATCATCGACATTTAACATCTGACTTTCAAGATAAGACAGATGAGTAGGCGGGGAAAGAGCAGAGGGCACTCCTGTCCTGTGCCCATATGTAGAGGGTTATCCTGAATGTGGCATGGGCTTTCCCTCCCTCCATTCTCCAAAACTCCTTTCTCCTTGATTTGGTGCCTAGAAAATCTGGTCACCTTTATATATATTTGGCAACATGATCAATATACAAGTCCACACCGACATCTGAAAGTGATCATTTTACTGCCCATACTGAAGGAATGTTTCCCCGCAAGAGTAGGGAGTTTTATGAGAGTTATAAAAAGTTACTGGCACTGCAACATATTATCATTGCAATATAAACTACTGATCTGCATGTCCGCTATGGACTGGCTAGAATAGCCACTTCTGCAATGAGAGGGCAGGGAACCTCATGGAGAATTGCCTCTCTTTGCAGCCTTTCCCCAATGTCAATAATTTTACTCCTCCTTAAGGGCTGTGTGTTCAAATCCTGGGGGATTAGAGAGGTCAGGCTGAAAGTCATTCATAATAATCCCTCCTAATTTTTATATACAGCTTTTCCATTCATAGATCTCAAAGGCTTTGTAGCAGTTGTTGCTTTATTTACCAGACATGAGCTAAACTAAAGAGAATTAAATAGACTGAATTCTTAAAATACAAGACACAAAGATGCAGTTCAGCTCTTATAGTTCAGTGATTGAAAAACCTTCCTTTCAAAATGTTCTGAGGTTCCTTATTTTTTTATTTATTTAACAAACATTTTACTGACGTTTGCAGAATGTCCACACGGGCACAAAAGCAGATTTATTTCACAAAAATGCTAACAGCCGACATTTATATTGTGCCTTTCGTTCTTAAGCTCATTATGAACAATAATGGATCTAGGAACCATTTCACCCACTACTGATATGCCATTACCGCTGGGCTGAAATAGGGCAGTGATTTAACATACAACAATTCAGAGAAGGAAAAGAAGAAGAATTTTATTTCCAGTAGGCAATGCTGATATCATTGAACGCCCTGGTTAAGATGGTCACTGCTCTGCAGCAGCCACTCATATCCTGGATAGCAGTAAGCAGAAGAGAACACCATCTATTGGGCTGCTACTTCCCCTTCTGCATAGGTAGGTGGGCACATGAACTTGATCTAGATGACTCAGTTTTACAGTGGTATGCCTGCCCCCAAACGCGGGAACGAAACGGCATCCTCCATGCATCGTGACCTTGCATGCCCCACAAGTGCGAGGTTACGCTGCAGGGAGGCCATCATTTTGCCCACAACTGTATGCTTGCATGCCTGACTAAAAACATCATGGCACACCGCTGCCTTTCTGTTTCCTTTTCAGAATATTAGCAATACGGGCAACTGCAAGTACTGTCAAACAAATGGAAGAGATGCACCATTTTCAACTGGAACAATTCATCTATAAACAGGCGATGCCATCACTTTCCATTTGTTTAAAAAAATGCAGCGGGCTCTCAGTGATCCTTCAGTGTTTCCAGGACACATTTTTCCTTTAGTAAGTTAGCTGAAGATTCACAATCGAAGTGTCATGAAAAACATTTAAAAAATTGATTCAGTCATGCAAAACATATACGAATAAAATACAAAGAACTTTTGGGACCTTTCTCTTTATTTTTTTGCTCCTCTCTCACAAGCCCAGCTTAAATGTTGCACTCCACTAGCAGTCCAAAATGTGGACAGAGAGTCTTTTCAGCAGCTAATTGGTACAGAGGCCATTGACCAGACAAATCACTTTATCTTGTACATATGCACACACAAGAGGGGTTTGAAAAAAAGATATAATTTCTAGTGAAAACAGAATATGTAATTAGGTGACCCCTTTGATCCTCTGCAACAAGGTGACCTTGGACTACCTATTTAAGGTAAGTATATGGCTCCCATCACCATAGTATCTCAGTGTCTCACAATCTTTAATGTATTTTATCTTTGCAACACTCCTGGGAAGTAGGGCAGTGCTATTATTCCCAGGTTACAGATAAGGAACTGAGCCACAGAGAGGCTAAGAGACTTTCCCAAGGTCATACAGGAAGCATGTGGCAGAGCAGGGAACTGAACCCAGGTGTCCCAGACCCCAGGGTACTGCCTTCCTCTCTCTCAACCCGTGGTAGGAGGGAGCAGAGTGTTGTCTGATCCTTACCCAGCAGGAAGAGAAGTAAATACACCTAACTTTTTGACTTACTATTCCATTCTACATTTAGGAATTGACTAACTCCTTGACACCTATGGCCATGGCACATATCATTGCTGCGCTCAGGAGAAGTCGTATACCTAGCACCAAGAGGCTAGAGTATATGAGAGGAAAAGTTCATTGATCTGAAGGAATGGGATGCTGAAAAACCCACTGAAAGTTAGCTGTCAAGGATGAATAATCCTATTTTCCAATAGAAATGGAATTTGCTAATTAATTAAAGCCTGGCTCCTGTAATGAACTCCACCCAGGTAAACGCCTGTGCCACTGGAGAGCTCATTGCAGGGTAAGGAGCTTAGATTCAGAACTGTGTATTCATCCATTCCCTGATTTGAAGCAACAGCATTGTGACAAAGGATCCAGGGCCTGTCAATTTACATTCCATAACAAGATGAATTCATAAAGGAAAGTTTTAAAAGGGTTACATCCCAGCTACCTCTGTGTCTAGCAGAGACAGAGATCACATTTACACAGCAGCAGGCCATAAACTAGCTCCCACAAAAAAGGACACTGGCACAGATTGAAAGTTGATCATTTTGCCTGATCCAAAGAAATGGAAATCTCTAGCTTATGACATTCCAGCTTTCAAGACAGCAAAAAATGGGAAGGGAACTCTCAAAGGACCAGAGAGCATAATAATTAGTAACCTGGCTTCACCTCCCTCCTCAGAACCTCAGATCAAAGATTCCTTTATGAAACTATTAATGAAACATAATCCTGAGTTGTAAATGGATGCCATCATCTGAGAGGCATCAACATTCAGGAAGAGTGTGACTGAACATGCAAGCTGACCCAGTTGGAGGAACTTTAAAAAGAGAGTATTCTAGACACAGCAAAAGTTCATTGGGGCAGCAAGCATTGCTGAGAGACTGACCTTTCTCAAGGGATCTAAGCTTCTCAAGTTTTCCGTTTCCTCTATCAGAGGGGTAGGCTGGATCTGTAAAAGCGACAAAGGGTCCTGTGACACCTTATAGACTAACAGACGTATTGGAGCATAAGCTTTCATGGGTGAATATCCACTTCATCGGGTGCATGTAGTGGAAATTTCCAGAGGCAAATATAAATATGCAAGCAAGAATCAGGCTAGGGATAACGAGGTTAGTTCAATCAGGGAGGATGAGGCCCTCTTCTAGCAGTTGAGGTGTGAACACCAAGGGAGGAGAAACTGCTTTTGTAGTTGGCTAGCCATTCACAGTCTTTGTTTAACCCTGAGTTGATGGTGTCAAATTTGCAAATGAACTGCAAAGCTCAGCAGTTTCTCTTTGAAGTCTGGTCCTGAAGTTTTTTTGCTGCAGGATGGCTACCTTTAAATCTGCTATTGTGTGTCCAGCGAGGTTGAAGTGTTCTCCGATAGGTTTTTGTATAGATCACCAATGCACTGTAGTTTTCTCAGGAAATCAGTGGTGTCATGGAGATAGCTGGGAGTGCTGGTGGCATAGATTCTGAGCACAAATCAGATATTAGGAATGGCAATATATAAAAATCTGTCAAACACTTCAACCTTGCTGGACACACAAGCTGCTGAGCTTCAGTTCATTTGCAAATTTGACCCCATCAGCTCAGGATTAAACAAAGACTGTGAATTGCTAACCAACTACAAAAGCAGTTTCTCCCCACTTGGTGTTCACACCTCAACTGTTAGAAGAGGGCTTCATCCTCCCTGATTGAACTAACCTCATTATCCCTAGCCTGATTCTTGCTTGCATATGTATACCTACCTCTGGAAATTTCCACTACATGCATCCGATGAAGTGGATATTGATCCACAAAAGCTTATGCTCCAATACGTCTGTTAGTCTATAAGGTGCCACAGGACTCTTTGCCTCTCTTTCCTCTGTAACTAAGATGAGGGTACCGAATTTAGTTTGGCTTATGGACAGTGTAAATCTAGATATATTAAGCAAACTGTTGCTTTTGTTGTAATTCTATCTTCCCTCTGCTTTTCATAAATCTTGCTTTGGTTAATATTACTATTGCATGGGTAATATTAAGCAGACATCCCTGGAGAAGAGAGAACCCTGTGTCCTCTAAGGAGACAAGTTGAAGGATAAGGCAAAGTTTCTAGGACCTACACCTACAGTGTCAGTCAAGAGGCCTTGGCAGAGGTATTGGTCCCAGGGAGCTATGTTACTATCAGGTTGCAGTGGATGAACACAAAGCTGTAGGCTGAGAGGGTGAAGGCCCAAGCAGGCGATGAGAGTTGTTGGCCATGTTGGTCACAAAGCACTGTTCCAAGAATGTGAAAGGAGAACCCATTCAGGATGTGCTTTCAAAAGGGCTGGGTGAATAATGTAGCTGGCAGAATTTGTTTCATTTTTCTGTTCATGACCTGTCCAAGTTCTATGCTTTCTCAAATTTATCCATTATTCACCAAATCATTTCTGTAAATAATTCTTGGTCTATAGATTATTTGTGAGCAGCTCATTGTAAAGACAAAATCTGCAAAACTCCAAATTTCTTCTGCTTTTTTGGGCACAGACCACATGCTATTATTTGTTTCCTCAATGAAAGAGCATAATTCTTAAAATCAGGTTCTTACGGTGGTGCTCATTAATAATATACCTGTTTGAAATTTGCTTTCCAGGAATATCCTGCAATTACTTAATTTGCTGCTTTTCCAAACATTTCTGCTAGTACGCTTATTTGCTAAGCAGTTGTACAAAAAACACTAAAGGGGGTGCTAGCAAAGTTGAAGCGAGTTTGTTAAAAAATTGGAACAAACATTTATGGAACTTTTTTATGACATTCATCTAGCTCTAATTATCACAATGAGAAAGACAAAACAGAATTTTTAACAAGTACATAGAAGCCCAATCCTGGGATACACTAAACATCCTCAACTGAATTCAAAGGTAGTTGAGAGCAATCAGTAATTTGCAGGAGCAGGCCTACAAGAATGGAAATACTCAGTACATAAGTCTGTTGTTTATGAAGTTATGCCTGTCTCTTGTTTCCTTGGACACACCTTGCACCACCATAATAAAGTATCAGAGCATCTGCAGCTAGTATTATGCAGTTTTCTTGGTGGTGTATTTCTAATGTTTCGTCAGGTTTGGGTATTTCCAGGATTTAGTTGTGTTGGCCTGTTTGAGTGGGTAGATGAGAAGTAAATACTGAATTAAAGTGAGATCATAAAACCCAAGTGGATTAGGTATGTCTGAGGCCACAAATTCCTTGAAAGAAATAATTAGGCTCAACTGTGTCCAGGAGTTTGTTTTTCTATTTCCCCCCACCGCCCCCTTCAGAAGGAACACAGAGGTGCATAGAATTATTAGATCAACTAGCTGGATTGTGCAATAGCTTGTGAATGCTGTTTTATTTCAACCCTCATCACTGGACATTACTGTGCTACTGGGACCTTCTTGTAAATTTCACTAGCTAAAGGGAAAGCCCCAAAAGGAAATGAAAAGAAAACGCCTTCTGCTATACCGATAACACCACTCTTTGTAAGAATGTAAGAGAAAAAATTTCAAAGGCAGAAACAAAAGATGAGCCTGCAAAAATGCATTTGTATCCATTGAGCCTACACAAACCTGCATGTACGACTACGAGTGAGAACACGCATGTGCCAAATAGACAACTGCATGTATACATGCCCATTTGCATGCACAATTACCCATTCTGTTTGTACAAGCACTTGCTGGTGCATGCAACTGTAGGTTTGTGTGTGTTCACACCTAATTTGCCACTGTGGTTCCCATAGCAAGTTCACTTGTAAATGTGGTCATGAGCATCTTACTCAACCACACTTATTAAATGCTTTGGATATGCATGATTCAAGGTTTCTGCGCAACAGAGGGTCAGGTTCAAGCACTGCATGTGAACATTGCTTTTTATGCCTATTTGGAACACAATGGCTACTGATCCTGGGATGGGAATAATGCCTTTCTGAAAAAGAAATTCTGATTGTGATATTGTCTTTTGCTATATTAGATTATTCCCTTAATCCATTTTTCCCCACACCAACACTTGGTCTAAGTCTTGGTGGATTTTCGGTATAAACATTTCTTCTCCTTGAAGGGTTTTGAGTAAAAACACAACGTATTGCTTTACAAGGAGAAAACGTGCAACCTGGTTACATCACAGTTCCGTGGTGACAATTAAGAAAGGCTCAGAATGCTGCATTCTCGGGTACTAGGAAGAGAAAGGATTATCATTACACTCCTCTGCCCTAAGAGTTTGTCTATATAGTGCTTTAGTCCACACCTCCGGGGTATAAATTTTGTTGTCTGCACTAGTGTGTTGTGCACTAACTGACCTGAATGGACCATCCTGAATGCACTCGATGCTCTCTAGTGCATGTTACCATAATTCTGTTTCAGGGTTTCAGCACTTTCTGGGCACAGTTCTGGTGTGGACTAAAGCACTGGTGCCTGATTTAAGAGGTTAATGTTATTAACTTGGATAGTATGGGTTATCGACTCGCCAATTAATCTGATCAGAAGATAAGAAGAAACCTATAAGAAAAGATAGGCAGGCAAGCAAGCAGGCTACCGCACCATATAGAAACGTCCTAAACATGTTTCAGAGTAGCAGTCGTGTTAGTCTGTATTCGCAAAAAGAAAAGGAGTACTTGTGGCACCTTAGAGACTAACAAATTTATTAGAGCATAAGCTTTCGTGAGCTACAGCTCACTTCATCGGATGCATTTGATGCAAATGCTGGCATGTAAAATTAAAAAAGTCATAAAGGAGTTTTTAAACAAAGAGCTGAGGGAAAGACAACAGCTGTGGAGGAGCACGCTGTTTGGACAGAGACATCCCTTGGGGAGGGTTTATTAAAGGGGATACTCTATGCCTAAGAAAGAGGAGAGGACAGAATTTGATAAAGTACAGGTAGGAACTGAAGAAAACAGTCAAATGAAAGAGAGTCCCATTCAGTTACATCACATGAAGGCAGATGACTAAATATTGACAAATTTTATAAGTGCTTGTATATAAACACAATACACCAAAATACTAAAATGGGAGAACTTGAGTGCCTGGCTTTTAAAATGAGACTATTGATATAATAGGCATCAGAGAAACTTCATGGAACGATAATAATCAATGGGACACAGTAATACCAGGATACAAATTATATAGGAATGACAGAGTAGATCATATTGGTGGGGAAATGGCACTCTATGTGAAGAAAGCAAAGAGTCAAATATAGTAAAAATCTTAAATGAATCAAGCAGTTGCATAGAACCTCTATTGGGTAGAACTTCCATGCTTGAATACCAAGAGCACAGCAATAGCAATATAGTAGTGACCAACTGACTAGGATGGTGGTGGAGATTGTGAAATGCTCAGGGAGATTAGAGGAGGCTACCAAACCAGAAAATCCAATAATAATGGGGGACTTCAGCTATCCCCATATCGACTGGTGACATGTCACCTCAGCATGGGATGCAGAGATAAAAATTTCTAGACACCATTAATGACTGCTTCTTGGAGCACCTCGTCCCGTAACCCACAATGGGAAAGGCAATTCTTGATTTACTCCTCTGGTAGAAGAGATGAATAGAGCTGAACTGGTATGTTAAAACAACCATAATGTAATAAAATTTAACATCCTTATAAGGGGAAAAATACTAAAGAAATCCACCACAGTAGCATTTTACTTCAAAAAGGGGAACTACACAAAAATGAGGAGGCTAGTTAAACAGAAATTAAAAGGAACAATCACAAGAGTGAAATGCCTGCAAGTTAAATAGAAACTTTCTAAAAACACCATAATAGAGGCTCAAACTATGTGTATACTTCCAAACTACAAAAAAAAATAAAAGGACCAAAAAAATGCCACCTGGCTAAACAGAGTAAAAGAGGTGGTTAGAGACAAAAATATTTTTTTTTAAATTGGAAGTCAAATCCTACTGAGGAAAACAGAAAGGAAGATAAATTCTGGGAAGTCAAAGTGTAAAAGTATAATTGGACGTGCCAAAAAAGATTTTGAAGAGCAACTGGCAAATGACAAAAAAAAAAAACCCCAACACCCTAACAGCTAAAAAAAATAGGTATATCAGAAGCAGGAAGCCTGCCAAATACTCAGTGAGGCCACTGGACTATGGAACTGCTAAAGGAGCACTCAAGGAAGACAAGCCCCTTGTGAAGAAGCTAAATGATTTTATTGCATCTGTCTTCACTGCAGAAGATGTGAGGGAGATTTCCACACCTGAGCCATTCTTTTTTGGTGACAAATCTGAGGAACTGTCCTAGATTGAGGTGTCAATAGAGTGGTTTTGGAACCATCTGATTACTTTAACAGTAATAAGTCACCAGGAACAGATGGTATCCACCCAGGAGTTCTGCAGGAACTCAAACATGAAATGGCAGAACTTTTCACTGTGGTATGTAACCTACTGTTTAAATCAGCCTCGGTACCCGATGACTTGCAGATAGCTAATTTAATGCTGATTTTTAAAAAAGGATCCAGAGGTGATCCTGGCAATTACAGACCAGTAAGCCTAACTTCAGTACTGGAAAATTGGTTGAAACTATAAAAAAAGAACAGAATTATCACACACATAGATTAACAATATGTTGGGGAAGCGTCAGCATGACTTTTGTTGGGAAGCGTCAGCATGCTTCACCAATATACAGTATTATGAGGGGATCAGCAAAACACGTGGACAAGGATGATCCAGTGGACATAGCATACTTTGACTTTTACTTTTAGAAAGTCTTTGACCAGGTCCCTCACCAAAGGCTCTTAAGCAAAGTAGGCAGTCATAGGATAAGAGGGAAGGTCCTCTCTTGGGTCAATAACTGGTTAAAAGACAGGAAACAAAAAGAGTATGAATAAATGGTCAGTTTTCACAGTGGAGAGAGGTGTCCCCCAAGGATCTGTACTCAGACCAGTGCTGTTGAACATGTATAAGAAACCAAATTCATTCAATCAGGGAACAAGAACAAAACCATGTGATCTTTATGCCCAATCAAAATTAACTAGCACCCTCTAAACTAAACACCAGTTCCACTCCCAGATATTAAATAGCTCCAACAAATTGCTCACAAACAAGCTAACAGAAAATTATTTGCAGAAACTATTCTGAGAATAGATTTCAAATAAGGAATATATTTGCTAAAACTGATCTGCTCATGAGCATTTCACAAACTGGAAAAAAGGTACAATTTGTCCAATAAATTATTTGCTAGGAATTATTCACCCCCCTCTAGTAAATGCCATGTAATAGAAATGTATTTACTTTCAGGAAATGGATTTTTTAAAAAAAATGTTTAATCTCATTTTACTGAAGCAGTGACTCACATGACCAAATGCATCTACTACAAATAAAGGTGGATGTATCTATACCATGTAAGATAGAACAGCACTTGAAATGTCAAGATGTGTAGCCTGATATGATATCACTGTGTCAAGATGATATGGTACATAATATAATATCAAAAATGGTGTCTTATGTTACATGATACAAAATATGATACACTGGAGTCTAGATCTACTGAACAAGTTAAGAAATGAAACAATCAGAGATTGATCATTTCACACAATCCGAGGACAAAGTGAGTCTGGTACATTAGATATTAGAGTACAAGCAAAATCCTATACTGTCTTTTTAAGAGGATGGAGTGAGGACTGATTGGTATTTAAAATTTTCAAGGCTAATTTTATCACCAAGACAGGTATATCAAGTTCTACGTGGCTTTAATTACCACTCCCACAAGCAGTAAAATAATTTACCTGCCACTAAGCAAAACTCAAGCAAAATTATTTTCTTGGTTTAGAAAATAAAGAAAAATCATTTCCAAATCTGAATTCCACAACTGATTATTACAGATGAAAGCAAATCCTTCCAGCACAAATGGGAACCAAGAAGTGAGATTTCATCAGTGTAGCTGAATTATTACAAACATTGCTCAGGAAAAACAAATTCCCTGGTATCTCTGGTGCCTTCTCTTAGTTCAGTACAAACAATCAGTATTTTGTCTGAATTATTACAAGCAGGCCGAAGTAAGGAGCACAAGACAGAGAGTCTGTTGTACTCTTGAAATGATCACTAACCAAATTATTTAAAACATGTTTTTATGCTAGTAAAAATGTTGATGTCAAAATTTTGCCAAAGCAATTTCACGCAGCTTGATTCATATTTATTTCTCTGCTCATAAACTTTTATTAATAAGAAATCTTCTTCAAATAATGACCCACTCTGATTGACTGTTTTATATTCAAAGCCATAAATAAATATGTAACAGAGAAAGAGAGCTTTTACACCACTATGCATGCACCCATTTAAAAAAAAAATCCCATATTCAAATGTACCTTAGCTCATCATCACAATAAATATATAGTCATAGTTAGGGTTCTCGTATAATCTCCCCAACCTATGGAGACAAAGGAAATTTACTCATGTTGATGTAATCCCATTTCAAACAGGACTATGTTAATGTGAAGTAGGTACCTTTTAGCGCATGCCAGCAGGGTCTACATGGGGTAGCCAGAGCACTCTATAAATCAGACCTCTCCGGTGCCAAGTAGACAAGTCCTTAGCCATATTGTTCCTATCCCATGCTCTACACAGTTAAAGAATGAGGCAAATCCTCAGTTGGTATAAAACAAAGTTAATGGTGCTACACTGATTTACACCAGCTAAGAATTCTGATCATCTGAATGCAGAGAACTGTAAGCAAACATTTCCCACTAGACTCTGTGACAGATGTGCATCAAGGGGTGAATTTAATCC
The DNA here is from genome assembly GCF_009764565.3 of Dermochelys coriacea. NCBI lineage: Eukaryota > Metazoa > Chordata > Testudines > Dermochelyidae > Dermochelys > Dermochelys coriacea. The sequence continues at coordinate 20,443,093 of NC_050082.1, forward strand.
CTAAATCCATAGACCTCATGGGAGGTTACCAATCACAGCCAAATAAACTCTTCCCACAATAAACCAAGTAATGCTAATATTAGCAGATGTTTAATTCCAGGATGGCAATATTGTGGCCCCAATTCACTAAAGCACTTAAGTACATTCATAACTCCCATTGCTTTAATGGGGCTTAAGTATGTGCTTAACTTTAGGCACATGCTTAAGTACTATACTGAATAGGGATGGTAAATTGGAGGCTATATGAGTGAAAAAGATTGAGGGAGTACATGACACAGAGAGAGAAAGGTTGCACAAATAGACATCAAGAAGTAAGACTCACTCTAAAGTGAGATTCACTCCAGTGCAAAGGGCTAGCCCAAAGCTCAAGCCCCAATAATACCCTATTTCAATGGCTTAAGTGGGACTTAAGTTATGCACGGGTTGAACTTGCATTTATTTAATTCCCCTTCTATCCTGAAAATCTGATCTATGATTTTAACAAAAATCTCTACTCAAGATAAATACCAAGTATTTCTCAATGCGAAATGTACCAATCACTGTGGTACCTGTTACAGGGTAAAACTGATTCCCCTTTTGTAACCTTTGGAAATGTTACTTGAACCCATCTACTAAGATCCATATGAGTAAATTCTCACTCAGTAATCTAGTCATGGGGACAGCAAGATAGCATATGCTCTTCTGTAACAATCTGCTTAGTGGCAGAATAGGGCAGAACAGTCACTTCTGTAAAATTCAAACAAAAACAGAATATTTGTATCTGTATATAAAATAATAGAGAGCTCTCAGTTATTAAATTGCTTCTTTCCATTCCTCTAACGAGAAGCCACATCATTTATCTTGGGACTTCTTTTGACCTCTTACTTTTAGTTGGATAATGCATTTCTAGTACCAGTTAGGTCATTCACTTTTAAAATTCTTCATTGTCACTCCGCAGACATTTTCTTGACAAGAATCAGCTTCAACCAACTTTCAAGAAGTCTTTGTATATCTCCCTAAAGTCTACTTTCTCTTCCCCAGAGCCTATGAGACATTACTTTCTGCATCTATCTTCATAAGCATTGCCAAAGCTCAGGAAGTTATATAACCTTTAGATCTGGGATGTTCCACAGCTGCTCCGCCTTAGTTAACATCTGTGGCTTCTTTCCAAGATCGACAGTAAGTCTAAAATGGTCTTCCTTTTATATACTAAAAACCTGAAGGCACTAGGCATTTGGAGTTTCCTTTGGCCCCAACCCTAACAGAGCAAATAAAGCCCAAACATTAAAATATAGTGTGTCTAAGGAAAAGACTCCTCAAACCCAACAAACAAGTATGTTAGCACTTAGGGATTTGCATAGCGGAACCACAGCCGCTAGAACAAGGTATGGGAAAAGCACATGAAACAGGCCAAGTCTCCCACCATAGTCTGTGTTTTGGTCATGTGGATTTGTTATGGGGAATGACTGATGGCTAGCACACCCACACAACCCCTGGGCTGTCCAGTAAAGAAGTCTCTTTTGTAGGACACAAAGATGTGCAAAGGCCCTTATGTGTTTTCCACTCATCTGGCCCCTTGTTCAGCAAAAATGCAGTTTCCATTGTCTTCGGTCTTCTTATATCTGCATTTACCACCTGATTTTTTTAAGATGTTGAACACTTGTGACTTCCATTGAAGTCAACAGGAGTTGTGGATGCTCAGAACCACTAAAAGTCAAGTCCTAATGACAATTTGGCCATCATTGCGGTTTCTAAAGTGGTGCCTTTGCTGCTTGCTCCTTGCCTACCTCAAGCTCTTTCTCGCTTTTCTCACTCTAAACCTCAGTTTCAAACTTTCCCCTTTCCCTAAAGTTATTTACTCCAGTGCTCTGATGGTTTTTCACTTCTCCTATTATTACATTAGCATTAGGCCCCGACAGTTATTGGCTATGACCATCTGCCACTTCTGTTCATCCCTCTCTCTTGATTCTGGGTAGCCCTTCCCTAGTGCTTCAGTGTTCAAGTATTCAAGTGCTGTATCTAAAGTAATCCTTTTAAGTTTGCAAACTCATATGTGCAAGCAACTCCTAAGCTCTAATGGGTCACTGACTAGCTGCATGATGTTGAGCAATTCAGTTAGGCCAAAATTTCCAACGCTATCCACTAATTTTGAGAAACACCGTTTTGAGGGGCCATCTTGGACCCAATTTTCAGAAGCATTGAGTCCCCACAACTCTGAAAAAAGTCAGTGGCAGCAGCAGGTACCCAGCACCTGTGAAAATTAGGCCTACCATGCCTCATTTTGGATGTTCAAAAACCAAAAGGTGCTCCAAAATTAGAAGCCACTTCTTAACATTTTGGCCTAAGAAGTGAGAAAAGTGAGCAAAAGAAACAGCCAGGGGAGCAGGAGTAATTCGGGTGAAGAAGTAAAAAGGACCTGCCAGGTTAGTATCCTGAGTCAGTATTTTGCATTTATCCTTTACAGACGCATGAGATTTCTTTCTGTGTAGCTATTTTATTAACTTATGTAAATTTGTCTGTTTCTTTTCTTCTGTCCCCTCTATCGCCTTCCCCCCCCATTCGCTAAAGCAGTGGTTTCCTTAACGGTGGGTTGAGGTGCACCATGTATGCGCTGGAGGCATGCGCACGCGCACACACACACTCACTTCTCCAGGGCCATAGGCAGAAGCATGGGGAGCAGGATCTGGTGGAGGCAGCTGCACAGAGGAAGCAAGTGAAAAGTCAGCAACCAGAGGCACATTCCCCACCACACCCATGCTCTCACTTCCCCTGGAGAGGAGGCAGCAGTGTGAGGAGCAGGGCCCAGGAAACAGAAAGGCAGAAGAAGCACCTCATGGAGCATGTGCAGGAGAGGGACAGGCTGCCGACTGTCTACTCGCTGGCGCCAAATGCTTCATCATCCCCACTGCTGCTGCTTCCGGCCGCATTCCACTCTTATTTCCCCTGGGAAGCAGGCAGCTGGGGGGGGAATGAGATCCAGGCATCAGCAGCAGTGCAGAGGAAGCGGTTGGAGCCAGTGAGTGGACAGTCAGCAATCTGGCAGGGATCACAGCCTCACCGTAGGGTGAGAGGGGCCAGCTGGGTCTGCTGGAGGGGGCAGGGCAGGGTGAGCAAGAGCAAGGGGGCTGAGATGTGACCTTAAGTCAGGTCTGCTAGTAATAATGGTCTTCGGAATTGCTTTGTCCCCCGCAGCTAAAATGTCTAGGAGAGAGGGGATCTGAGGCTGTCTCTCTTCAAGTAGGATGCTCTGGCTGATATTATGAAATCACATCATATAGCGCCTGCATCAATCTCAAGTGCACTTTCTTCTTGGAAGCCATTAAATGATAGCTTGAAGAAACAGAGTGCTAAAATCTGTTGAGAGTCATTGCAGAGGAGGAAGGTGTGTAGAGCTGTTCTTGGGATGAGTCACTGAAATGCAGTTCCTCTTGGCTAGCTATATCCTGAAAGTAATCCTGTTGCTGACCCTGGGGGTGTTATGCTCATAAATCAGAGAGGACTTTTTCATATTTTTAAAAGGGAAAATCCCTCTTTAGCTGCTGCATATTTCCAGTTGGGAAAACAACTCCAACTTACTGTTAATAACCATAAATATCATTAGATATCTATGAGCTTTGCAGCAAAGCAGAGGAATTTAGCTAAAACATCCTGGATAACAAGCTTCAGGGTAGAGACAAGAACAAACAGAAATTCACCATACTGACATTCACCATACTGACAGGTCTCTTATGCCTTCCTTGAACTAACATGAATGCTGTTTCTGAAGCCAAATCCTTCTTTTATTTCTATTATGTAAACTAGATGGAACCATTATTTTTAGATCTGAAGCTTCATGGTAAGAGAACCTATAATAAGCCAGGCTGCCCCTTCTAATAATTACAGTTACAATCACAACACAATGCCAGATTGTTTAAGTTTTATCTTGTTAAAATTGCACGATGGAAAGGATCTATTTAATTTTGCCAGAAAGGGAAAAGCCAAACCCTCGCTCCACAGCTACAGGACCCTATTCCCTACTGGCAGCCAAGCTATATTCGTCCATTGTAGATGGGACATAAGAGATAAGGAATGTAAGTGAGGCCAGAATTTGGACCAAAATCTGTACATAGTTACTCTCTTTCGACCCCTAACCACCAAGGACTGGGCTGGGTATTTTGTTTCTACTGGGGTTGTATGAATAGCAGGTGTGTTCCTCCCTTCCCTCCCCAATTTTTTTAAATTGCTGCTGGGCCTCCACCCAGAATTTGGAACAGATGTTTCTTTTCCCTGCCGGTAGTCCAGGGTAATACTCCAGGTACTTTCCTCCAAAGGCAGTGAATATATTATAGGAAAGTCAGTTTGCTGCATGGGACCTCAGGGAGTTTTCATCCCTTCTTTCATTGTCCCCTTGTTAATCTTAAACTGCTCTGCATCATTCCATTTGGAAACTGCCACTTAGGCTTTATCACCGGCCAGCAGCGCTAGGACAGTGGCGCAGCAATAAATCCCACCTCCATCGTCAGTGACTGAGTTGTATTACCACAGAGTGCCCAGCCACTCTTCTAGCCAAGGAACAAAGGGCAATTCTGTGTTCCCAAAAGTGGGTCTCCCGTACTGTCTGAATCAGATGCAGATCAGTCAGGGATCTGAACTTTTTTGTTTTTAATACACAAGTTTGAACCCACTCTGAGAGGACTCCTGTCCATCCAACCATCATCTTCTGCTCCTCCTTACAATCCTAATTCGTATATAATTGCCACTGGCTAGTGTCAAGCTTTCTGATCTCAAATCACACCAGACACTTACCACTTTCAAGGGGTAGGGAATTCCAGTTTCAAGTGGGCTAGAAACAGACTTATTGGCTAACAATCTATGACTCAGTTTTTGACTGAGGTTAGGAGCACTGACAGATTAATCAGATCTGCTACAGGCAAGCTTCTGTAGTAGAAATTCACTACTGCTAGACCTATTAGCCCAGAATGTTTGAGGCGCATAAGCCATACCAGCGGGCAAGTACCATAATAATTCCAATGTCAGATAGCTGATAGCCATGAAGCTATGACTATGAGTCTTCAGAGATTTCACAGTGGCCAGTACAGCCAGAGCTCCCTTCCACATGAGCTAAAGGAGAACCTCCATAATAGGTCAAAAGTAATATATTCTAGGCCCTGATGCTATGAACACATATGTAAGTGTTTAACTTTTAGAACATACATTGCCACATTGGCTGTTTTTTCACAATGTTTTTAGATATATAAGCTTTTGTATCCTATGAGAGAAAGTTTCCTGAGGTTGGGATCAGCTTGAAATATCACTCTCATTCTTTATGTGTCTGTAATGATGTATATTCTCAAGATGAATGCATAAATAATTGTAGCATTTGTCAAGATAACATTTCAAATGAATAATATCAATGTATTCAAATCTAATGAGTATTTTTCTTAACCTTTGAATATTTTTTTAATGCCCATTGTGAATCTAAATCAGCCAGACTAAATCCATTAGGGGACAGTTACTGGAATACATACTTACACCTTAACCAAAAATTATCCTGTAAACCATTACAAAGAACTTAGAATCATAGATGATCAGGGTTGGAAGGGACCTCAGGAGGTCATTGAGTCCAATCCCCACTCAAAGCAGGACCAATCTTTAACTAAATCATCCCAGCCAGGGCTTTGTCAAGTCGGGCCCTAACTTCTAAAAGAAGGCTCTGTTTACAATGGAGCAGTAGGCTAGCTGCCGAATGAGCAGAGTTAGGCCCACAATGAGTCTTGTGGGAATTTATTTTAATGTGTTTAGGATCCAACAGTGCAAACCCATATGCATGTGAGTAATCCACTGTAGTCAATTAAACTCTTCTGGCAGCAAGCACCACTCTTAGTAGTACTTTTCACAGCACTGTACTATTAAGAAACATCTAATCAATGGCTATAAATTGCTAAAATAGTCTTTTCTTTATATGCACCTACAATGCCCTATGGTTAGAAAAGTGTGATTAAGAATTTATTTTTAAATGTTTTTCTGTGTAGCTAAGAAAATTAGCCAGGGATCAAATGTGTCCAAAGATCAATATTTGATAAGAAAATGGCAGAACTGTGTAAGACTCTGACTCACACTTTTCCCGTCTATTTAAAATAGAGATTTAAAAGACTTGATATATTTTAAAAATATATTCATTGGAATGTATTTCCCTTTACTAGCAAGCAAATGGTTAAGATTTACCAGGAGATGAACACACATGAAAGGAAATGATTCCAGGACTGTAAAATTCAGTAGTGGCTCGTGACCTTTCCAGCAGAGTACTGTAAAACATCTTACATACATACAAGACCTTAGTTTTCAAACATGCTGTATCTTTGCAGTAGCTTAGCCCTTCATAACCTCATCATTTTCACATATTTGGCGGGGTGGAGGGAGTGAGAAGGAGATAAATCTGGCATGACAAAAACTGTGTCACTATATTTACTATTTTCTGCTTTGGAGCCTTGTTTACTTATATTCAATTTAAACATGGGTCCCTCATGCAATATAAATCGTTGCTTCCAAGATTAACAGCTGGATGTTTCATAGACATACTGCCAAGCATGTTAGAAGCCAAGGAATTTGAGTGCAAAGTATGTTATATGGTTGGTACTTAAAACCAAGGCATGTCAAAGCACAAACTAATAGCTAAGTTAACCACAAACAGAGGGCCCATCAACTCACAGGTAAGGGGGTAATTTGCTATCCATGGGATTTAATGCCAACATTTTAAAATTACCATTGGTGCAAGAATAATTAGCACTATCTGGTATAGTAAAGTTGGTCGGTAGAAAAGGGAAGAGGTATATGATACGGTAGATATGCCATACTGGCGATAAGAGTAGTATAAAAAAAAAGATTATTTTGGCCCAAAGTGCCAACTGTATAATTAGTATCATTGTCTATACTGAAAATATCCTTAATACAAAGGGTCAGATTCTAATTTTAGATATCATAGTATAAAATAAAAACCAGGCCTGGGGATTTACTCTGGACTTAAACTAGTATAACTGAAATCGCTAGCTAGCCCTATTTTCAAATAATATCAGGATGAACCCACAGTAGATAATAAATTCAAAATAAGTTCATAACTGGAACTCAATACTTAACCTGCTCCATTATGCCCAGGGCTCTCCCAGTATAGTAGGCACTACAGTATTGCCATAACTTGACACAATTTGCACAATTAGAAATTCCATCTATTTAAATTCTAAAAACAAACGAAACGCCCTACGATCTCCCTGTTATTGATCTGTTGAACTCAGGCCAAAGCCCAGGAACAAACAGCTTAAGAAAAGCATGGCTGAATAGTGAATGCACCCAGGTTAGAAGAAATAGCAATACTCATTTTTCTGTTTGGTGATTTGTTGTAATTTTGCAACAGTAAAACAAAAACAACAAGTGAAAGATGTTGAGCACTATATGAAAAGGATATCTTACATTTATATAGCATCTCTCATGCAAAAGGACCCAGAAGAGCCTTTCACAAATGCACCACCACTGGAATACCAGTGGAGGACAGTAGCTAACCAGTGGAGGACAGTAGCTAATACCACAAAAGAAGGAAGGAGAGACTCAAGGTCAAACCCCTTTTCATGCATGGGGTGCACCTGAACTTTTAGGACTGGATTATCAGATCCTTGACCAGTATGTAGTGGTGAGCACAGCAGTGTTGCACACCAGTGCCAATGGGAGTGGAAGCTAAATATAGGCTGGAGTAAGGTTAAGTGCTAGGTCTTGTCCTCCACAGTAAGTGACAGCAAGTGTCAAGCCCTATGTGCATGCCCATTCCCTACTCACAAGTGCACAGGGGAAAAAATTAAAGGGGGAGAAGGGCTGGATGTGGACAATATCTGGCAGTAATTCAAGGATATATTGGCTTCAGTTCAAGTCTCAGGCTGCTTACATATCTGCTCCCCTCTGTGCTTCACTGCTGCTACTAGGAAGCGGTAACATGATAGCTGTGACCTCATCAGAGGATTGTCTTCTTGTGGGTTTCCCATTGTGCTCATCACTTTTGCCTTGTGCTCACATAATACTTTGCAACTGCACTGTGAAAAATTAAGCTCCTAGCATCCAAGGAAAGTAAACAAGACTTTGCTCTGCAAGATATCATCCAAAAGACCATCTCACAGCAAACTAGCTGGAACTCAAATCAATCTGTCTTGAAAGAATGGTGGGCTGCGTTAACCCTGCCACGATTGGAACATGTGGGTCCCGAGAGTCTGAAGAGTGCCAGTCAGATGCTTAGACAATTAGCATCTCCACACTGGGTAACAGCATTGTGCTTATAGAAACCTCTTACAATTCTGAGTATTGTGTGCACAATTCTAGATAATGTTGTTTTGCGGAGTTCATGTGAGCCACTGAATTTAGTGTGTGCATGTGCGTAAATAAGAAGGAAAAATAAATATGACACTTTCTCACTCCTGAATTAGAGAAGTCATTTATTTCAGATTTGAACTAGTGATATTTAAATAAATGGCAACATTCTCTTAAATCCAAGATGAGCTTCCTGGTAGAGAATGCCACAGTACCAAGGAGCAACTTTTGAACATATTCCCCCACCTCTCATTTTAGATCAGACAATGAATAACGAACTATAGTATAAAGAGCTTTAAACAAAAAGCAATGGATGGAATAAAGTAAACAGACATGCCAAGTTTGACAAGTTTTTCTGACCAACATCAAGCCCTTAGAAATATGACCCCAGTACAACAACAAGAATAAGATCCCTCAAGAAGCTTCCTAAGAGAAAGAAGTTGTCAGAAAGAAAGAGTAGAAAATTTTGCATTGGAATGCTCTCAGTTTTCCCGAAATATGTTCGAATCACAAATGAATCATCCTGCTCACATTTTTTGATGTGAATCATTCAAACTTGTTTCACAGCAGCCTTCCATTGCAATCAACACATACTTACAAAGTTACAAATAGCTGGGTCTAAAGAGCAACTTTTCAGAAATACCTCCCCTCCACCCCCACCAGAACAGTTGATGCTTAGAAAGCCACAAGTAACGTCGCAAATAAGTATAGGGTATAATCTTTGTAGAGTGGAATGTTGGCTGCTTCTCATACAGCAAGCAGAATTAAGTTTCCTGGATCTACAGTTTCAAACAAGGTTCTATTTTTTACTGAATTATACTTTACATGTAAGTAAAGAGGAAATCCAATTACATTTGGGTCTGTGGAATGTGCCTATACAGTGAGAATGCAAAGTTTAAGGCAAGTTTCAGACTGAAGATTCCCTCTCTCTTGGTGCTTTTTATCTGCGTTATTTGCAATTTAATTTCTGGATTACCAGCCACGTATTAGCCTTAAGCTTCAGTTCATTGAAATCATCATCTGACAGCAAAATCAGTGGGGAAACGGTCTGAAAAAATCTTTTGCTATGAGACTAAGCCCAATTCTGTCACCACATACATCAGTGTAAACAAGGATTAATGGAATTCTCTCTCTGTTAAAACAATGTAAGTGAGATCAGAGTCAGAACCTAAGGGTGAACTCCTTGCCCCTTGGGAGTCAATGGAAGTTTTGACTTCAAAGGAGCTAGGATTTTGCCCCTTATCTTTAATAAACATTTAACAAAATACTTCAGGATGTATACTCTTCCAAAGTTTCTTACTTATGTTAATTTGCTATTGGCGTTTTTTGTTTGTTTGTTTGTTTTTTTAAAAAAAGTTAGTTTGGCCATTTTGAATGTAAATCGAATGTTTAGTGGTTTCAATGCTACAGTGCACTTGTGCCATTGCAAAACAGCTTGATCTCATCAGGATAAATTTTGCAGGACACTTGCTCAAATTAGGCATTAGGACTTGTAATATGTTATTATTTTTTGTTTGTAGTTTAAACAGCCAAGTTATAAACATCTGAAATGTAGCTGCTACACCTCTGCAGTGCTTTCTTTTCATAACAGTTTTAATGTGCATATCTGCATTAACATTGTACAGAAAAATATATGGTTTTATAGTAGAAACCTTGACAGACCATTAACCATAGCACAGCTAGCTGGCACTGCTAGAGCAATCCATCACTACATGCAAAGCTACTCCAAGAATCTAGTCCCTGGTGAGGAACTCAAACAAGGAGAAGTAAACAGAATTTTAAAAGTCAGAGTGGAGATGGGGGTGAGATTCTGCATCATCAGGCTAGTTTTGATTGTGTTGGTCATCAGCCCTATAATCTTCTCTTCTCCTTTGGAGTGACAAATATTGAATCAAAGGAGGAGAGCAAAGTGACAAAATTTTCCATGGCTCTGTAAAATAAGGTAGCCATGGAATTCAGTTATGGGTTTATAAATCAGCAAGGTTAGCTCGGTATTGATTGATCTGTGAATGCTGATGCACTGTCATTTGCAGGTAGGACTGGAAAGAAAAACAACAGAAGCTTTTCAGTTCATGCCAATAATACTTGGTTCTAGTCAGTTCTATATTTCTTAAGAAGGAAATTAATTAGTATAATTCCTATTATAAGTGAGGCAGGCTGATAAAAATTACCCACGTACCTAGAGAAGACTAAATCTCAGCATCTAAACTGTAAAATCAAAAGTGCAAACTTTACTTGAATGTATCTAAAAACATTCAGACCACTAGACAGACCCCTTCATTGTCCCTTAGCGCATTACTGTGACAACATCGCTTCAAAGGGAGAGACATATTGATACACAAACACGAAGGATGTCATAATTACGAACTAATGACTCAAAAAAAGGAGTACTTTTCTTTTTGCGAATACAGATTAACATGGCTGCTACTCTGGAACTAATGATTGAGAACATCTGAAGGACCTGCTGCCTCCAAAAGTTGCTGATATGTCTTTTAATATGGAGATAAAACCTTTCATGAATTACAGCTCATCACAATGCAATTCTGGTCCTTACAACTGGCAATTCTGAATCCACTTAATGAAAATCTATATTTTTTGTTATGGTGTCTTTCTAAGGTTTTTAAAATAGAGCCTCTGAGAAAAATGTAACTGTTAATAATATTAACAGTATAGAATGATTGCTGTATTGTTAAGAAGTGTTGTATATCATCATAATGGCTGTCAGTAGTTTACGGTTGCCCAGAAGCAGGAAAATTAGCTGAAACTATTTACATTTCTCATTTGAACTCAGTGGATTTTCTATGTAATTTATAGTAAAGATTTAATTTATGTAACAAAGTATGGAACTTTCTATTGATTCCTAAATTACAAGGTATTTTATTTCTTTAACTTAATTGTTACACACACTGTAGGGGTTACACTCTTAATTATATTTTCTTCAAGTTTCTGTGGCAAAGGCCATACGGGGAAAATGCAGATGTGGGCAAAAGCCATTGTTTTTCCATGGTCAATACATCAGTTAGTCAACACTTAGCTTTCCATAAAACTAAATTGGCTCCACATCGACTTGTGTCCCCTGTGGTGTCTCTAATACATCTGAGCAAAGAACTGACTTTCCCATAACTTTGTTTTTCATATTGGTAACCACTTTAAACGGACCTGAAGACATAAAGACATAAAGGGCCACGCAAAAAAAGAACGAGAAGAAGGATCAGAGTCAGATACCTTTAGGGACAGTCCTCAGTTGGGGCTGATGCATCACTACCGTGCTCTACTAAGAACTATGGGAGTAACTGTTCCTTAATCCTAATCCTTGCTCCCTGGAATACAAAGGGGCCACACAATCTTCTCCCACTGGTGCAGGCTGATGTAGAGGGGAGCAGAGCCATGGTTCTGTCTTCTCCCTGTGCTTCCCATCCCCTCTAGAGCAATATGCAGCCATGAGGGTGCACTTAGGGAGCCTTCCTCAAATCTTTTTTTCCCTCAAATCCTGGGACAATATCTATCCCAGGCCTATGTTAGAAAATGATATTGCTGGGAACATGTACAAATTGACAGATTACAAGGCTAGAAGGGACCATTATAATTATTCTAATCTGACCTCCTGTATAACACAGGGTCCTTAGAAAATCCTCAACATAATTCCTATCTTTCAGAAAAACATGCAATCTTGATTTGAAAATTGCTAGTGATGGAGAATCCATCCATGACCCTTGGCGAGTTGCTCCAGGGGTTAATAACCCACACTGTTAAACATTTATACCTTATTTCCAGCCTGAATTTGTCTAGTTTCAACTTGCAGCCATTGGATCATGTTATATCTCTCCCTGCTCGGTTGAAGAGCCCATATTAAATATTATTTCCCCATGTAGACACTATTTGGGAGTTAGTTTACCTCTACTGCTACACAGTGTTCCCCTTTTGGCCATAGCATTGCACTGCGAGCTCATGCTCAGTTGATTGTCCCTCATCTCGCACATCATTTTTAGTCACTGCTTCCTCCATCCTGCCAGTACGTCCCACATTCTTGTTCCTAGATGTAGGCATTTACATTTAGCCATATTAAAACATATATTCTTCCTTTGTCCCCAGCTTACCAAGTGATCCAGATGGCTTGTATCAGTGACCTGTCCTCTTCATTATTTACCACTCTCCCAATTTTTGCATCATCTCCAAACTTTCTCAGTGATGATCTTACATTTTCTTCAGATAATTGATAAAAATGTTAAATAGCAAAGGGCCAAGAACCAATCCCTGTGGAACCCCTACTAGATTCCCCCTTTATAATTACATTTGGAGACTCATAGCTAACTTTTAATCCTTTTAATGTGTGCCTTGTTTATTTTATGTTGTTCTAGTTTTTCACTCAAAACCGTTGTGCGGTATCATGTCAAATGGCTTACAGACATCTATGTATATCAAACACTATTACCTTTATCAACCAAACTTGTACGCTCATAAAAATAAAAAGATATCTAGATAGACAGGATCTATTTTCCATAAACCTATGTTGATTGGCATTAATTATATTACTCTCCTTTCATTCTTTATTAAAATATCTGCTTCTGGCAGAGTAGATGAGGTGCCACATAAGCCCAAGAGGTAGCAAAAGGTGTTTTGCTGCCTATTCTGCAAGACTACAAAATTGACTATTTCTTAAAAGTAAAGTATCCCTAAAGGGCTGCTCTAATTAACTGGCTAGAACAGAACCTTCTGCCAGCCTTAATGCAATGTGCTCTACAATTTTTGTCATTAGTCAAGGATCAGTGAAGCATAATCACACTCCAGTTCCACCTCTTCATTATGAAAGTGCCTTTTGGCCTCACCAACCTCATCATGCCCCCCTACAGTCAATAGGGCTGGCTTCACACCATCCCATAACTCCCCCAGGCTAAGACAATATTCAATTGCCCTATTAGGACAGATTTAAAGGTCATTTTGCAGCACTCTAGTGGCACGAGCCAAAGATCTGGCTTCATATCTCATCTCCATATAGAAGTCACATAATTTCAGTGTAGTTCTGGAATAGAACTGCACTGTGTGAACTCTTCTGTTAGACACACCACATGTGTTTTCATTCCTGACATTCATCTCTTGTGAATTTCTACAATCTGCTGTAATTTCTTGGATCAGGTAAGTGAAATGTTGCTTTTCTCTGATCGCTCCTGCTGTGAACAGCATCTTCTTGCCAGGATCAGGATTTTCTTGATGCTGATCATTTTATAAAATGGATTGCTGATTCAGACATATAAAAAAAAAAGGACATGGTGGTAGGAGGGGGTTAAGATTAAATCTTCTTGGAGTTCAAACTGCTACCAGCCTTCATGTGGTACCATATACATTGAAGCTGACAAAGCTGATTATTTTAACATCAGTTTTTCCATGCATTGAGAGCAGAGAATCGCCATCCCTAACAATAAATTGTTGAATCTTGATGTTTCTCATTTAGTTGTTCCTGGATAGTAGATTTTATAGCACTGTGTGCTATCCATGTCCACTTTGTTTCCCCCGTCAAAGGGCATCGATCAGAAGCATCTTTGCAGGTGAACCAATAAGTTTATTTTATAACAAGTACTGCAATCCAATGTAAAAAAGTAACTCTCTTTAAAGGGGCACAATTAGCAGACTAGCAGAAAGACTGAAAACTAATGTAGAGGGTTTTGAAGAACACTATGCCAAACTCTGAAGTTCTTACTCATTTTTTAATTAGCCTTTACAATGAAGTCAATGGAATTTTGCCTCAGTAAGCACTGAATAAAATACAGAGGGTCTAATTCTCCTCCCTCTTACACCTGGGAAACTCCACTGAAACGCAACAGAACCATACCCAATTTACATCAACATAAGGGAGAGGAGAATCATATCTTACGTCAGGGCCTCAAGATTTACCCTACTTTATGGCCTGCCTAGTAATATCTCCTAAACTTTACCAATCTCTTCTGCTATTCATACACTGATGCCTCACAATGACTGCAGAAATTATCAGCTACCTTGAGCTCTTGTGCAATTTATGTACAAATTGTTTTCCATTTTATTTTGATTTGGCCAGGAATCCTGCCTGAAGTTTCTCTGGGATGGTATAATTACAGCACTGTTACCAAATGTAATTTACTTTAGACACTTTATACTTCTTTAGTGCTGGTGAAAGGTCCCAGGTTGACAGTCACAGAGACTCAAGTCCTTTATTGATAAGAGGCAGTGACAGTACCAGTTTCTTCATGCAATCGTGCCAATGTGTAATACCTCTAACTGGGAGAGACCTACACTAGAGATGGAAAAAGGTAGTTCTGTTTCCAACAGAGAGATGAGCGAAATCTTTTGGCCAAATTTAGAACTCGCTCAAAAATCACTGATTCCAAATTTAGGATAGCTCTCAAATTCTGTGGTTCAAATTCAGTTTGCCTTTGGCAAGGAATTCTACAAATATGTCAGACAAAAAAGAAAGATCAGGTGTGTGGGTCTGCTGCGCAGTGGAGAACTTGAGCTGGTAACGGAAGATAAGAAAGCAGAGTTGCTCGATACCTACTTTGCTTCAGTTTTCACACAAAAAGTAACATGTAACCAGCTGCTAGCAAAGTTATCATAGACAATAAAGGGGAAAGGATGCAGATCAGGATAAGTAAAGAACACATCAGAGATCGTCTGACTAATCTGAATTAATTCAAGTCAGCAGGGCCTGATGCTATTCACCCCAGGGTGCTGAAGGAATTAGCTGAAAAAATCTCAGAGCCACTGGCAATAATATTTGCAAACTCATGGATGAAAGGAGAGGTCCCAGAAGACTGCAGAAGAGCTAATGTAGGGCCCATCTTTAAAAGGGGGGGAAAGGAAGAGCCAGGGAACTATAGACCTGTCATTCTGACCTTGACACCTAGGAAGCTACTAGAGCAACATCTAAAACATTCCATTTCCAAATACTTGGAGGATGGAGGGTGATCACGAGCAGCCAGCATGGGTTGACGAAGAACAAATCATGCCAAACCACCTTGATTTCCTTCTTTGACAAGGTAACTCGTTTGATGAATGGGGGAATGCAGTGGACATAATATACCTGAACTTTAGCAAAGCTTTTGAAACAGTCCCACATGACAGTCTCATCAGTAAATTGGAGAAATGCAGACTTGGTAAAACTACTATTAAGGGGATACATAATTGGTTACACAACTGCAAACAAAGAATAACTATGAATGGAATGATGTCAGATTGGAAGGTTGTCTCAAGGAATCTGTTCTGGGTCTGTTGTTATTTAACATCTTTATTAATGACCTGGATATAGGAATAGAGAGGGTACTGATCAAATTTGCAGATGACACAAAGCTGGGGGGAGTGCAAACATTTTGGAGGATAGGGCTAACATTCAAAGGGATCTTGATAAAATGGAAAACTGGACAATAGGCAACAAAATTAAATAAATCAAAGACAAATGTATGATGCTACACTTAGGGAAGAAAAAACAAATGCATAAATACAGAATGGGGGATAAGTGGCTTGGAAGCAGCACTGCTGGAGAAGGATTTGGGAGCAGTGTTGGATCACAAACTCCACATGAGTCAATGCAATGCTGTTGCAAAAAAAGCAAATGCCATTTTGGGTTGCATTAAGAGAGGCATAACACGCAAGTCACGGGAAAGGATAGTACCACTCTCCTCAGCACAGGTTAGGCCTCAGCTGGAGTACTGTGTCCAATTGTGAACACTGCTGTATAGAAAGGATGTGGAGAAACTGGAAAAGTTCCAGAGATGAGCGACAAAGACGATTAAAGAGATGGAACACAAGTCATATAAGCAAAGGCTGAAGGATCTCTGTATGCTTAGGCTGGAAATGAGATTAAGGGAGGGCATGACAGTGGTCTTCAAATACTTGAAAGGCTGCCATAAAAAAGATGGAGAAAATTATTCTCTCTTGCCACAGAGGGCAGGACAAGAGGCAATGGGTTCACTACTACCACAGAAATCCTTTACATTTTGAGCCAATTTACTCCTGTAAAACACTCATTCATGCAAATGAATAAACTTGTTCCTCATATCAAACGCTGGCAATTCGGCCTTGCTTTCTTCAGCATATGTTTTCTGCCATTGACCTACAAGTGACACAGACTGAATTTCTTTGCATAGCTGCTAGAATCACAATAGATCAGTTGCAAGTGGTTAAAACATATCAGTAGGTACACAGAAATACTAGCCACCAAATATATGGAGTTTCGATTCCAAAAAGACCACATCAAGGAATCATACTGGATGATGTTTGGTTTTAATTTGAGAAGCATTGAATATTGTGAGGCTACATGCAGTGGTGAGCTGGAGCCGGTTTGCACCTGTTCGTGTGAACTGGTTGTTAAATTTTGAAGCCGGTTTAGAACCGGTTGTTAAAGGGATGGGGAATCTCAGGCGGGACGGACAGGATGTGGCCCGCGGGACCGTCCTGTCTGTCCCGCCTGAGCTCTCGGCTGGGGAGGCTCCCATGTGAATTTTTACTGACCCGGCGGCACTCCGAGCCTTCGGCAGGTCCTTCACTCGCTCCGAGTCTTCGGCAGCATTTCGGTGGCAGGTCCTTCAATGCCGCCAAAGACCCGGAGGGACCTAAGGACGTGCCGCCGAAGACCTGGAGTGAGTGAAGGAACCGGTTCTTGAGCTTCTGGCAGCTCATCACTGGCTACATGTCCAGGCAGGGTAGAAAGAGGGAACAAGAACCTTGGATGGAGGCCTGTACAAGCAAGTGGAGATGCTCACTTGTTCACTCCAGGTGGGCAGAGAGTTGGCAGAGTTTGGACTTTACCGACTCAATTGCTACCCAGAATAGCTGAGCTAGTGCAGGGGTGGAGGCAGGCACTAGTTTATTAGTTGTATAGACAACAATAAATTACTACTACTGGGAACAAGGAAGAAGAAAGTGAGAGTCTCTATGTCACATCCAAGGCTATCCCAGGGATGCTGCATCTTACACACCTTTCCCCTTCCCAAGGCTGTGCCTAAAAGCACAATCTATCCCTATAGTTCTCCACAGTAGAGTATATTTAACAGGCCTTAAGGATACAGTCAGCTATCCCCTATTTTTAGTTAAAGTCTCAAACTTTTTTTAAAAGTCGCAAAGAGTCCTGTGGCACCTTATAGACTAGTCTATAAGGTGCCACAGGACTCTTTGCCGCTTTTACAGATCCAGACTAACACGGCTACCCCTCTGAAGCTAGACTTTAAAAAAAAAAAAAAGACTATTGACAGTTGAATCTATAGATCACTTTTTCCAGTTGGATTTCAGACATCACTGATAAAAGTTCAAAGCAGCTAATACTTCTGCTAAGAATTAGCTGTTTCGATATTGAATTGTCCTGAGACTGAAAGAATAGGACAAAGTTTCAATGTGAATGTATTTTATTTTGTATGCAACCAAACTCTAGGGATGCCATACTTCCCTTCCCCAGGAAAGCAAAAAGTTTCACTGTCAAATAAAGAAAACTCAGTTGTGGACCAATGAGAAGAGGTTAACAATAGATCCTGATTTCTGCACTATACGTAGAGTAAGGAGGCAAAGAGGGTCAAAGTTGCCTAAGGGGTTTGAAACCCATCGCCCATTAGAAATGAATAGGAACTGGCCATCCATATGCCCTAAGCAATTTTTAAAATCCCGCTGGAAATCCCAGCTATTAAGCTACGAAAAGATCTTCTCTCTTGTCCTGCAAAACTACAATGCTTTGCCCACAAAATATTTAAACTATTCTAAGATTCCTTTTGAAGCTTGTACCCAAGGTTTTTTTTTTCTAAAGTGCCCCTTCTGTCTCTAAAACTTAGAAAGTTGGCCATAAACTTATTCACACACTGAGTGAATAAATTATGCATTTATCGCACTGGAAGGAGCAGCACGCTTTGAATTATAAAAGTAGCAAAGTTTCATGTGTCCACACATTTCCTCCAAGTTTGGATGAGTTTTTAAGGGAAGCTATGGGAGTGTCGCATTGAGTAGAGTTATGTGAATCTTGCCAGGTTTGGTTCACAATGGATTTTTAATCAGTTGTAGTTCATGTCATTTAACCCTGAGTCTCAGGTTCAGCTGAGTTTAATATTGTGAAGGGGAAATCCAAGACAAAAACAGTGCATATAGTTAAGATCTGCATATTGCACCTGGATTTGTAAGATTTTTCTATGGTTACTTTGACCCTGGAGGACCTACCATGTGATCACCAGTCACAACTATTGTAATAAAAAACAAAACAAAACAATGAAACTCATCCACAAGAGAAAGAAAAACTCTGCATGTCCAAAGATAGGAAAAAGTTTGCTTTCCATTTTACCACAAGCTTCACAGGATCAAAATGATTTTGCACAAAACTTCATTGCCATAGCTAGCAGAGTTAAACATCATTTTAGTTGCAAGAGGTTCACATAACTAACCTCTCAGGAACCTGATTAGCTAGTTTTGAGCTGCTGTTATATCAACTGCCAAGAAGCTCAAAAACCATCCTAACTAAAACTTTCCTGGAGGTTCAAGGACAGAACCAGTGGTTGTGTGTCACTGCTTTGTTAATTATAGTATAGTGTTCTAAAGCCAGTGAGAACAGTTGCTTGCTCGGAAAACTAACAAAGTGAGAGAGTGGAATGCAGCATTAAACTAGTCTTTGTTTTGGGACTGTGTTGTCAGCATTGTTCATTGCAATGAGAGGGACATCAGAACATGGTGGGGGGGAAGGCAACATAAACAAGAGGTACTATAGGACACCCATCAGCAGGAGCAGAACACTAGAGTGGAAGAGAAAGGTCATGATTTACCATCCAGTGAGGAAATTTTTTTCCAGCTGGAAATTTCTGAAAAATTTCAAGTAACTTAGAAAAGCAGGTGGATTTTATTCACCTGATTCACTTGGCACTAGATGTTTCCTCTCTTATTAGCCAGCTAAGAGGCAGCGGCACTGGAACAATTTTTATAGAGGGGGCGTTGAAAGCCATTGAGCAAAACTGTAAACCCTGTATATAACGGAAACCACTTCAAGCTGGGGGGGCTGCCACACCCCCAGCATCTCTAGTGCCAGCACCCCTGCTAGGAGGTAAGAAATTTTGATCCAGAGTTTTTTGAGGAGACAGAGGAATCACCCGTTCACCCTCCTTTCTCTTTGCTCATTCTTGAGAAATTCCCACAGTTTTTACCATGTGAAGATAAATGCCAGAAAATCTCAAGTGGAGAAACCTTCCTGACCAGGTCCTTTTCTCACCAGGCAGACAAATGTGGAGGACATCTGTGTGTAACTGGAATGTTGACAGTGTTTTGTTTTTAATTGCCATGATGGAGAGTAAAACTTCCAGGGAAGTCTGAACTAAGGGCCAAATTTCCAGGAAAGGTTAAAAGCCAAATCTAGCAGTGGTGTCAATTTACACATAGGGTCCAAAATGGTGAAAAAATAGGCAATATTCCTTCCCTCCACCTCTAACCTCATCTTCCCCTCTTTTCTTATTTCTCCCTTCTCCTTTTTTCTTGCCTGCATTTAGATCCAAGATACACACCTTCCCCAGTAGAACAAAGTACTCAGATCCAAATCTTAATAGGTGACAACCTTCATTCAAATTAGACATGACAGTTCTAATTTAGATATAGAAGAGAACTACAGCAAAATTAATACTCTATCATAAAAAGAAACCAAGAGGCATGAGAGCAGTTGCTATAATTTAGAATACACAGTGATAGGGTCATGCCGAGGGCGAGTATTTGAAACTGGTTTTGTTGTTTTACAGTTTTTGGAGCTCAGGAACATCACGTATGATGTTGGGGTAATGAGGAATGACAAGCATAATCTCTCTTCTCAATTTGGGCTGTGCCCAATGTTCAAATTTACTCAGAATTTAAAGTCTGAACCCCACCCAAACCAAACTATTATATTCTTTCCAACCCGGCCTCCTTTTGGGTTTCATTGAATCTACAATAAGGAATTCTCTTTGGAAGGCAAGTCTGAAACCCATGGAGGCAACTGGACTGATCTCTCTCTTTTTTCAACAACCATATGAACAGATAGATTTTGGAAATGATGGTATAAAGGCATTTTGCAGAACTTAGAACATTTGGATTGAATAAGGTAAAAGCAATACAGCAGGGTCAGACAAATATGCTCCATTGGATTGTCTGGGATTGGGAATGGATCAGTTTACATTTTCATATTTTCCTCAAATCTAAAGAAGTCGTGAGGAGTGGGGGGAAAAGGACTGTTTTGGGATCTGATATTTTACACTGATATTCCCCCACAGTCATTTTCAGAGCTAATGCATCAGAAGAATACCCATCTGTCATTCACAGCTAGAAGCCATCCAGAGGTGACTCAATAGCATTCTGATCCCTGGTTAAATTTGCCGTGCTGGCAGATAAAACTAACCAACAACATTTTGTTAGAAAATTGTGCAAATTTGATATAATATTATTAAGAGTCAATCCCAAACAATCCAACGGAGCAGATTTATCTCATCCTGCTGTAATGCATTGAAAATCTCTCTGTTCATAAGCTTGTCAAAAAGAGACAAGTGAGAGATCAGTCTAGTTGCCTGCAGGGGTACCCCATGAAACCTACAATTAGACCTGTGTGAGAAATTGATTTTTTGGTTGGGTGGCTGAACCAAAAAAAAAAACCACCCTGAAAATATCCATTTTGGGTTCACAGAAAACTGAATTTTTGCTTCAATGTTTTCACTAAAGTTGGGGAAAAAATAGTTTGGGGTCCAATCATAGAAATGCAGGGCTGGAAAGGACCTCAAGAGGTCAAAGTCCAGCCCCCCTGTGCAAAGGCAGGGCCAAGTAAACTTAGACCATCCCTAACAGGTGTTTGTCTAACTGGTTTTTAAAAACCACCAATGATGGGGATTCCACAACCTCCTTTGGAAGTCTATTCCAGAGACTAACTACCCATATAGTTACAAAGTATTTCCTAATATCTAAACCTAAATCTCTCTTGCTACCAATTAAGCCCATTACTATTTGTCCTACCATCAGTGGACATGGAGAACAATTGATCCTTGTCCTCTTTATAACATATTCAACATATCTGAAGACTTATCAGGTCCTCCACTGAGTCTTCTTAAGATTAAACATGCCCAGTTTTTTTAACCTTTCCTCATAAGTCAGGTTTTCTAAACCTTTGATCATTTTTGTTGCTCTCTGCTGGACTCACATTGTTCCTCAAGTGTGGTGCCCAGAACTGGACACAATACTCCAGCTGAGGCCTCACCAGTGCCATGTAGAGCAGGATAAATCACCTCCCATGTCTTACATACAACACTCCTGTTAATACATCGCAGAATGATATTAGCCGTTTTTGCAACTGCATCACACTGTTGACTCATATTCAATTTGTGACCCACTGTAACCCTCAGATCCTTTTCAGCAGTACTACCAGCTAGCCAGGTATTCCTCATTTTGTAGTTGGCCATTTGATTTTTTTTCCTTCCTATGTACTTTGCACTTATCTTTACTGAATAACATCTTGTTGATTTCAGACCAGTTCTCCAATTTGTCAAAATTGTTTTGAATTCTAATTCAAAGTGCCTGCAACCTCTCCCAGGTTGGTATCATCCACAGATTTTATAACTCTCCACTCCAGTGAAAATATTGAATAGTAGTGGAACCAGGACTGACCCCTGCAGGATTCCTCTAGATACCCTCCCAGTTTGACAGCAAACCATTGATAACTACTCTTTGAGTATGTTTTTTCAACCAATTGTGTACCCACCTTATAGTAATTTTATTCAGACCACATTTCTGTAGATTGCTTATGGGAGTGTCATGTGGGACTGTATCAAAAGCCTTACTGAAACCAAAATAGATCACATCTACTTGTTTCTTCCTATCCACTAGGCCATTAAGTCTGTCAAAGGAGGAAATTAGGTTGGTTTGGCATGATTTGTTTTTGACAAATCCATGCTGGCTATTACTTAGAACCCTATTAACATCTAGGTGCTTACAAATGATTGCTTAGTAATTTGAAATGCTTGATTTTGTTTTGGGGTACCTTTTTTAAAATAAAATCAGGATAAAACTGAAACCTAAAAAGTGCTTTGGATTAAAAAAAAATCAAACACACTGCATTTCAAATTTTTCAAAATTAAATGTTCTGATTTTTTCAGTTTGTTTTTGTTTTGTATTTTTAATCAAAACAATGTGGTGACTACAAGCCATATTCACAAAATGTTTCAGTTGACCTGATCTGCATTTCTCAGCTGAAAAAAGTTTTGTCTGAAGAATTTCTTCCAGCTTGCCTGATGAATTTTAGAAACCTCCTCATTCTTCATGCATTGCTCTTGGTACTAAGGTCTAGCAAAGAAAGTCTTTGAGCAACTCCCAGACACGATATCGAGGCATGAAAATTCTCAGAGTACTTAACTCTGAACTATATCACCCTTTGGATCTGGAACTTTCTTCCTTATTTCATCCAAACTGGCAGATGAGGCACCTTCATCAATAAAAAGAAACCCCTTCTGTCCTCTAACTTCCAAAATTGACATATGCCTGAGTTTAGGCCTGTCGGTCAAAACAATTGAACACACTGCTATAATTTGCCAAACACACAAGACCCTAAAAATCCTCAGACTTCATTCCCATGTGTGACAAAGATTCCCAAATACTGTGTTACACACAAAGTACAAACAAACGGTAATCCTTTCATTCCAGCAGTTCCCAGCATCCAAATTGCCAGCAATGAATTTTGTGCTACAGAAGCTGACTCACAGTGCTAAGGTGTTTAACCTATCCTTGTAATAAAAAGATATACAGCGAATAGGAGTCAAGCATTAAAATAGAGGTCAGTGCCACGCTCAGGAAAACTGCAGATACTGTACCAAAACCTCATTAAGCACATGCATATTTTTTGTATATCCTATCACCTCCATGCTACTAGTCATTATATACATCTATACACAAAGGCTGTCTTATGTGTATGCTTGCTTCTTCTGCCTGAAATAATCACTGACATGACAGTTCACTATCATGCAAACAACAGTGTATTAGATTAGATATTGGGTTAGATAGTCATACACTCTATATTCTGGGTTAAATGAGTTAACCGTCAAACCGGAGAAGGAAACAAATGATTAAGCGAACAATTCTATCCATGCACCAGCATCTTGGTCCTCCCCCAGGACTGACAAATGGAATACAGAAAAAGTACAGGGCAATTTTATGGGCAGTTTGTGAATTGTCATATTAAAGTATCAGGAGGTATCTGAATGAATGAAGCAAGACATATTTCTTTAAATCCAACAGCCAGAGCCCTCACCCCAGAAGTGCCTGTCTCTCAGAAGCCACTGGGGACATCATTCAGAACATCCTGTTCAGAAACACACAACAACAAAATAACTCTTTCAGATCCATGCTCTTAGACTTTTTCTCTCTAGCCTCATGCACCTACAACAGAGCAACTGGGGGAGGGGAAAACTTACATTTATGGCGGGCTGGAAAATGTCCATTTAAATGAAGCCTCAATGAAAAATGTGGGGAAATGGAAATTTTCACATTTTTCCATTTCTCACCGATCTCTAATAACAATATTATTCAATGTTTTCTTGAGTAGGTCAGTGCTCACTGCATTTTTCACACTAACCCCTCTGCCTTCAGAACAAACTGCTCTACATTGCCACTGCGAAAGAAAGAAAGAACCCAATGGATCATTAACAAACAATGATACCCCTTTCTCAAGAAGTATGCAGTGATTCATATCATATGGCACTTGCTGTAAGTTACATACATACATAAAGAGCATATATCCAAAAGGATCAAGATCAATACTTGTTACCTAACCTTCTTATCAGTGGGTCACTAGTAAGTCTTTTGTGGCACTATACAAACAGATACAGTCCCTGAAATATGGCAGTTGGGGAAAATACAATATTTTGCCATCATAGATATCAGCTGAGTCAGTCATCACTAACATAGCCATAACAACATCAATGCAGAGAAACCTCCACAGATGCAAAAAGATTGGAACAATCAGTCATGGGAATAGTATAAACTGGAAATTTCATTTTCACTTACCAATTTATGGGTGAGCTGAATGGTAATAAGAGGAGATCCTGACAGATTATGAGACAAGGTTGGTGGTGGCTCCACCTTCAGGGAAATAACATAGCTCATTGCAGAGATCTTGTAGCCTTTATAAGCAGCAGCCTCAGCAATCCTTGGAGAGGAAGAGCAAAAAATACCAGAAAGTGAGTAAAATAGCATTTTAGCATTTGCAGTTCATACTGTTATAGGCTGATCTAAGTTTGGTCAGAAGAAAGTTACTCTTTCAATATGCACCTGCTGCTCTAAATTCACTGAGTTAGGCCTTGTGTTAGGGCCAAATTCCATGGATAGGCTGAAGGTCCAAATTGAAGGACCCTGGCTGAGCTGCAGAGGTGAAACCCTGTCTGGTGAGCTGTGTATTAAATGCTGTCTCTGCCTGTTAAAGAAAAGTAAGAGCTGAAAATACAAACCTGCTGGGTCAAATTCATCCCTAGTTTAACTCAAGTTAAATGAATGGAGTTACACTACAGATCAGTATGGCCTCTTGCCACAAATAGTTACAAATTCAGTGTAACAAAGAATTAATCTGTTTTTTAGTTTAAAATGATGATCCATACGCTCAGCTGATGTAAATCAGCACAGCTCTATGGAAGTCAATAAAACTATGCCAATTTACAACAGTTGACAATCTGACCCCGTGTAACAAGAGCGAAACACATTTAAGTAAAGCTTATTTCTTTTTGACTTGTACAGCTCAGCATTTAACTTACTTACCTCCTCCACAGGTCTCTCTCTGTGCTGTATTGTATTATATTATATATAATCAGCTCATGGTAAACTACAAATGTACAATAGAATTAACCTTAGATCAATGCACTGAAGCTATTAACCCTCCTCATTATATAGCTTTAGATGGATAATGCAGAGTCAAAACTGTGACCATGCACGTATCTGCATGAAACTGTTTAAAAGAATAAACTATACCATTAATAATTTGCTGTTTTGTAAATATATTTCCTGTACATCATAAGCAAATATATACATGAGATACCAGAATCCCAATAATCTCAGTCCTCTTTCATCAAAATCAAGATCCCAGTCCTGGAATTAGATCCATGTAAACAGGCACCTCCAGTCCCTTTTAAGTTTGGCATGGGCACTAGGATCAGCCCATAAAGATCTCATAGGATCAGAAACAGCTCTAGTAGCTAGATATTACCATAGGTATTCCTTTGTTCCATTTATACTTAGCTTAGCTCATCTCTTTTACTCTTCTTTATAAGCTTTTTAAAAAGTGGTTTAGATTATTGAAGACAATTATACTACGGGATGGACTCTCACAAATGCATGATGATGAATCTGAGTAACTGAAGGATACCTTTCTGCTACAGAGAAAATTTGATATACTTACATGAGCAGATGCTCTATTCCTATGTAAGTGCATGCATACATACATACGTGTGTAAGTAAGCATATAAATAAATAATTTGTCGGGGCATTTTTAAAAATCATTTTGTTATGAAAAAATCCTTGTCCAGAATTTGTTTTTTTTCTTAAGGATACTACAATTCAGACCAGAATGCTGATGGAGGTTAACTGAACATCTGATTAGGAAGCTGGCTAGCCAAGACATTTTTCTAGCCCTGGTGAATTTGACCATACATAAAACAAAAACATTTTTTTAAAAATGTTCAGTTAAAATGCTGGGCAAAATTCTGCTCTTGGTGGATCTTAAGTCTGGGTCTCTGCACATTTAGGAAGAGCTGAGATCCATTCGATCAGAGTAGAATTCTGACATAAATTTGAAAGAGTGTCCCATTGATCAAGAACAAGCACTGTTTACATTAGCAGAGCATCTTCCATCATTCTCTCCTTAGCATTAGATCATGCAGACAGATGAGTGCTACCTACAATGGCAAATGCAAATGCATGGTGAACTATTCATTAGCTTGGGTTACCAAGCAAAACACATTAGCCTGTTTGGCTGCTCACAATAACCATATCACTCACTCTCCACATCACAATCTCACTTCCATCAGAAAAACGCACTTCTTTAAAAACCTATACCACATATCACAGTGGTTTCTTGGTGTTTTTCCTCATACTGACTAAGAAGAGTTCATTTCAGACATTAACTGATGTCATCAAATTGCACAGCTGGGTTGACTGAGACAAACTCAACTAGATTTGTAGGATGTATGATCTAACTCTGTTCTATAACATTTAAATGATATTAGCATCATTAGGGATTATTTCTGCTCCCATTGCACTCAGTAGGAGTTTCATCCATGCAACGGAGGGCAGAATTTGCCCTCAGAGTATGTAGAGTTATAGTCAGAGAAGGGCTCACAATGTGAAGTTTGGATCCAGATGTGTATCTGAATTTTGAGCTTGCTTTTCCAAAGTCTGGGGATATTTGGATCCAGGACTTTGTGTGCTGAATTGCCCAATGTTCAAAGGTATTCACACCCAGGGCTTTAGTTCATTTCAAATTACATCCCATCGTTTAACTCAGTTTAGTATTTTGTAATGCTGCAATACAAGGCCCAGCATTTCTCTCCACAACACCACATTCCCCAGAATCACTGTCTAACACTAATGTATGTTACAGGATGTAGGGCCTGTAACCTGTCTGATTTCCATGGAGTGACTCCAGATTTGCGCCAGTGTAGGACTGAGAGCAAAGTGGAGCCCAAAGTTTCTTTAGGTTTTGACTCCCTTCTTAAAGGACCAAAGTGACTCTCAGAGAGCTCTGGTTAGATGGTCTGAAAATAGAACAGTCATCTGGCAACAAAGTGCAAATAAAATTCAATATGTGCCACAAGGATAATGAAATTCTGTCACGAAGAACCAACCAGACAGACTGTAAATTATAGGTGCCCAAGTAGTCTGAGACTAAAGACTCCTTAAAGGGTGTCTTTAAAACTACTCCTCTGTGGAAAACATCATTAGAAAAGATTATTTTGGTGAGACTTAAGCCAGAAAGGTGCAATAGCAAAGAGCACCAAAGTAAACCAAGGGAGAAAGAATTGTACACTTCTTATTTTTCAAGCATTCCTCAGATACCTGATGCTTTATTCCACAAAGGAAAACTGCCAAGCCAGCATTCCTTGGATTATTAAGTTTCAAAACAGGCCTCTGGACAGGCAAGCCATCTAGAGCTCCATAGACATGATTCCGTAATACCAGATACACTGCAAATAATTCAGGAAGCCCAGGTTAATATTAGAAACCTAGAGGCCACTTTTAAACCATGTGTTCCTTAAAAATTATACGTTCAGGGCTGATCCTTCTCCCACTGAAATCAGTGGCAAATCTTCTATATGGGAGTAAAAATGGGTCCCTGTATTGTCATATTCTCTCTCTGCGGGAGTTGAGACATGGAAATACAGAACTACTCAACATTCCTAAAAATGGCAAAATTGGGCCCGCTGTGCAGACAGATCCCTGTGTAGGATCAGAGCCCAAGACTTTAGAGACAGCCATGAAAATGCCTTGGAACTCAGTGATTTGAGGCTGAAGATATTTACACACTGTCTTTATCCTTGCTAATCTTTGACCTGTGAGTCAAGACCACATTCATTCTCTCTCTCTGTGGGAGGTTAAAATTATGGTCTATTTCCCTTAATAAATCATAGCGAACATAGTCTTGAAAAGCTAAACCCTCATAAATTATTGCCTCTATTTCTTCATATCAGTAAGAAATATTGCATGCCACTGATATAATTCTTTCACACACTCCAGCGAATTACCTTTATTTATTTATTAATTTTGCAGGGAGAAGGGTGCATGGTATTTTTTTATAAAATGACACTGAGTAGGAAATCATACAATTCTTCTGTGAGCTTTTTAACATTGCTTCAACACAATCATAAGTGGTCCTAATTTAGGGGTGTTCAAGCAGTTTCAGTAGGTTGCAATCTTCCCTCCCTTGCACATGGCTAGAGAGGAAGAAGACCCTGAAATAGATTGAAGTTGGAGTCCTGAAACTTTCTTCTGCTATAGCAGGGGGTCCTGGCATGGAAAAGACTGAGAATCACTGCCCTAATCAGCAGAGATTGAAAAAATGACCAGCCTAAAAGGCAAATGTAATGATTGACCAGCATCCCAAAATTCCCTGGGAAACTGGCTTATTGAGAGGAATATTGCTCCTAGTTTATTTTAATTTATCTGCTGATGATTTCATAGGCACAGTATATAAAACAAAAAGGCTTTTTATGTATTGTCTGATGTATTATTGCAAAATTAGTTTACAGGTTTACGGGACTAGAATTCATAGCACTTTTTGGGGAGAGAGAAAGGTTATATACTGCTGCATTATTTAAATACAAACAAATGTCACCTTTTTGTGAGACAGCAGAAAAGAAACATAATTTAATTCCATATAAAGCATTAATTCAAGGATTAAATATATGAATCTGCATTATAAATCCAAGTATGTAGTGGAAGAGGTTTAGAAGGCAGAGAGACAGACAAATCACCAAAAAAAAAGTTTTTTTCCCCAGCAGGAAACACCCGTAAGGGCTTCATTCCACTGCCGTTAAAGTCAATGGTTAAACTCCCATGGGAGCAGTGTCCAGGCCCATGATATCTGATACACCAGTTGTAAAGAACAATTATGCCAATTTGTACTTAGTATCCCACTAAGGCCATCATAACACTATTACAGCATGGGCAGTTCAAGATCAGGGGTATCATTCGCTACAGTGCAGGGGGACGGTTACCGCCCTCTCTCTCCACCAGCTGGATAGGAAGCAGCAGCAGTCACCTGGGCTAGAGCTGAGTGCGGAGCAAGCTGGGTCCCAGTCCCTGCCCTGGTCCAGCTGTAGATGAGGCACACTCCCCTGCCTGCCTCCAGCCTTCCCTCCCATCTCCCTGCCCTCCTCCGGGATGGGGCCAACTCGCTAACACCCTCCCTCCCTCCCCCCGCCAAGCAGCCACAGCCTCAGCGGGGAGGCGAAAGAGCCATGCTGACACAACTTTGCCCTCCTCCCCACCCCCAGCCTTTTCTGAAGGACACCACTGTGTAGGATACTTACTTGGTGTCCATAGGGTTGATGTTCTGGAAGAAACGGTGCATGTTATGGTAAAGAAGGCCCACAATGGTAACCCAAGCTGTGAACAAAGTTGACAGGAGAGATTATACTTCAGTGTGACAACCCTGAGGGAGACACTTTCCTCATCTAGGTATGAAACTCCATGTTAATTTAGAATCCTGACTTCTGCAAACCTTCACACCTTTGTTTTAATGGGAATTCCAATTGCTTCCATAAAAGAAATTAGAAGGCAATCTGCAGTCTGCTGTGCAATGTTTGGAACAGATATCAGGAACATAATGAAAGAAAGCCTGACATCTACTCACCATGAAAGTATAGAGTTAAACTTAAATTAATCATTCATCCATTATAAAGTCATGTCAGAACAAAAGGCAGCTAAGAGTGGCCATGTGATATACCAGAGCATCCAGGATGCTTAGAATAATCAGAAGGACTACTTGACTACTAGCAACATTCACTGGCATCTTAAGAAGCTCATAGACACAGATGTGCAGTTTTTGTTTCTATTATTTGTTTGCTGTCTGCATATGAAGTATTTACAGCTTCTCCAACGCTTAAGTGGAAAGACAGATGCCCATCTTACAAGTGTCAACCATGCAAGCGTCCTTTATTGTCTTAGTCTGATGGGTTCCAAGTATTTAGAATGTCAGTTGCTTAAAGTGGAATAATACATTTTAAAGGCTAGCTCATGTGAACAGCCTAGCAATGTGGCCTGTTAGTTGAAAATGCCATTAATAATATTTTAGATAGTTTCTAACTCCCTGGAAGATGCAAGTTAAAGGTCTTATAGTTTGGATTCAGTCCAAACCAGTGGGCACAATAATGTCCCATAAGAAAATGCCACATGGTGGGAGAAGCTGTAAGTGGGATGGGGAAAGGTCCTTTTGTGTGGTATTTTTGTTATTTCAAATTGTTTTGTGCTCTCAATAACTCAAGCTTCTCAGAACGCGCAGAGAAATCGCAAGCATGAGCTCCCTGCCAGTGCAAGGAAGCAAAGCTGTCGTCATAAATCAGGTAACTCACATGTGGTGGGGAAATACTTCAGTAACTACTGTGCTATATAAAGTAACTAATTCTGTACACAGTATTGAAGAGGACCAACCTGCCCTTGCAGAAGAGTCTCTGGAGGAATCCCAAATGGTGCAAGGTTTGCTAAGGTCCCAACATGCCATCGAGACTCTGAGCCCTTTTCCCTGAAACAATCCTGGCAGAGGTCCCCTTCTGAGGAACTGATGAGCATTCTCCTTGCTAAGGGCCTGATCCAAACCCACAGAAATTAATGAAAAATGACTTCAATGAGCTTTGGATTAAGTCTGGTTGTAACACACCTTCAGCTTGCTCCATTAGTTCTACTCTGCCATGACGGAGGAAGTGGGCAACAAACAGAGGGAAGGGGCTTGGTAAGTGGTACCATTGAAGCCAGGTGAACAAAGCAGCTGAAATTTCAATCCCTGAAGTAAGAGGAGAGGAGGGGAGAAAAGATTTTGCACACTGCTGCCTCAAATTTAGTTTTAAAAAGTTAGGATGCTAGTGGGTAAGGCAAGAGTGCTGGGCTACTGCTCTGCTTGCACGGCTGGAGGAAGGACGTAGGAACCTAACTTTGGTCATTCTTATTTAAAAAAATTTGGTCACATGTTGTCTTTGGCCCAAAACAAAATCTTCACTTCTTTCCAACCCCAGATCTCGAGGTTATTAAAATCCAAACTTAGATCTGCAGTTGAATTTTGCCTTCTCGCCTTTTCTCCAGTGCCTATTGTATAGGTATTCCTGTATCTTTCCTTTTTCTGCTATTTAGCTCTGTAACTTTACTCTTTAATTCCACCAGGTGTTTTTGGAAACTGTTAGCACAAAAGATGCTATGCAGAATAAGGTTGTACTGCACTGAGATAAGTACTTGATTTGATATTAGAATTCCTTGGAAAAGAACCAGTTTTGGTGGTTAGAAAGATAAAACATTAGCTCCACGAATTGAAGTTGCCCTGATGTAAAATCGTGCCAAGATTAAATGGTTGTAATATATATGACCTAGCTGCATTACTCAAGTTTTTAGAAACAAGCGGAAGTAACATTAAAACAGTGCTGAAAATGCAGAGCTAACCAAAATCCCTGTCCCCATGCGAGAGCATTTCTGGAGTGAGTGCTTGTCAGGATTGGCTGTCACCGTTCTACTTCTCCCTGAAAATCTTGCCCTTACCTTTGTTATGAAAAGCTTCACTGGGGATAGAAATATAACTCCGTCCTTGTGATGGGAAGCGGTAGTGTGACAAATTCAAAGTCTGAGGAGGCATTTTGACCAAAGAGTAATCTGTACAATAACCCAAAAGAAAAAATATGATAAAAATCAAGAACATTTATAACCTAGTTGACTGTAGTACTAGAGTTTACTCTTTTAATAGCTACTGCAAATCTTGACTGTAAACCCCCAGCTGTTTGGGGGGGGGGAGAGTAATCCCCCACTCCCATCAAAGAATAAAATTGCTTTCAAGAAGTTCTGACTTCTTTATGAGTGGAAAAAGTAGTATATGAGGAGTTAATATACCATGGATCATTTGGCAATGTGCACAAACTGAGCTTAATGAGGCACTGAGGTAAGAAAAATTGATTGATACCTCTCTCTTTTTTCCCCCTGACATTTTAAAGACATTATTTTAGAACCTTACTGCTCAATTTTAAAATGTCAGTGACCAGGACAGTGTGGTGGAAGAGACAATTTGCATGTGATTCATGACTTCTCTTTTCTTAAGTAGCTCACAATGCAATAGGGAAGAATACCAGAACTAATCAATTATTTGTAGCTAAAGCTGGGCAATGTGTTGGACAAATAGTTTATTCAATGAAAAAAGTGCAGCTTTCGTCAACCCCCAACTATTTGTGAATTTGACATTAGTAGCTTTGGCCGTTCTCAAAACAGGCAGGAAGTGGAGGACATGGTGGTGGTCTTGGTGTTGCTGCCATCACCCCTACCACCACTCACTTATACCTTTTAGCTCAGTGGTTAGGGCATTCACTAAGATGTGGGAGACCCAGACTCAAATCCCTGTTCTGGAATAGACATGAAATAGACTTTTCTGATTCCCTGAAAATTCTGTAAAAATTCAAATTCAGTTCAACCAGAACTGATTATTTTTCTGATTTTTCAGAATTGCCACCATACTGAAAAAAAATCAATTATTCATCAAGCTCTCTTTGTAGCACCTGGAGATGAACTGAGATCAGGGCCCCACTGTGCTAGATGCTGTACATATACATATTATGAGAGAGCCGCACAGTCCATGAAGGACTTGCAATTGGTGTAAGATAGATGAAAGTTTGTCCCGCCCTTCCAGTCTCTTGTCCTCAGATTTAAATTCTGTAGCTTTCAGACACTTACGTAAAAGGCTTAGGCAGAAGTTTAACTATTCATGTATCACTAAACTAAATCCAGAGATAATATACAGGAGCATTTACATTCTCCCCCCAACCCACTCAGCGCCCCCAAAAGACCATCCCCCCAAAAGCCAACAGTAAAACTAAACTAGATTGTTGAGCCAAGATGATTACCTTTCTCTAAACTAACTGTATAATCAACTTTCTGCAATGTATTCAATTTGTTGGATTAAAAGAGAGACAAAAAAAATCTATTTCAACTTCCTTCCCAGCACTGAAAAGTTAGAAGCAGCGGGCGAAGATTTATTACAATCAGCCAGTTTAGAAGGCAACTGAAGATATGTTTATCCTACAATCAAAGGCCTGCAGCATGGCCATGGCTGGCCAATGTCAGTTGATGGGCTTGCGCTCTGGGGCTATAAAACTGCAGTGTAATCATTCAGGCTCAAGCATGAGCCCGGGCTCTGAGACCCTGCAAGAGAGGTGGGTCTCAGAGCTCAGGTTCCAGCCTGAACACTTACACTGCAATTTTTTAGCCCCGCAGCCCAAGCCCCACAAGCCAGAATCAGCTGACCCAGGCTCTGAGATTCAGTGCTGTGGGGTTTTTATTGCAGTGTAGACATATTCTGAATGTTGCTGTTCCATCCTACCTGCTACAGTTGATGAGCCCTCAACGGTTACAACGAATGGGTTTCCTCCCAGATTGCAGGCCATGTGCACCATCACATTGTCAATTGTTTCGATTAAGCCTCCAATCACAGGAGCAGTCTGAAAAAGGAAGGCATCTCAATAATAAAGCAAAGCGCTGGTCTAAAATCCTGTTTCTATTGATCACATTAGTGTGCCCAGCTTCTGTTAATGACACATCTTATTTCCCCTTCTCAGGACCACACAAAGTAAAAATACTGCATGACTTAATATCACTCAGAGCCTGATCCTGCAAAGTACCGAGAATCTCCTGATTGGTGCTTGTGAGGGGGCAGACTGGCCCCACACTGAGACAGAGGGTTAACCCTTCCATGCTGGCGGAGGAAGCCACACCCCCGAGGCTTTGCTGGGCATGCTCCAAAAGGGAGTCAAGTATAAAAGCCTGCAGAGCTGCTCAGTCAGGGCTGGTGGCTGAGGAAGGATGACGCCCAGCGGAGGCTCCAATCCAGGAGCAATGGCGACTCGTACAGGAGGAAGCCGAGGGACCAGGAAGTGGAACCAGAGACTGGCAGCTCTGGGAACTCCAGGGAGTGCTTGGGGCTGAGGAACCTGAAGACCCTGATGCCACAGGGATTGCTACATTTGGAGAATTGGTAGGAAGTGACCCAGGAAAGGGAAGGAAGTGGTATCTCCTGCCACTCTGAGGGCAGCGTGTTGCAGTAGGAATCCCCGCTGACCCGGGGCGGATCACGCCATCAACAACAGGGCCCTGGGTTGCAGCCCAGTGAAGGTGGGTGGGCCCGGGCTCCCCTACTGGGGGCTCTAAACCTCCCCCCACTTTTTTGTGACGACATCGTTCACCGACTCTTCTCTTACCTCAAAGGAGATAGATGAACTCCAGTCGCTGGGCCACACTATCCTATGAGGGGAAGAGCACTTAGAGGGACTCTGGCCCTCGGGCCATGCTGCTTTAGGAGCACACTAGAGAGACTCCAGCCACTAGGCCATGGTATCCCACCAGGAGAAGAGAGTTTCAGGAGACTCTGGCCATTGGGGCACACTGCTTTAAGAGTGCACTATAGGGACTCCGGCCGTTAGACCACGCTATCCCTCCAGGGGAAGAAGATTTAGAGGGACTCTGGCCATTGGACCATACAGCCCTGACTACCAGGGAGGTGGTAGAACTGGCATTGAAGCCGGGAGGCTGGGTTAACCTCGCTCCCCCTGGAATCAAAGGGGTTTATGAGGTACAAAACCCGCCACAGTGCTGAATGGACCTTGACTCCCATTGCCATCAGTTGAATGGATGATGTTCACTACCAAGCATGATCAAGCCTTGCATTAAAGAAGTTATTTGGGGAATGATTTAAATGTTTGTTTCCATATATCAAGACTGGCAGAAACTGGTGTCTAAGTCAACAAGCAGATATCCTCATCATCATCAGATCAGGAGTTTAAGTATATCTTGGCCATCATTAGAGTTACATCAGCACTCCCCTAACAAATACACATTTTCAAGGGGGGATGTGTATTTTGGCTGGAAAGCATCCTTCCAGGCTGAAGCTTGGTATACAATCTCTCAGAGTGTGTATATAGTTTTTAAAACATTTTAAAACATTAAGTCCATTTGGTTATTTCTCGCTTTCATGTTGGAGAAAGCTGCCAAGTTTCAGACTAAGAACTTAAATTCATTGGCGTTCCACATCTTTCACCAAAGGCATTTATGATTCAACTATAGCGTGATTTGTCACGGCCCATCCATTGTTGCCTGTGCTGTATCCATTCTGTAAATATGGACATGGCTTCCCAGGCACAAGATATAATTTAAAATGAGAGAGGGGGAAAAAAAAAGCAAATGCTTTAAAAAATGTCCTATAAATATCCAGATGCAGGGGATGTGTTAGTTCTTTTACATGGCCACTTTCAAGAAGAAACTGCCAAGTAGCTTACATTCCATGTAAAAATTATCTTTGTTAAATACCCATTTCACTGACATTGCCCATTCCTTTGCAAACCTCATTTTTTTACTTTTTCGCCAGTCCTTATGAAATATCTCAGACCAGTAACACAGAAGTTATCTAATTTAACTCTCAACAAACCATAACAAAATTAACATTTGCTATCTTTACTTTGGATGCAGAGATGAGAGCATACTGCTGGAAACCCAAAGCTGAAGGATAATAGATGCAACCAATGTTATTATTATTCAATATGCACCTGAATTAATCTGCAAATTTAAAACATGCGTCTTACCTCCAATATGCCAATCAAGCTGTGTAACAAAAGAAAATCTTCAACAGCTTTCAAGAAAGCCTATAGATAAATAGGACCACATTATCTGATTACTGATTCATCCACTACATCCCCTGGTAAACATTCAAGGTAGATTTCCATTAAGAGTTCCAAGATTCATTTTACAATGACAGAC
The DNA here is from genome assembly GCF_009764565.3 of Dermochelys coriacea. Lineage (NCBI taxonomy): Eukaryota > Metazoa > Chordata > Testudines > Dermochelyidae > Dermochelys > Dermochelys coriacea. The sequence goes on from NC_050082.1 coordinate 20,478,859, forward strand.
ACATTTTCGTGGAAGTCACAGAGTCATCCCTGCTTGGAAGTTCTCTCATTATCTTTTGTATGGTAATATTTTAAAAGTAATAGTTTATTAACAAATAACAACATTACAGTGTATCTCCTATATTACATCTATTACACCCCAGCTAAAGCCACTGAAAACACTGGAACTGAGTGGAGCTTGAAATTACTCTGACAGTGAAGCCAACTAAATCCATGTGAAAATGGACATGTTTGCCCACTAGTTCAGAGCAGGCCGTTAGGAAGCACACAGTATAACTCTGGCTCCTACCATTTGTTTAACCTGATTATTATCTATGTTACACTAGCACCTAAAGGCTCCAGATGAGGCTAGTCACAGTTCAAACATATAGTGAGTGACTGTCCCTGCCTCAAAGAGCATCCAATCTAAATAGAGAATACAACAGTGGGAGGGGAAACAGGCATAAAGAGGGGAAGTGACTCCCCCCGGGTCACACAGCACATCAGTGGCAGAGCTAGGAACACAATCCAGGTCTCCTGATCCCCCGTTGAATATCTGAACCTCAAGACCACACTGATCTAGAAATCACAGTGTACACCAAATTTTCTCACTGATTTAACTGGGTGTTATGCACGTGTAAGGACTTCAGGATCAAAGATGAGATCCCTCTCCCAGTCCATCTTATTTTACATTGTGTAAAAGGGCCCTCAAAGCCCTGGTTCTGACTGGGCAAGGATTCCCCTGGTGCAAACACCATGGAAGACATCCATAAGGCTGTCCTCTGAGTAGTTAAGCTCTGGAACAGGGTTCAAAAGGAGGTTGTGGAATGCCCATCACTGGGGTTTTTTAAGAACAAGTTGGACAAAAAGCTGTCAGGGATAGTCTAGGCTTACGTGGTCCTGCCACAGCGCTGGGGGTGGGGAGGGTGTGGACTAGATGTCTTCTTGAGGTCCCTTCCAGCCCTGCATTTCTATGGTTCAATTATTGTATGACTCAGACAAGCCCCCCAAGGCTGTCTAAGCTAGGAGCATCTCCATCCTCCAGAGCAGCCCAGGATCAGGAGGCCCCTCGTTCCCCATGGCTGCAAGAACCGTGCTGCTCCTTTGAGAAACTGAGTCTAGAATTCAGCCTGAGGGTATAAATGGAAGCCTTGGCCCAGTACACAACCTGCATTGCTAAGTCAGATGCCAGGAGGATGGAGAGAGGAACACTTTTCCAGGCGACAGAATGCAGCAGAGCTGTTCGACAGAGGCTATGTTAGGCCACTGAGAGTGCGGGGGGGGGGAGGGGTGAGAGAAATGGGAGGATTTCCAGAGCATCAGATCCTTGGCCCCGCCATGTTTGGCCTCTTCCTACACCCTGGACTCACACTGAGCTGGGCTAAGATAGATTAGAACTGCGCATGAACAGAGTTTGTCAGAACTAATGCATTATACGTGTGGCTGTAATCAGAAAGTTTATTGCACAGCATTTAACTCACAATCCTTTATGCTGCAAGGCATGACTACTAGCCCTGAGACAAATGGCCCCAAGTTACATCCTTGACAGAAAATGATATGCATACTCAGTGGCTGTATCTCTGGGAATTAGCTACAGACAAACAAAAGACCTAACCCAATCAATCAGGTGAATGGCAAAGTCCACACATATGATCAGGACTCTGCCGTATAATTCCCAAAGCAGCTTTGCTACAGATTATCACATGCCTTGTTTCTGCCTGCACGCCACTTTCCATGCCGCACAACGTACCGCGGGATAGCATGAATGAGCAATAACATGGCAAATGAAACTATGTGACACCGCAGAGGATGAATGGCAGTTTTCAAATTAGCTCAAACCCCAAATTTTCAGTGAAACAAAGAAGAGCACATAATGAGGCCTTTCAGAAGGATTTCTGCTCAGTATTCATTGGTGATCCACACACACTGAGCCTTAATATTTTCCAATCCATTACATGAAGCTATCAGTCTCTGCCCAGTTTTTTCAGAAACATTTTGTTTATTATGCCTTTTGTCTGACCAAATAATCCTCGTCCTCCTGGTATTACCCATGGGGATAGAGAAACAACCACTGGTAAGACCAGCACTGATTACTGTAATAACGGCTTTCTCGCTTGCTGAAATCTGGGAATTAGCTGCCCATCATTCCAAATGAGGCTAGAGTCATGTTAGTAGGAAGTGACCTCTTGTCCTCAATTAGTTCAGACTGCATGTAATGTTTAAAATAATCCACAAAGAACAAACAGAGTAAATCTTTCGGTTGGACTATGGACCTGATCCTGCATTCCACCAATTTCAGTGGGAAATTTGCCTGATTGAGGACTGCAGGATCAAGCCTTGATTTTGATAAATTAGAGTACACAAGAAAGACAATGAAATTTTTTCAGGATTATCATTATTCCAGAATTTCTACATTTTGAACATAGCAGAAAAGATTTTCATAAGAAGTGATTGTCTCCTTTTCAGTCATCTGTATAACTAGAAATTTATATTTAACCCAGAATCATGATGCCTGGGGATGCTACCATTTTGTGCGAATATTACATGATGTCCTAACAAGCTGATGAGCCCTGTAATTAAACTTGTCTTTTCCAGTGACAGCTGACATTTTGCTACTGATTAAAATAGTTGTCTTGAGTGTTTTTTTAAATATTTATATTTTATGATCAACAAAATCTTTCAAAGCTGCATTTTACATTCCAGCATGTGAAGTAAAAACAAGACCATTTGGCGTCACCCTAAAAACTGAAAGAAACTGACCTCTGTCAGGTTAAAGGCAGTATTCTCCAACAGGGATTTGTTGGGTAAACTGAGTGACATGTTTTCCAGGTAGTGGAGCAGGTCCCCTGGGTACTGGAAGTTTCCCCTCTCCTCGGTCAATTTAGTTATGATAGGATGATAAGCATCTGTGGAGAGCTAAAAGACAACAACATTGTCTCATCACTGCATGTCTTGGTAACCAGCCATTATTTCCATACTTAACTACACAAAAGTCAAGCAGCAATCTGGGGCCTAATTCTCTCCAAATCCTTACATGTTATGCAAGCAATGCATCTCCAGGACTGATCTGATGTGCCTCTCCGGCAGTAAAGCCAGAGAAAGGGAGAAACAGTTTACTGCTTAATCCAGTCTCTTCCTGCACAGGAGATAACTCAAAATCTGGTCCAAGACTCCCTTTCAGTAGCCTGAGGCAGAGTAAATTGTAAGGCTCTGATTATGAACAATAGATCATGAGCAAATGAAGATAAATAGATTAGTATAGCATGCACATATATTATGATATTCACACCACACACTGTAACAAAGCTAGAAAAGACATGAAACCAATAAATGCTGCTGAAATTAATTTGTTGTCTGCTTGTTCTTTTCATTAGAAATTCAGGTCCTGTCTACTCTGGTTTCCTGAAAGGCTCTATGAACAAGAAGAAAACGAATAGGATTTTAACATCACAGATTTCAACACAGTACAACCAGGTTGAAAAGGGAATTTATTTTTGTTTAGACTATATAAAACACTTTGGTATTTATTTTAAAACATCTATTTAATACAAATACCTCTTAAACAGATGAAAGAAAAAGTTCTATTGTAAATGTGGTTAAATGTTTCAAATTCCAATTTTTTTTAAAAAGGGGAAAAAACATTTAGCTGTATTTTCATGATTTTCCCCATTTTTTTTAACTATTTCCAAAATTTAAATGTTCACAAAGTTTTGAAAAAGACAGCAGAAGAGGGATTTTTTCCCTTTGACCTTCTAAACCAGCTCTAATAGTCTGTTAAATAAATCACTTAAAAAAAATCCCTCCTCTTTCTCTGGTACCTCTAATGAGTTATAAGGGGAGTAAAATGAAAATGAAAACCGAATCTTACCTTAACCATTGAAAGGCTGCTACCTCTCTGTAATACACATACATTTTGATATCAAGAAAGCAAAACAGAATTAAGAAGGGAAGTTATTGTTGATGTTAAAGAAAAAAGATTTAGGACGACTCTCCTACCATGGGATTTGAAGTGGTTGTCATAATGGGCCACAGAGGTGTTGAAGAAAGCAAAAGTTGCTTGCCTAGGAAAAAGAAATTGTAATTTAAAAAAAAAAGTTTCCTGCAATAAATATATTTTAAAAAACTAAAACAAAAAAGATCTGTGAGAAACATTCACAATGCAATTCTGAGAAATTCAAGCCAAGACTATGCAATTTGTTTTGCATTTTCCTGAGTTCCAGTATTGAAACTAGACTGTTGTATTTAATCAGTTTCACGAAAGCTTATGATCAAATAAATTTGTTAATCTCTAAGGTGCCACAAGTACTCCTTTTCTTTTTGCGAATACAGACTAACACGGCTGCTACTCTGAAACCTGTTTCTAGTCAGTTTTACTTTCCAGTCCTTGTACACTAGCCAACGCTGTTTTGGCTGGATTTCCAGCACTGCAAGGGAGTGTTTTTAAATTTAAAACAAAAAACTGATTTCAATGGAATTTTAAATCCATGGAAACATCTATACAAAGAGAAGAAGGTTGACCCTGTGGATAAGGAGATAGGAAATCCAAGTTCAATTCCCAGCTCTGCCACAGCGAATCAATGAGACTTAAGTAAATTGTGCCTCAGTACTCCACATAGTACTACCTCCTTTCTTCCACACTTTGTCTATCTTTTCTATTTAGATTAGAAGCTCTTCACAACAGGGATTGTCTCTTATTAGGTGTATGTACAGCACCTAGCACAATGAGGTTCCAATCTGAGTTGGGGCTTCTAGGTAATAATGTAACGTAATACAAATAAAGAAAGAATTTATATTTTGAGCATAAATTTCTTGATGGGGTGGTAATAGGAACATTCCGTCCAGAGCATTGAAACACTAGAAACAAATTAATGGATGGCTCTTCAGTAACAAAAATCTTTGAGAGCTAGGCAAATGGTGAAGTCCCTAGCCCAACAGATATCAATAAAGGTTCCTACTGAAGTCAATGGGACCAGGATATTACCCAAAGTCAGAACAAAAGAGCATAACAAACGGATGGCAGCTATTGATGAGCAAGCATGTGACTCTTGAACAAAAGCTAGTGAGTATAAAGCCTCAAACCAACTGACATTCCAGTTTGCATTAAAATATGGCATCTGCAAGAAGTCTGAGCACCATTGCAGATAATGTCTCCATTAGCTATTTGAATTGACTTCAAGCAACAGAGAAAGCTGCTTTTAATCAGCCTGGCTTTACCAATAAATGTCACTCACTGTTACTACACTCAGTGAAGGTTACCATACGAGCATGTCATAAATGATTTACTTAGACAAAAAGTATAAACTAGATTTTTGGATGCCTTCCAGCAGTTCCGTGTTAAACGTATTAATTCCTCTGCGTGTGTCAGGATTTATGGATCATTTGTGACCAGAGAAATAAAACTCTCTCTCTTAGAATTTAATCATGCTCATTATTTTGGTATTTGGGCAGAATCGTCAGATATTAGTGGTATTTGTCATCTAAAATAGCACAGCTATTCATTCAATTTTTTTAAAAGTGGGTTTCCTAATTAAGCTTTTGATAAAGTTAGCCCAAATTTGTTCTAGTGAAACTTCACTGAGGTCACTGAATTTACACCAAGGATAACTTTGGCTCATTATATAATCTACCACTATCAACACCACTGGCATTTCTGGGGATCGTGTCACAATTTCACCAATCAACTTGCATGGACATCAACACTTGTGGGAATTAAAAAAAAAAAAAAAAAAGAAAGAAAAAAAGTTAGATTCATGGCCTATAAGAATGCCTGATTAATCCAATGGGTTCTATCCATGTTAGAGAAAAGAGCCATGAGAAAGAAGCATACTCAGTAATGCCCACTACAAGTGTTCAAAAATCATGAGCCAGGCCTCTAAAAATAATGGAATTGGCTTAAAAAAAATCACAAGGTTTCTTAAAAAAAATAATACATTTGGGGTCTTTTTTTGCCTTCCAGTTTCTGAGCCTTTAGGGTGCACTTTTGTCAAACTTTTCTCCGTAACCATGAGAACTAGAAACTTGCTTTTGTTTTCTATATGAAAGGCAAGATTCTCACATAACATCAGGAACTGGGGATTTAAGGAGAAAAAAAGCATTAAATATTGTGAGACTTGGAATTTACTAAAAAAAAGTCACAAGAGTTTGAAACATAGCGCAAGCTTCTGAAGTTGCAAAGCAGCACTTAGGGATGCATCCATGTTTCTTCTCAGAACATCAGCAGGGGTGGAAGGGGGCATCTCTCACAGTTAAAACCCTGTGTAACTCTTAAAAAATATAGGTAATGTCTGTGACTAGCTATTGTAAGCATCAATGCAATATTAGGTGCAGGGTCGAATTTCTCAAATGGTTTTCAAATTTAAGCCAAAGAATGCAAAATTAGGAGCAAATAATATGAGAATAACACTTTGTATACTGCAACCATGGGAACATCCCCGGCAGTCTTTTCAAGCTCCAACCTCTATTTGGAATGGTACATGGAGGCAGGTGGGGGACTTGAGGGGATGATAACTGTACCCTATACCGGAAACCTACTGACCATTATACTTACTATATGCCTCCAGCTTCCATCCAGGACACACCACATGATCCATTGTCTATAGCCAAGTTCTAAGATACAAGCGCATTTGCTCCAATCCCTCAGACAGAGACAAACACCTACAAGATCTCTATCAAGCATTCTTAAAACTACAGTACCCACCTGCTGAAGTGAAAAAACAGATTGACAGAGCCAGAAGAGTACCCAGAAGTTACCTACTACAGGACAGGCCCAATGAAGAAAATAACAGAACGCCACTAGCCGTCACCTTCAGCACCCAACTAAAACCTCTCCAGCACATCATCAAAGATTTACAACCTATCCTGAAAAATGATCCCTCACTCTCACAGATCTGGAGAGACAGACCAGTCCTCGCTTACAGACAGCCCCCCAACCTGAAGCAACTACTCTCCAACAACCACACAACAAAAACACTAACCCAGGAACTTATCCTTGCAACAAAGCCTGATGCCAACTGTGTCCACATATTTATTCAAATGACACCATCATAGGACCTAACCACATTAGCCACACCACCACCACCAGGGGCTCATTCACCTACACATCTACCAATTTGAGATATGCCATCATGTGCCAGCAATGCCCCTCTGCCATGTACATTGGCCAAACTGGACAGTCTCTACGCAAAAGAATAAATGGACACAAATCTGACATCAGGAATCATAACATTCAAAAACCGGTAGGAGAACACTTCAACCTCTCTGGCCACTCAACAACAGACTTAAAGGTGGCAATTTTGCAACAGAAAAGCTTCAAAAACAGACTCCAATGAGAAACTGCTGAGCTTGAATTAATATGCAAATTAGATACCATTAACTTGGGTTTGAATAGAGACTGGGAATGGCTAGGTCATTACACATATTTAATCTATTTCCTCATGTTAAGTATCCTCACACCTTCTTGTCAACTGTCTAAATGGGCCATCTTGATTATCACTACAAAAGTTTTTTTCTCCTGCTGATAATAGCTCATCTTAATTAATTAGCCTCTTACTCCACTTTTTCATGTTCTCTGTGTGTTTATCTATATATCTTCTTACTATATGTTCCATTCTAAGCATCCAATGAAGTGGGCTGTAGCCCACAAAAGCTTATGCTCAAATAAATTTGTTAGTCTCTAGGGTGCCATAGGTACTCCTGTTCTTTTTGTCTATTCATGAACACTGAAGGAGTTAAAAAAAGTTACTATCCTTCTGGCATAGTTATACAAAAGCCATACTTGTCTGACAGTGAAACAGCACATACATATAGATGGTCTGGGGCACTCTAAAAGTCTAGAGCACTTGAGTTCAGTAACATAACATTCTTGTGTTATATTAATCCAGGAAGTGAGATTTAGAATAGCTTTGGATTTGATGGTGTTATAGTAACTCCGGTTTGTTGTGATAGATACAACAACCAGATACCACAACAATTTTTGCCAACCTGATTAAAACATTACACGTTTATTAAAACATCGTTTTTAATATTTTCAAACATAACACTGAAATATTATTGCTATTTCAGGCACCAAATGAAGGCTTTCCTAAGACAATCACAAGAATGACTTTTTAAAAAATAGGTCCCTTTCTGACATTAGTTAAAAAGAAGTGGTTTGGTTGTCCTAGCAATGGTTGGATTCTGCTGAGGTTTTCTTCCAGCCAATAGATGAGGTGAGACTCAGTGAGTGCCTTTTGGTAACACGTCTGAGGGGCTCTGCCCCAGGGTGAGAAACAAACACCTCCCTTGAAACTGACAAAGTGATTCCTATGAACATTTATTCCTATAAACATTTATACCTTCAGATTATCACCCATTAAGACAGCTGGTTTAACAGCTGAACTTTATGAAATCTCAATTAATGAACTTTTTAAAAATCAACATTTATACACAGTATGCTCTCACTTACCAATAGCAGCTGTAAAGTATTGTTCAATTTCCTTGGGGGTGAGTGCCCTTTCCCATATGATAAACTCATCAAAAGCCCCGTTCACATAGCGTTTGCTCTGATCATTCTCTGTCCCTGTCAGCAGATTTGCGTTGGGGTCCCCGTAGCTATAGGAAACTTTCCCATTTGGGTCGGTGGTGTTTAGAGTTCCATTGACATAGACTTTCAAGCCTTCTTTTGATTTCCATGTGAAGAGAATATGAGTCCAGAAAGGACCTGCAAAACATTAAAACTCTCTGTAAAATCCATGAATCAACCTCATTTACAACCTTTCTTGTTCAATAAATTTTAGCTCAGTTAAAATGCGTTTCATTTGTGCAATGCAATGGAGCTATAAAGGAAGTGTCAACACTGAATTATGGAGCAATGATATCATGTACATTACTCTTTATTCACAAGGGACAGTCCATACTTTGGAAGAACCCCTATTGGCTTTAGTGACATTGTGCCTGAATCCTTCCTCAGGCTCATTGCAATTGCATAAATTATACTATGGGCCAAGATCTAAAGTCCTTATTCAGTCCTATCTCAGGCAAAACTCCCACTTCAGTGAGGGTTGCATAAGGACTTCAGGACTACAGAATATGTAAATAAACACTAATTAAAGGTTGCTGCAGATTACATGTTATGCTGAAGAGGTCCAAACATTATTTATAATAGTTGTCACATGGATTAAAGTAACTACATAAATGCAACAGCTTTCCTTGCAAAACACTTTTACAAACTATTAAACATCACAGTTACAGAGGAGTTAGGTAAGGAAGTATTATTAGCCCCATTTGACTGGTGGATAAATTGAGGCAAAGAAAGATTCAGAGACTTTCTCTGCCATAATTACAATCCATGAGTCCTATCAGCCAGTGATCTTTTCTAACTACTAGACCCCATTGCTTCTCAATTAATAACCTGCATTCTGGATCAGAAGACAGAAGATATTCATTTTACAATACATTATTAATAATCATGCAAATACATTTCCAGGACTTCATTCTTACCATACAAATGGCCAACATGTATCATGTAAGCATGGAATACTTATCCGAAAGGGTTACCAGAGAGGTTTAAAATTAAAGAAAATGGGAAGTTGGACTCCCAGCTTATGAATGCACTGAGTGAGGACTCCAAAGGCTTCATCCTGCACTCCTCACTTACTCTTTCCCAGGTAAACCCCTATTCTTCCACTGATGTCAATAAGACTTTTACTTCAGCAGGGACTGGGGAGTGCAGGATCAGACCCTTGGATGGTGACTTGAACTGTAACTGTGCTGTACAACGTCACTGACGTTCTAATACCTGCTTTCTCGCTTGGGAAGTAAAGCCTATCCATCCTTCATCTATCCACCTACTTCCTCATTTCTCATCTTCTCTTTCTATCCAGATAAGGGAGCTGTGCTCATCACTACTTTATCTCCATTCTGAACCCTCAACAGTGAAACTGAACGTTACCTGGGGGACTAAAGCTTGCCTCCCACTTCATTGAATTCCCACGGGCATAAAATTCCAGAGAGCCTTCATCTTCACTTGAGCAGATTTTGAAACCACTGGAAATGACCTGTCCACCATAGGCAGGGGGAAAGTTAGCCTTCTGCTCCTGAGTCTTCCAGAAAAAGGAAAATGTTACTCCTGATGGAAGCAAATGAGAGAAGAGATGTGCCTAATGAGAAACAGGTGGGATTAAAAAGCATCAAACATCCTAGAGTACACACAGCAAATATGCACGTGGGGGCAGATCTTCAAGCTGGCATCGTGGGGCTAGGACCACTTTTACGGCAATGGAGCAAAGACAATTTACACCAGCTAAGGATCTGCTCTTGGTTTTATAACAAACTGGCACATGCCCAGCACATGATAATACTCATTACTACCCAAGTATCCCATCTTAGTCATAACTAAAAAAAATAGATTAGCCACACTAATATTTTTAAACTTAAAAAAAATCTTATATAAATGAGGAGCTGGTTATGCTATAGTTCTTACAGCTGTTGCACCTGTAATCCTGTGATCATCATGGCTCTTCCCTCTGGTTATTGCAGGGACCAGAGCATCAGTGTGATGGGAAGGGATATGGGTTTACAGGAAAGCTTTTACAAACCATAACCAGAAACCTTTCTTTTCCCCAATCTGAGATTCTCAACTCAGCCCAAAAATCAAGCATTCCCTCCTGACTCCAGGTGCGATTCTACAAACAATTGCACATGTGAGTAGCTTCACTCACAACTAGTCCCACTAAGTTCAGTAGAAGGTTTGTGTTTCTTTAATAAAGCTGACCTAGGAATGCTGCTTGAATTGTAAACAGCAATGGAAGCTTCCCTCACAGCTCGGCATGGCAGTAAAGAGGCTCAGCAGACAGACAGGAGCAATTAAAAAGAAAGTGGCTAGACTAACTGCTTCCTAAAAACAAGCATCTTGGGGAATAATGGCATGAAGTGCTAAGAGGAATGAAACCTAAGATGAGTGCCCACAAACAAGATACCGGACTGAAAGGAGACTTGCTGTGTGCAATGAAAACATCTGCCTTGATTATTTTAGTTATAGTTAGTGGCAAGTGTTGATAGGCTGCCTAAATAAAACAGGACTTTAGGCTACCCAGTAGCAACATGGCAAAGTAACCCTGCTGAGGTCTGAATCCAGCAGGTAGTCTGATGGTGTGCAATAGAATGTTTATAGGTGTTTACCTGATTCTTATTAGTACTGGGGAAAGCTCAGGCAAACCCCAACCCACTCCAGTGTTCAAAAGCCCTCTTTCCCCCACCAGCTGCCTGCATACAGTTCTGTGATGGTGTATGCACCCCGAAGACATGAGGGGGTTAAGGGGTTTAGGTGAGCCAGTTAACCACCTAGGCTGCACCTGGAAGAGAAACCAGGGAGCAATGAGCACTAATCAGAGATGAAACTCAGCTGGAGAGGAACAGGAGGGTCTTGGATAAAGCCCAGTAGCTGAGAGTAGAAGGGGGCTGCAGTCACTCAGGGTGAGAGAAGGCCACATAGGAAGTAACCCAAGGATACATCAGTAAAGTTTAGGACAGTGCAGACTGTGACTGCTTGTTGTAGGGTCCCTGGGTTGGAACCCAATGTAGAGGGCAGACCTGAGTTCCCTTATTGGGCAGTGGTGCCGTTAAGGGGCAGTGAGCAGAAAGACTACCTGGGACAGTGGGTCTCAAGAGACTTTGATACCCAGAAAGGGGAGAACTACAATGAGCTGGCTGGTGGGCCAAGCCACGAAGCAGGAGCAGCTAAGGAGTGAGACTGCAAGAGCTAGACTGGAGTAAGCTACTGAAGTAAGGGGTGTCGGACTGGCAGACATAATCCCAGATGTGGCCAGAAGGAGGCACTCTAGTGGGGAACAGAGCACCCTGTGACAAGTTATTACAAAAGTCCTAATATTCCTGTTGTCATATGGGTGTTTGTTATTGCCGAATAAATATCATATGTATATTTTGCCTTTCTATTTAATCTATCTTTGTCTGTCTGTCTAGGTTCTTTTAATGGCATCCAGCACTACAAAGCATCTAAGCATCATTCCCAATGTGCCTTACACATTTATACAGAAAGGAGTCATTTTCCCCACTACTAAAATATTAGCTGGTTCTCACCAGCTTCCTAGCTATTGATCAGTATGAGAACATCAGCCCATGTTTGCCAGATCTCCGTCAGCACGAGCTGAAGCTTCTAAATGCAGTTAACCCCCAGCCCAAAGTCCACTTCAATTGACTTCGAGATCTGATGCCAATGTTTTGAATGGCTCTAGTCAAGAGCAGACTTTGGTTTCATGTCTTGTCTGAAAAGCAGCTCCTGCAAGACCCTGCCCTCTCACAAAAGGCTGAGGCATTGATTCAATACTAACTCGGAGAAAATAGAGTCACCTGCTGAAAACACCATACCAGTTTGGGTTTCCCTTGGATGTCTGCCATCTAAGTACTGACCCTGCTTAGTGTGAAAGATCATCATCCTTTCACCTTGGCTTACCACACATTTTCCCAGAGGTCAGCTATGTGTCTACTGTAGGGAACTCCCAGGTCTCCTTAGTCCAAGGCTAACACCTGAACTACCGAACCATCCAGTATATACCATATAAGCACCATGAAAAAGAATTATAGCTCAGAAGTTTAGAATAAAACCTTAAATCCTCCTTAAATGCACTTTATTGCTTTTTGAAATGATGAACCTAAAAGTGAAACTAAATGAGCTCATTGTAAACCTCATCACAAAAATGCACATAGAATTTAGGAAAGTAATTTTGTCCATATAGTTTGACTGCGTATAAAAATTCTTTATGGTCAAATATAAATGACATCCTGTCTTGACAGATGTCTGTAATAACCCCCGGCAGGGAGCCCCTCCACAGTGAAATAAAACAAAAGAAAAGAAATAGATAGGAGGGGAAGGAATTGGAGAGTTGAACTATAGAGCTTTGTCATTTACAACAGGCTTATTATTTCCAATAACGTACATAGGAGTTCCCCAGATCAAACCCAAAATCTTCACAATGTCCTCAGCTCAGATGAGAGTAGAGCTTCACCATTAAGGAAGGTGCCTACATTTTTATGCACCTTCATTGCTTCTCATGTGTTGTTTCATGACCTCATCAGTGGGGGACAAAAAACAACAAAACCCAAGTGTACTACTGTCCCCAGGGACATTTCTATTCTATTTTATTCAGGGCTTGTACAGTGCTATGTGACAGCCTTCCATTAGTACATTAAGCTATGCGATTAACGTCTGTCATGTAATGTAGTACTGCACTATGTTAAGACGCACTAAGAACCAGCAGGGTCTACAAAGACCAATTAATGCACATGTTAGTGCAGTTTAGAAATCATACCCGCATAGCACACACAACCCTACTGTGTAGACAAGCCCTGAGACAGATTTGGGTTATTGCTTATATTCTGCACCAATAGTCATCAGCTTTAAGAATCTGGGAATTCCACTAACCCTTCTTGATTACAGGTCATTTAAGTCCTCCTACTCTAAGTTTGTTTCTTACCCCTTTAAGATTTTAGTTAGGATGAACCAAAAAAAGGTCAGACAAAACTCTTCCAACACTGTAGAGTTTAGCATGATTTTAACCCCAAATCAAAACACCCTCCCGCCCCAAAATTTCCTGGGAGGAAAGACTAAATGTTTGCACAGTCCTGTCCCAGGTTTACAAACCTCCATGAACTTTTTGGTGACCTGGGACAAGTTTTGAATTCACACAGCATTAGCCAGGGTCCACAGGAATAAGGGTAGAGCGATGGAGCCTACAGTGTAATATAGGCTGAGATTTTTTTAGAATTTGGTTGCCCAATTCCCATTACAACTAATAGGCTTTGGGCATCCAAATCCCATGGGGCAGCTTTAAGAATCTCAGCCATAGTGTCTAATGTTATTAGAAGAGTCATGCATTAGTATAGGTGCAGCTTAGGTTAATGCTGCTAATACCCAGCTCTCTATGTCTCCAACTCTCCATTTCCCCAACTATGTTCCTTGAGCAAATGTATTATGGTGAGAAATTCAATCTTGGAGAAACTTTCCTTTACATTGATAGGTTCTAGCAGGAGAGAGGTGGGGAGAGGGGATGAGAGGATTGTCCAGTGATTAGGGCACTAGTCTGGAACTCATGAACCCAAGATCAAGTCCCTGTTCCACCAGAAAAAGAAAAGAAGTACTTGTGGCACCTTAGAGAGACTAACAAATTTATTTGAGCATAAGCTTTCGTGAGCTACAGCTCACTTCATCGGATGTTCCAACCCAGACTTTCCGTGTGACCTTGGCCAAGTCACTTAGTCAGCCTGTGCTTCCATTCTCTATCTGTAAAATGGGGATATTAGTATTGCCCTGCCTCACAGGTGCGTTATGAGGATAAATACGTTAAAGATTCTGAAGCGCTCCATTACTAGAATAATGGAGATTATATACCTACCCAAGGTAGATAGACACAATTGCCTGAGGCCTCTAAATTTTGATGAGGAGAAGTGTCATCAGGCTGAGACAAGGTGCAGTGTAAATGTGGCAGCTCTTGTCCAGGGTCTGATTTAAGAAGATTAGGGGTCAGTTATGGTCAGGATTGGTGTTTTTCGTTTTAATCTGAGGTATGGTATATTGGCTGACTGCAACCTTTCCTATTGCTTTCCCACCTGATCGCTGAAAGGCCTTCTTGTGAAACTGCAGTTGGATTACTCTCTTGTACAACATTTGGGCAAACTTAGAAATAGAGCTGGTCAGGAATTTTTCAACAAGCTATTTTTTCACCAAAAATTGCTGATTTGTCAAAAACGAAACCATTTGCAAAACAGGGTCACTTTTGACAAATCTCCCAACTAGAATAACGTTTGAAAAAGTTGCAAAATTGTCAAATATTTCATAACTGGAAACTTTTGGGTTTTTGAGTCATAGATTTATAGATACTAAGGTCAGAAGGGACCTTTATGATAATCTAGTCCAACCTCTTGTACAACGCAGGCCACAGAATCTCACCCACCCGCTCCTACGAAAAAGCTCACCTATGTCTGAGCTATTGAAGTCCTCAAATCGTGGTTTAAAGACTTCAAGGAGCAAAGAATCCTGCCTCAAGTGACCTGTGCCCCATGCTACAGAGGAAGGCGAAAAACCTCCAGGGCCTCTTCCAATCTGCCCTGAAGGAAAATTCCTTCCCGACCCCAAATATGGCGATCAGCTAAACCCTGAGCATATGGGCAAGATTCACCAGACAGATACTACAGAAAATTCTTTCCTGGGTAACTCAGATCCCAAAGTCAGAGTCATAAGGACTCTTTTTTAAAATTTTAGTATATTAAGACAAAAAAAGGATTTTAAAAAATATCAAAATTGAAATCAAAAGTTTTGATTGTCCCAAACCCAAAATTTTTTCATTTCAAAAAAGTGTTCAAGAGGTCAAACTTTTCCTCTGGATTCAGGACAGGAAAAAAAAATTGACATCTTGAAAATTTTCATGGGACTGGAAAACCATTTCCCACCCAGCTCTACTTAAAAGCAAATCCATACAAATATAACCAATGCACACTGAGATGTTTATTGTATTTTAAGAAAGATATCATTTTGGACAAAATTACAGCCTATCACTGCCAGAGATTTAGTTTAGTTTAAAGAAAAGGAGTACTTGTGGCACCTTAGAGACTAACAAATTTATTTGAGCATAAGCTTTCATGAGCTACAGCTCACTTCATCTGATGCATCCAATAAAGTGAGCTGTAGCTCACGAAAGCTTATGCTCAAATAAATTTGTTAGTCTCTAAGGTGCCACAAGTACTCCTTTTCTTTTTGCGAATACAGACTAACACGGCTGCTACTCTGAAACCAGTTTAGTTTAAGGGAGGCACAAAGACTTCTCCTTTAGAAAAGGTTGTTTACCCACTGCTGTGGTTCAATATTAACTATTTATGTGATTCTTCTCTTCACATTTTTAATCTTCTGAATATTTCAGTATTTTATTGTTTTAATGTTCTTGTTTGTGAGGTGCTGGGAATGGCACCATAAAAAATAAAATTTACTCTGATTATTATACTATAGTTGTAGAAATAATGTGATTTATTGATGGTTTTATTTCCCACTGGTATGAAAAATATACATAAAATGTGGTATTGTGTAAAGAAATATGCCTCCAGCAGAATACTGAATAATCTCTACTCTTCCATTTTCAGGTAGCAACTAAGTATTGACTGTTGTATGAATTTTTACCATTTTTTAAAAGTGGTAACACACAGTATTTGCTATACATGCCAGTATGACTAAATCTTGTCATATGTCTTGTCAGTAGCTTAAGAATGGCCTAAATTAACAAAGCAAGTAAATTCAGTATTAACACTGCCACTTAACTTATCCATTAAGTTTAGGTATTGCAGAAGTTACACCATGTAAAAATCACATGCACCATTCCACATTGATCCCTACAGTTTCAATGCATTTTTTCAATCAATCTTACAGTTATATTGTTCATTCATGTAACATTTTCAATCTTTTTCTCTATATCATTACCTTGATTGCACCAGATAATTTGTGATTTGCACCATAATTTTATTTGTCATTTTAATCTTCTACAGTATCAGCATACTGTGAGGGCTCTAAAATATTCTCAGTGGAAAAAATTGCGTAGGGGAGACAATCAAATAATCGATGTACAGATGGGTGAAAACACCCGAAAGATGAAAACCACCATGTGTTGTAGTTCATAATTTTTCCAAAGCGTATTTTTTTAATTAAATGTTCAGGAAGCACTGAAATGTATTGCAACTTTTATAATGCTTTTGCACACTGTAGATTTAAAGGATTTGGGTAGTATTGCCAGCCACACGTATTCAAAAGTCATAAGGACCAGACCCTCAAAAAAAAAAAAAGCAAGAGATTTGTTAAAATAAAATTTGAGGTTCTTTTATTTGCCTTCTAGTGTTTCATTTTTTAGGAGTCTCATTTTCAAGCTTTTCTCTTCAACCTCAAAGGCTAGAACTTTTTTTAAATAATGAAATATGAGATTCTGATGTACTGTATTCACACAACTCCAGCAGCTCAGGCTTTAAGAAAAGCATCCAGTATTGCAAGACTCATGGTAAAAATCATGCAAGTTGGCAACACTGCTGGACTCAAAGCATGCTAGGTGCTTTACAGACCAATAAAAAACCATCCTGTGCCCTGAAGAGCTTGCAAACTAAAGGCCAATGCCTGCTCCCACAAACACTTACTACCAAAGTACTTCCATCAGATTACCAGCCATATAGTACTTACTACATGAATAAACTATGTGTAGGATCTGTCCCCGAGTATAAAAATAATGGGAGGGATTTTCAAGAGTGCTCAGCACTGGCTTAACCCTGATCCCAGGGCATGTCTACATTCCAAATGATAAGTGCTTCTGAAAATCCCATCCAACATTACTAATTAAAACAACAGAAATAGGGAGGATAGAGTGGAGGGGCAAGGGCTACCACAAAAGATCATGTGGTTTCCTTTGGTTAGTTAGGCACCATCCTAATGGTTCTGTATCTTTTTTTCCTCCCCTGTTTTTATAAATTACCGGCTGAATCATATCCCCTAGACCCATGCATGGAAGCGCACTGCATAGAGATTTCCCCCTACCCCGTTGCGGGGGAGGGCGTCTGGACACCCAGAATTGTCAGAGAGAGGCATGAGAAACTTTGAACAATGTCCCTGGCCCCCTATTGATTCCCTGGGATCCAAGCAGATCCTTGGAGATCCATCTGGTCTGAGGGCAAGCTTGAAGCCTGTTTTGTGGGGAGTAATCAATCCCCTCTGCACCTGATGGAATGAATGCAGGGAAATATCAGTGAAAAAAAAAAGCTTACTGAGAAATCTTCCCCTTTAGCATCCTCCTGAATTTTCCTGATTTGGTGAGCGGGGGGTGATGAGAGTTGCCAATGATAGTACTTGGAGGGTGCCGGGCGGGGGGAGGACTGGAGGAGAGTTAAGAGTAATGAAAAGAGGTCGGTAATATGGTGGGAGGAAAGGAAGAGATAGGATTTGTGGGAGAAAAATAAGCGGAAGGGAGGAGAGATGAGGAAAAGAAAGGTGTTGCTAAAGATACGAAGAAGGGAGCAGGGTATAGGGAGCAGTGGATAGTGAGATAAGGAAGCAGAGAGGACAGTTTAGCCTGAGTAAAAACTCCTGGATTGGGCCCCCAGTCTGTGTAGTATTTATTTAAACCACACCCCACTTGGTGTAACCAACCATATAACACATCTGGCAAATATTTTAGCTGTCCGTTGACAGTTTTTTGAATCCAGTAACCAAATACAAAAAAAAAAAATTAAATGTTATATCACAGCGCGGGGGAGGAGGGGGAAAGAGAGGTTGAGAATGCTGATGGCTTGCAAGCTACAGCAAAGCCTCCAGCAGCCTCTCCAGTGTCTATGAGCCATGGAAGTTGATCTTGCAAATTGTACACACACACACATATATATCATTTGACTCTAAACCTAGGCTGATTTTAGGCAAGCTGCCTTGGGTAAATTCTTCCCTTGCAAACCTATGAGGTATTTTTATTAGTTATTCCGGGGATGGAGACTAACCCACAAAAACCGGCACCAAGTTAAGGACGCCATGTGGAATTGTGTTGTCCATCTTTTTATTGAAGCGCAAGAGTTTAAGAAGGGGTATTCACAGTATTAGATGGGGACGCAGGGGAGGTCAGAACTACCCTGAAATGCAAAAATAAGGGGCCTCTCAAACATAGCAGGCCCAAAGTTTCAACCTGGCTTTGGTTTACTTTGCGTCACTATTGTTCGTTCATTTAATAGAGGGCCTTGCACAAACCTCAGATCACATTATGGGATTACAGACAATGGGCCACCTTCTGCTCTCATTTACCCAGTGTAAAGCCAAAGTAATGTCATAGACTTCTGTGGAGGTGCTCTGGATAATGAAACTATTTATCCAGAGATAATTGCTCATGGAAAAAATACCAACATTCACAATAAATATTATTTACAACCCTTTATTCAGAGACTCACAGGTTTTAAGGCCAGAAGGGACCATTAATCATCTAAACTGACCTGTATAACACAGGCCATTGAATTTCACCCAGCTTTCCCAGCTCCGGGCAACTGCAGTGGCCTGTTTGGCTCAGGGGGATTTACATCAATGTAACTAAGTGCAGAACTGGGCCCTGAGTACATATGTTACAGGGATAACCTCACTTCCCCTGCCAGCAAAATCCCAGCTTCAGGGTGAGATTTAGCGGTCCTATTCTGCACCCACATAAATCAGTTAATAGTTCCTATTGACTAATGGTACACATTAGCAGCACTAGCAACACAACACAACTGTATAGGGCCAAGAAACAAAAGAAATCCACTGAAAGCGGCCAAAAGAGAACTTTAGATAGGAAGATAATTAAACATATTGGCAATTGATATAAGCTACCCTGCCCTTAACTGCTCTGAGTCCCTATTAACTGACACCCTTATTCTTTTGAAAAGTGTTTTGGGATCATTAGTGGATATGACCTTGTTTTTACATCTCATTCTAAAGAAGTAATCTGCAGCAGTGCAATACAGATCTCTGTGAATAACTGATTTTTTGGTTCATTGGCAGTTCCAAAAAAAAAAAATCAGGGGAAAAAATTGGTTTGGGACGAATTGAATTGAAATTTTTTTGAAATTTCAGGTGAACTTAGAAGTCAGAAAAATATTAGTTTCCTGTCAAATGAAAATATCAAAACAAAAAAGTCATTTCTAAAAATTTCAAAATGTAACGCTTTGCCTTCACAGGATTCCTCCCTTCCACTCCCCTTTTTGCCATAAACAATTTGGCAAAACTGACACAAAATCACAAAATTTGTGTTGCCAAATCTGCATTTTTCTCCAAAAAAAAGTTTTGTCCAAAAAATTTCACCCAGCTCTCATGCAATGTCCTGTTGGGATATTGATTTGACTCTTATTCAGAGGGAAGAATACTACCTTTTTAATTGCCAGCACCACTATCTGCAGCATCTTGCACATATTCCATCCAAGATGCTATTCCAGCTGGCCACATCCAGCTCATAGCTTGTGAGATCTAACACAGCCTTTGTTGGCATTTAGGAGGATTCACAAAGGCTTTTAAAAATACACAAGTTAATTCTAAACAACATCTGGGGAGGCAAAATCCTTGTGTATGTTTGGGTTTTTTAGGTCTGGCAAAATGACAAAAGTGAGAGTGGTGGAAGGAAATCATGTTTTTAGACCTATTTCAGAGAACAGTCCCTAACGCTTCAAGGACATTTATCTGCCAGTCTCTTAGCCTTTGCAAGTCACTAACAAGAAGTAAATCAAGACAGCCTTTCCTGAGTCTTGGCTTCTCCACATGAATTGATCAAGTGAAAGTCGCAATATGTATAGGAACACTCCTGCACTTTTTTGTGTATCATGCCATTCCTGTCTCTCGAGTGCACTCTAGCTAATAAGTAAAATCAGCAATGACTCATCTGATGCTTTGTAGAAATAACAGGTAGTCTATTTAATTTCATAACTCAGTACTACAGCTTTAGGATCCAGTCCTACACCTCGTAATGCAAAATTCCTCTTCACTGTCATGATTATAAAACCAAGTCCTTAGTCACTAGCATGCTGAAGAGCTCCCGTCTAAATCTGAAAAGCAACCTTTGGTAAAGGGACTTCATACACTAGTCTCCTAAATTTGAAACCAGCAAGACAACACATCTGTTTGATATGCTGCAGTACTTGCAGGATCATTTCTGTTCTCTCTGTGCTAAGGGACGTTGTTTTGGAACACAGGAGACCTGATTCTGCTCTCACAATAACCAGTTAAATGCTGTCTAATTCCATTGATTTGAGTGGAATTACTCCTAATTTAAACTGGTATATGTGAGAGAAAAATCTATGTGGGTTTTTTTCCTATCTAGTTGTAAACTGTTTTAACTCAATAGTTGGCAAAGTCAGAAATTAGAACTTTAGAGAGAACTTCCATTCGCAAAATAAGAACCTTGTGTTAACTACTTACACCTCATAACTTTGTGTTCCCTGTGTAATAATTAGAGCTGTTTTTAACGAAGTTTTTTCAGCAAAATAGGGCTTTAAAAATAGCTGACACTAGTTCCCAGAGTATGTTGAGGCTCCTAGACGATCTGTCATCCAAGTACAGATATGACCCAACCCTACTTAGCTCATGACATCTGATAGGATTACAGCATAATAAAATTAAACAGATGGCAAAGCACTCACCTTCAGGTCCACACATTTCTGGATTACTAATGCAAGAGTTTTGGGAGTTTCCAAAGATGAGAAAGGTAACTCTTTTTGGTTCAGTGAGGTAAATTCCTTTGTTGACCATTCCTTCTACAATATCTAAGGAAGGAAAATTAAAATGTAGTCCTTTAACATTCTTGTGCCCTGACAGCTTCTTGGGACATGACTCAAATGACTCAAGCATTTTTAATATGTTTATCTTTCTATCCCCCTTTTTCAGGATAAAATAAGTGAAAGGTACAGCTTACAGTCTTATCATTTATAGTTTATAAAAATGATATTTATCTGCCCTCCCCAATTCCCTGTTCAACTAAATCATTTGTATAGCTGAACCAGCACGGCCAGAAATTACTACTTGAAAATAGTCTGAGTGAAGTTTACATATTCCAGAGTTCTCAATACAAGCAGCACTTTATAGGGTATTTTTGGCTTATTGTTCAGAAGTAGAGCTAATCAGGAAATAGTAGGAAATTGTTCAGAAGTAGAGCTAATCTTCTCCACACACACACACCCGCCTCCCCCCAGGGAAAATTTTTGACAAAAAACTAATTTTTTCCTCCCACAAACATTTCTGTTTTAGAAAATGGCTTTTTGACCATTTTTGATCAAAAAGGCTATATTAAAGGAAGATATTAGACCTACTCTAGCAAGAAGACAGAAATACATGTATGTTTTTTTGAGACACCCAGAGCCTGGCATGACTTTTTATTAGCATCCAAAAAGGCTCTGTTTCCATTTATCATGTGTAACTCCTTGTGATTTCTTAGGTCCTATCTTCTTCACTGCTTTTAAAAACCCCCCACTGTTTTTTACCTCGGGTTAACTAATGGAGGTGAGCTATCCAGAGGTAAAAATCACAGCACTTTAGGTTTAGCATGAGGTAAACTTGCTGCAGATAATCTCAGGCCTGGGTATAGGGTGGACCTTGGCAAATTTACCTTGCAATAGAACTGAAGTGCTTTGACTTCATTGTGTTTTTACCTCAGGATACTCATCCATGTTAGTTACCCAGAGGTAAAACACGCAGGTTTTTTAATACTGAAGACAAGTTCTTAGTAACACTTCATACAGCAGGATACAAAATACCACATGAATTTTCTTTATTTACAGTTTAGGCAGGAAGAATGTAACTGCCTGATTTGGAATTTGTCCTGGACAGTACTGTTAATAACATCATTTTTGCAAACAGTGCCATAGATCTATAATGATAGTGAGAATTCAGGATCTTTGTTTTATGTCTTCTCCAAAATACTGCATTCTGAAAAAGGCACTTTCAGGATTAGGATTGTCCAATGGACAGGCAGAGGGAAGAGTAATATGGTGTTGTTCCTGCTAAGACATACAGAAGTCTTAGCCAGGGCTATGGTTGGTATCTGAAATCACCACGACGTAACAACAGAGATACGGAAAGATTGTATATGGCCCTAGCACAGATGCATGGTGAAGAACCAAGGAATAAGGAGCCTTTTTTATATGTGCCCTCTGTTCTTGGGTCCAACTCAATAACAGTCCATGTGCAAGGAGAATACAGAGACTTGACCCTTTGGCACCCCTGAATCACCCCAAAGATGAGGAGGCAGGGCTATGGCCCCATTTCCCTCTACACTTATCCAGAGAGATGGCTAGGTATGCTATAGGGAATGGGCTTTATCACCCTAAAGATGTTGCAACATATGCATTCCCCCTGTGACTGGAGGATATTATGTCTCTTGAGCCTAATCTTAAAGCTGTCCATATTAAGTTGAAACCATGACATGGGGCAGCCAGCAGCCAAGTAACCGGTTCAGCACTCTGGGGCAAAGAGGACAGGCAGGTGTAGGGAGGTGTAAAGGACACCTTCAGTGAATCTGGTCCAAAACATTTCTTGATTCACCCAAAATCTACTGTCCATAAAACATACAGTTTCCAGATATCTTCTCTTCCTTAGGGGCAAAGGAAAAAAAATCTAGATCACCCTCTAAACTCCAGCTAGCACTTGACTCCTTCAAATCCTTCTACGGCATTAGCATTATGAAGTGAAGCAAACTTTTCTGAATTCTCTATGAGCAGCGTAACCTCTGAATTAACCTATCCAGAATAAATCCCAAAGAATTACACATTCCTGTTTTCATAGTATTTCCTTTGGCATCAGTGTCACTCTCTTTAATGTTCACATGGAATATATATCTTATTGTGTGACAACTATAAAGCAGATCAGTGAAGACTGGAAGGAATCAGGGTCATTTGAAGTTCATTATTAATAGCGTTCAGAGTTGCCAGCCCACTCCTGCTGTTGGAGAGTAGGAAAATACAGTACAGGAGTCCTTTTGCTTTTAATGCTAACCCTCTTACATTGAAGCTGCCCAACTGGAATCTACTTAAACCTAAGCTGTCTTCATCATCTCATTGCTCACTTATGACAGGTTTCAGAGTAGCAGCCGTGTTAGTCTGTATTCGCAAAAAGAAAAGGAGTACCCGTGGCACCTTAGAGACTAACAAATTTATTAGAGCATAAGCTTTCGTGAGCTACAGCTCACTTCATCGGAACTTGATCCGATGAAGTGAGCTGTAGCTCACGAAAGCTTATGCTCTAATAAATTTGTTAGTCTCTAAGGTGCCACGGGTACTCCTTTTCTTATTGCTCACTTATGTTTTTCTAACAACCAGCTGTAAACTGATACCTAATTCTGAGGTAGGTAGCTGGTCAGATTCCAACTGCAGTTACATTAGTATAAATTTAGAGCAACCATACTGAATTCCGTGAAGTGACTCCAGGTTTATACTGGTGCAAGTGAGCGAAGATTCTGACCCAGTAAGTTTTTATCATAAGTGCCTGCCGGGGTAGTCATTTTCCACTCAGTTTATTCTCCCTTTGATCTATTGGCTGATGTAGACGTAAAACAGTTGTTGTTGTTTTAAATGAAAACACCCACCACACACACCTGCATGTCTTCCACCTGTTTTTTCTATTATTTGAATCAGAAATGTCATGATGGGTAGCTCCTATTTTCCCTTGCATCCTGCAGAATTATTTGAAGTTTCTCTTTTTTTAACACATTACTTTAAAGGCTACAGATTGAAGAAAAACAGCTCTTTTTTCTTTTAACTTTATAAAGAAGAGAGTTCTTTTAACTCCTTTAAACAGATAGTTCAAATTATATTGAAATTTCATGCCAATTGATTTTTTTTCAGTGCCCGTGTTTACAATTAATCTCAAATGTTTTGGGGTTTATTGGGCTTTTGAGGACAAACCCTACTCTCCTTTGTCATGTGAGTAGTTCCAATGAAGCCAGTGGAACCACTCAGATGAGCAAGAACTGCATGATCAGTACATAGCCAAGCCAAATTCTGCTTGCTTACACCAGTGTAAATCCAGAGTTACTAAATAAAATCACAGCAGTTTTTCCAGATTTATGCTAGCAGAACTGAGAACAGAATTTGGCCCATAAACTCCAGAGGATCGTTTAAGAATGAACCAAACAGTGTTAACTTCGAACCCATCATTATCAGACTAGTCCAAGTTTGACAAATGCAGAAAAAAAATACTTGAATCCTCACCTACGGTTGCAGAGAAGTTAGAGTAGGCAGAGTCATTGGTATATACAAAGGTAGAATTATGGGAAGGAAGCACAGTGAAGTTGTGGATTCTTAGAGCTGGGTGGAACAACAAAAGAAAATAAGCAAAACAATGAATAAACACAAAATCAATCTGAATTGTCCAGTCCATATCTCTCAACACAGCACAGATCAAATGTTACTCAGTGGTCCTTTAAACTATAACATTCTAGCCTCCCTCCATCTTTTTTTCCCTCAAAGTGCTTGTCTGCACATAAAGGGTGTTCCACTTTAACAATAGTATAGTTAAAGTGGTACAACTGCCCACAGCATGGACACAGTTTTATGTTTTACACCAGTGTAGCTATTCTCTTGGGGAAGGGAAATAAACCATAACTGCATCCACATTAGGGGATGTATTGGTATAAATATATCAGTTTTAAAAAAAATCATCTCCTGAAACCAACATAGTTATTCTGGTACAAAATCTGTATGTAGACCAAACCTAAGGGAAACTGACATGCAGATGGCATTATCAGTAACTTCAAAACGACAGCATCAAAAAAAAATCATATTTTGGTCTGCAGATATTTTACCTATATAATTTTAAGAGCCCTAAATTATAAAAGTTATTAGAGAAAAACATATTTCTATTGTTTTGATTTGCTTATTTTGTACTTTTGACAGCATTTTGCATGCAGTCATTTTCACTGTTTGTCTTGCACGGACAGTTAAGACTTGATTCAAAGCCCATTGAAGTCAATGGAAAGATATTTGTTGACTTTGAATCAGTCCCAAAATCAGTGGACTATTTCATATAGCAAGAGAAGAGAAAAAATGGATTTTAAAATAGAAGAATATCAATGTAAAACTGCAGGAAAAAAGTTAGCAGAGGGACAAAGGTTCAGATGCAGCACCTGAAAATACCTTTAAACCCTTTAGATTTTTTTTTAATTCACTAGATTCCAAATCAATGATGTCCCTTTAATTTCCTCAGTCAGTTCTGCCATTAGGATATTACCACTATAGACCCGAGATAACAGCCAGTCAGTATGGAAAGTGCACAAAAATAACCTAATTTGGTGATACTGATTCCCAAAACAGTGAGCCGTTGAGAGGTATGAAACTGGATTCCAGCCACACAATGACTTCAACAAATAAAATGGATTAACATGAAGGACAAGATTATGATGCTCCAAGGTTTTATGAGAAGAAACATGGGATGAAAACAATTACATGAAATTACAAGTGGAAAAAATAATATGAGAGACTCTAGCAATGAATAAAAGAGTTGCATAATCAGAGTGGTATCAAAAAGCAGGAAAATGGTAACCTGCAGTAGAATACAGCAATAAAGAAAACCTTTCTTGTGTCTCAGAATCAGCCTTCAGATGCAGGCATGCAACTCCCATTGAAGCCAATGGGAATTATATGCATGTATTGCAGAATAGAATATAAGCAACTGCAAATTAAGAAAAGGGATTATCTACAACAACATTAAGGAAAGAATTCAACATCAGAAAAAAAAAATCACACAAAAGAACAAACATTTTCCGATGTTTTTGGCATCCTTCCAGAAAACACACTGTGGTCCAATCCTGGAAACCTTCACTGACATGAGTAATCCTTATTCATATAGGTCATCCCACTGATTGCAATGGAAGCGTTCATGTGAGCAAGTGCTTTTCACCATGAGTGAACGTTTCTAGGATCAGGCCCCATAAATTGAACTATTTGAATATATGCTTGAAATGGCTTCTGAATTTCAGCAGTTATTGCTCCTTTTGAAAAAGAGCACTTCCTAGCCTCAACTGTGTATTTCTTGCTCTTATTAATTATTATTAATTATTATTATTATTAATTATTAAGAGCTGCATTTCAGGTTAACTTTCACAACATCTAAGTCCCTTTATGCATCTAGCCCAGGGCCTACAGGAGTTAAGCATTCAACTCCCATTGTAAATCAATAAGAGTTAGACACCTAACTCCTTAAGGACTAGTGAAAATCCCGCCCACTATGTGTATTTGTGCACATGGGCAAGTATACACCAAAGCAACTGACAATAATAGGATTTTAATGACACTTTGGAACACACAACAATTTCTCTTCATAACCGTAAGAATGTGTAGGCTGCTCATAAAATGTCTGAGAATATTTTGAAAAAAAATCACAGCTTTGAAATACAAAATCATTTGGACTGTCAAAACATTTGATGAGTAAGTAGATCTCAGCTGCCATGGCTTTAGCTCTAACCTATTTAGCTTTCATATCTCCAGCTCCCTTGCTACTTACTGACTCTCACAAATACTTATGTTACTGTCATTGTCACGAGTCCTGCTTCTACCTCCATTTGTATCCCGAAACTCATGGATTCCGTCCATATCTTCCAGGGGCCAGTAGTGGGACGCTGTCTGTAAAACTTCAAATCCTTTCAAGGAAACACAAATTTTAAAAGGTCAGAAACACAGGATTCAAGGTCAAGTGTAACAAGTCTCCACGATGCTTCAATGTAGAAACCAGAAAAAGAGGGAGATCAAATGGTTAGGCAAAATAAAACATTTTATGTAAACTATGCACTGCACACAAGGAGCGAGCATTTGAAATAGAGCAAAATAAATAAATAGCAATGGGGATTAAAGCCATGTGTTATGCAACAAGATTTCTGATTGCACATCGCAGGGGACCACAGTTTTTAAAAGCTGTGTACTTACTCTACCTTCGCTGCAGTAGAAACAGGTTGTGGCCTAGTGGCTAGGGAGGAACTTGTGAACATTGTCTATCTTGATTTTAGTAAGGCTTTTGACATAGTCTGGCATGACATTCTCAAACAGACCAGGGAACTGTGGTGTAGATGAAATTACTATAAGGTGGGTGCAAAACTGGTTGAAAGACCATATCAATAGTCCGCTGTCAAATTGGGGAGATGTATCTAGTGGGTTCCCATAAAGATCTGTACTGGGTCTATGACTATTAAATATTTTCATTAATGATTTGGATAATGGAGTAGAGATTATGTTCATAAAATTTGTGGATGACACCAAGCTGGAAGGATTTGCTAGCATTTGAAGAACAGGGTTAGAATTTAAAACAACCTTGACAAATTGGAGGATTGGTCTGAAATCAACAAGATGACTGAATGGGAACCTGATAAGGCTCCAACTATATTAAGGGCCATTATAAAGAGGACAGTTGTTCTCCGTGTCCACTGACGGTAGGATGCAAAGTAATGGGCTAAATCAGTAGCAAGGGAGATTTAGGTTAGATATTAGGGAAAAACTTTCTAAATATAAGGCTAGTTAAGCTCTGGAATAGGTTTCCAAGGGAGATTATGGAATCCCCATAATTGGAAGTTTTTAAGAACAGGTTAGACAGACACCAGCCTGGGATGGTCTAGGTTTACTTGCTCCTGCTTCAGCATAGGGTCCTGGATTAGATTACTTCCTCATTACCTGTCCAGTCCTAGATTTCTGATTCTATGTTGCATAATGATAGAAGACCTGACCCTCAGCTGGTGGAAATCAGCATGGCTGTACTGAAGTCACATTCTGACTTATACCAGCTGAGGATTTGGTCCTAATATTTTAGTTTAACAAATACATTTCTATATTTCATGCACCCCCACACATACCCAGAAAGCTTAAGCCACCATATTAGATCATTTTAAGGACAATATTCAGAGAGGGCCCATATGTCATACAGGGCAATGTGCAGAATGGCAGGTTCCTTTCTACAGCACCCTTTCTCCTTTTCTTACACCTATGGAAGCCTCTCCACATGTGTTCCAGCTCTGCAGAATTCAAGGGGCACATGGAAGAGCCAGCTGAGTGCCTTAAGACTCTTCTCCTCTCCCCAAAACCCACAGGGGAAGGCAGCACAAGTTAACACACCTTGAGGCTATACTGATCTGTTCTGTTTCCACTTCTATCCTGTGAAGACCTTCCTCTACTTATGGGCATTGAGCAACCACAGTAAATTGACTGCTGGAAGCACGGATTCTGCAGGGGTCATGTTGTCCAGGTTTTGGGGCAAGCCAGGGAGGTGGAAACCAGCAGCAGAAACAGAGGCAAAGGATACGCCATGGGGATTTTGGGAGGGTGCATAGGTGTCAGAACTACATTCTTCACTGGAAGGAGTTTCCTGACTGGGTCCCAGAATATTTAGTGGCATCGGAAAAGAGTTAACTGCTCTGCATGCAGCAGCTGCTATTTCTTCAGAACCTTCTTTTCCCCAAAAAGTGAAAAATAAATCTTATGGCTAATAGGAACATTTTGTTTCCCTAAATGTCTTCTTCAGTTGCAGATGGTTACACTAAGCTCCAGGTGGACAAGCTGACAAAAACAGAACATCTGATGGTTCCCATTTTCCAATGGCAGATTTATCTAGAGAATCTAATTGATGTCAACTAGAGAACACTTTAGGGAGATGTGAATTCTCAAGCTGGAGCTGAAACAGACTGCCCAGAGCAATTAATTGGCGTGTTAAGGTAATGCTCTATTTTAAGGGATTAACATTAATAATAAAGGCAAATACAGATTGTATTTTATGTTATATTATTATTTGTAAGAAACTTTTTTATTCCTAGAATAATTAATTTAGCAAGCTGTGCTGGAAAAGAATGTGTAATCAACCAGAGCAATAAAAGTTGTAGGAGAATGAGACAGTCATACAGTAAAACCCACTTGCTATTGCAAATGAGCATTGGTTCTTTTGTCCATCATGGTGGCAAATAATTCTATTGGCATAAATTAATCTGTTTATGCTTTTTTTATGGGTGGTGTATGGGAAGACATCTACAAATCCAGCATTTACAGAGGTTACTTTTTTTTTTTTTTTTTACTATTTTTTCAGTTGTGTTTTCAATTGAATTTTGTGCTAGTTAGGAAGTACCCGAGAGTCAAGTCTTCTATTAAACTACAAAACAGATACACCAGGAATAGTAGAGCTGGTTGGAACATTTTTGCCAAAATGAAATTTCAGCAACATATGCTCTTTCATTGAAGATGAAACATTTTGCAGAGACTTATCAGTTTCCAATAAACTGTTGTGGGGAAGAGGGAGAGAGAGAGCAACTACAGCTGGCTGGTTAGCTGAGATGCAAGCGATCGAGGTTTGAGTCTCTACTCTGCTGGTATCGGAGTGATCTGGGATGAAAAACACTACCATGAACCAGGCAAGGCAGGACTTGAACCTAGAAGTCCCACAGCCTAAGCAGTGCCCTAATCACCAGACTATAGAGCAAACACACAAAAGTTTTTCCTTCCAATGCAGAACAAAAACAAATTTCAAAACCAGCTACAAGACAAACTGTTGTCTTCCAGTCACCTTCAATGGCTAAATGCCTAGAATCCACTCACACCCTCTACCCAACTGCTCTTTGTCCCATGCATGTCACCACATCTTCTTCCATGCCTAGAACCCCCTCACTGGTCTTGCTTGCCAAATGATCTCTCTATCATTCTTCAGCTCCCTGCACAAAACCTAGTACTTCTGCTAGACCTTTCCATGTTAGCATCTTGCCTCATTTCTCCCCCCCCAAAAAAGCAGCAGAGAGTATTAAAAGAGAGGAAAAACAAAACAAGCCAACTACAAGAAAACCTACCTCCCAACCTTTCACATATGTATTTACACACACACACACACAAACTAATATATATTATTGCGATGCATATTTGCTATTATTATGTTTGGACTGCACTTTGGAGGCCCAGTTGAAGACTTAGTCCTGCAAACTCTTATTAACAAGAGTAGTCCCATGTAAGCCAGCAGGACTGCTCACATAAGGAGAAGCTCACAAAGGTAAGGAGTGGCTTCAGTGGGATTACCCATGTAGTAAAGTACTACTATTGATCCCAGACAAGGGTATCAGAATGATTTAGTGTGGCCCTCTCATATAAATTTCATGGTGTCAATAACTTTCTCTCGCCTAGAATTTCTTTAGATTCCCTAGCAATTTCTCAGGGACCTAAGGAAGGACGGGGGGTGGGAAACAGAAAGGCAAGTTGAAAACAGAGTGAGAATAGTAACAGGGGTGCAGAACTAGCCCAAATGAACATACAGTGCATACGCTAGCCAAACATTCCAAGGATCTTATAAAACTTGGGTGTGTAAGTTAAAACAAACCACAAGCAGATTTTCCCTGGCACTTGCAGCCCATTCCCAGTGCTCCATTCACCTTGACAGTGTTACAGGGGTTCTGTCATCATATGGACCCTAGTTTTGGACGCACAGGGGTTTTTTTTTCCCATTTTCATTGTAGACTTGAAGGGTTTTGTCCACCCCTTCTGTGAAACTGTAGCTAACACAAAGAATGTCTTACTTTAGATTTTGCTCTCTTCTCTGTCCCCTTGACACAATTTCAGAGCTGTAATGGTTGAAGACCGTAGGGTTCTTTTGGATTAGGGAATCGTGCTGATGCGATTATTAAACACCACATCAGAGGCAGGGGAGGGTTGTGCAACAACCAGAAGTGATAAATTTAGGCCTGTGGAACTAAGGCAGCTGCATTTGCTGCAGCCCTGCTTCACACCTAACCTGCCAGCCCAAGTATTATCCTGTTTAACCATCCATCTAACACCATTGATTATACAAGAAACTGGAATCCCCATCTGCCCTCCTTGCCTAGAAACATTTGCAGCAGTTAGAGAAACTCTCTCAAAGAATCTACAGCCTGAGATAGCATGTCATTGGTACACAGTGATACAGGTGTGGATGAGGCGAAATGGTGCCACACATATTACTTTGCATACTTGCAAAACCTATGACCTAGCTGGGAGAGACAGAAAGATAAACCACAAGAGACACACACACTCTTGTAATCTGAACTAATTTCCTGAACAACCAACCAAAGCCCCTGCTCCTCCTGGGAGTTGAGGTGTGAAAAGAATCCCAAGGGAATGAAGTATAGGATTAGGAGGGGGCTTATTTTCCTTTGGGTCCCTGAAACTTTGGCATATGCCCTAGTTCTGTCTTCCAAGAGCATACACTGGCACCCTCCAGAGGAAATGAGGGCAGCAGCTTTCCAGGGCACCAGGAGACTCTACATGGGCAGATGATGCTGATCCAATTTTTCTATCTGCTTCCCATGAAGTCTAGCAGCTCCAACTCTTTGTGACAGCAAACTGGGCAAAGCATAGAGCGTGCACACTGGTTTGCAATGCTCTTTTGTGCAGATATTTACCACTCCCAATAGCATTTAATTTTCAGATGAGTGAGAAATGAGAAAAGGGATTCAGAGCTACCAAAGAAAATCAAAAAAGCCAGAGAGAAAATGAACAGATAGCAATAACTAACCGCGACACAACACGGCATTTCATTATCATTAGCTGTATTACACTAGCACCTAGAGGCCCCAACTGAGATCAGAGCCCCATTATGCAAGACATTCTACAAACGCATCGGGAGAGTCCCTACCTAAAATGCCTACAGTCCTAATAGACAAACCTTGGGAGGGAAAACAAACACAGAGGGGGAAGTGACCTACCTAGCATCAGACAATAGACCAGTGGCAGAGCCAGGAGTAGAATGCAGATCCTTCCGATTCCCAGTCCAGCATCTTATGCATTAAACCACACCGCCACTCCAGCTGATGATTTAGGGATCCGGGTGATGCTACGTCCCCATACTAGGTTTCCATACTACAAAATTGTAACTGTTCTATATCCGGGTTGCCCAATATATAAAGTTGAGCTAAAACCTATGTTTCCTATATTGCTTCACCAGCTAAAGGTTGACCAGCCTTATCTATAGGAATTGAGGCCATAAATTAACATTTGCTAGATGAAGGAGAAACAAAAGAAACTCACGTGAGAAAGGGCAATAGTTTAGGCATACTGTAATTAGGTTTGAGATAACAAGGCAGGGGTGGGACAGACATATTGCAATAGCACCATAGAGCTTTTCTTGTTATAAAGCAGGATTTTAATTTTGTAAGTTTGTACATATGGGTAGGAATTAAAAGCACAAGGAAGTCTGTGGATTGGTTAAAGAGTAAGGTTGTACTTGTACACCACCATGAGGTTAAACTGTGTGTGTGAATGGAAGATCTTTCCAGTTACAGACACACAAAATTAGTCAGAGTGATTTTTGCATTGAAAACAGATGACTGGAGCTCAGAAGAAAAACATGCTTAAGTTCAGTCCTGAGCAAATTGCACTTAATTATAAAAAAAAAGAAAGACTGAAGCTATGCAAATGCACCGTAAAGTTTACAAACTGGCATCTCTAGCGGTAAAAGTCAGTGAATTTGAAGTGCTGCATGCTACTACAGCACCGATTCCAAGAGCAGCTCAAGGTTAAAAAAAAAGTTGTAAACAGAGTCTCAAAACACAGTGGTTTGTAAACCAGTGTGTGTAAATGCAAGCAGCATTTCTTTTTGTACTTGTTTATGCAGAATGTCAGTGTACTGAGAACTGCAGTTGTAATAGATTATGGTAGTCTAGTATTCTAGACTGATTGCCCTACATTATATTTTAGCACGGTACTTATTCATGCATGTATGGTGGCATGTAAGAAAATGAGATGTGCATACCAGAAAGCAAAAGTTTTAGTAAACATACTGTAATAATTAAGCACAAGATGGTCGTACAGTAATAATAATGATAAAACAAAAAATGTCTTACCAGGGTGTTTGGATAGTCGTGAATTGTTTCCATACACCTGCACATAAAACAAGACATTGTGAAGTAAACATATCGCTAAAAGGAAATCCAAGTAAATCTTAATGTTAAATCATGTTGAGAATATTACCTGACATTTAGACTGAAATAGAATCAGCAAGGAATAACAACAGAGCAGAGACAACAAATTGTTCATGGTCTTTTTGAGGTTAAAAGTGCAACTGAGACCAAATTCCTGTGAGATTTCAATCACAAACACAAATTTTCCTTTGCCACTTTGTTTTCTTTTAAAAGAGGCATTTTCCACACAGGTTCAAGATGTCCATTCCTTCAGTGACAGCAAAATATGCTTCCAGATCCTTCAGAAATATTTGCCTCCTTCAAACTTGGATTCCTTTTGTTATTCATAAATATATTACTATGATGGGAGCAAAATTATAAGATGAAATCTATTAGTTGCAAAAATGTACAGTTCCACAGAAAAAATGCATATAATTCTGCTGCAATTGGTGCCAAAAAAGAGAGATCTTATTTTTCAACTTTTGCTTTTTATCGTTGTCTTTTACTTTCAACTGTTTTCACTTTGCGAAAGATCCGAAGTCAGTTTTGGTTCTTCAATTAAAAAAACCTCTTTATTGTACATAAGGCAAACTCCCACTATTTCCTTAGGAATTGGATTGAAATGAGTTGCTAACTTCTTGCTTGTCTGACTCACGTTTGCACCTTCATCCAAGATCTCTTTGGGTGGAGAGAAAGTCTGAGTGATGTCATGCTTTCTTCTCAAACTTTGTCCCATTCTCGTACTCTATTTATATCATGTTGCTGCTGTCTCCTTTCTGGGTCCTAACACCAGCCTGCTAGGAACACGTGGAAATAAGTCAATGTAGTTCAGAAAACAGATTAAAGAAACAAACCACTGTCAAAATTGTTTCTTGCAAGTTTGCACAATGAAAGAAGGAACAAAGCCAGTACAAATATTAATATTTCAAATTCTTAAAAACCATAAAATGGGTTAGGGGCACAAGTTTTGTGAAACAATCAACAAACCGTTTATTATAATACTTAGCATTTATCCAGAGCTTTTGTCTTTGAGGAACTAAAGTCATTAATATATATAAGGTGGTTAAGCTTCACAGCTCTCCTGAGAGATAGGGGAGTTTTATTATCCCTGTGTATAAATAGGGAAATCAAGGCACTGAGAGTCTAACTGATTTGCTCAAGGTTACACAGGAAGATTATGGAAAATGTGGAAATGGAACCCAGCGCTTCTAACGCCAAGTTGTGCACATTAGCCACAAGCCCTTCACCCTCAGTTTTGATAGAATAAATTGTACTGAACAGGTTTCCTGAGTAGTCCTTTATCAGAGCCTCGGTTTTATTCTAACCCAGAGCTTCTCAAACTGGTTATTACATGGAGGAGTTGCAAGCTGTCAGCCTCCACCCGCCAAATCCTGCTTCGCCTCCAGCATTTATAAGGATGTTAAATATATATAAAAAAAGTGTTTTAAATTTATGGGGGGGGGTCGCATTAAGAGGTTTGCTGTGTGAAAAGGATCACCAGTACGAAAGTGTGAGAACCACTGCTCTAACACTGTGCACTAACAGTCATTTTGTATTTAACATAACATTGATAACTAGAATGAGTCAAAATTTTCATTTTATACTTTTTTGGACAAAAATGGTCTTGTTTCCAAAACAAATTTCCACAGAATTGTGTTTTAAAATTCTGTGTTTTTTTCAGAGAAAAGATGACAATTTCAGTTTTGTGCCTTTTTCCCCCACCCTCTTTCTCCTCCGCCTCCCCGACCAGCCCCCCCCCGCATCAGAAAACACCCCTTCCTTTACTCCTCACCTTCAAGACACTGTACCAGCCACTTCTAATCCTTGATGCCTTCCTTTAGGCCCACCACCTCCAGACCCTGAACCCTCCTTCACAGGCATGGACTTTTGTTTTTGACAGGGGGTGCGAGCAGCAGGTACGGCCTCGGGGTGAGGGGGAAAGAGGCTGAGCAGGGGCAGGGCCTTGGAGCAAAGTGCAGGCAGAGCGGAGGGGGAAGGGGGAGGGCCACAGTCCAGGACCCACAAAAGATTAATCTGGTCCTGTGGTGGGTGCTTGAGCCCCGAAGCTCCAACAGAGTTGGCGCCTATGCCCTCCTTGACTCACTCAGTTCTGGTGCTTGGCTTCACCTTACTCTTCCCCTCCTGGCCTCTAGTCTGGAGATGGTCACAATTTTTTCCTGACAGTTTTCCATTTGAAAATGCTGATATGAAAAAACTGAAACATTCTGCAGAAGTGTGTCAATTGCCCTCAAAAGCTTTGATGGAAACTAAGCTGGCCAGCCAGCCATCTGCTCTGCTGTCAGCTTGCTTGCCCAGCTCCCTGGACTTCCAGGCTCCCCAGTAGCATACCTGGTAGACTACTACATCAAAACACATTTGCACTGCAGGAACATTTCAATGTTTCCAAAATGGAATCCCGCAGAATTTCAGTTCTGTGAAAAATTCAAGTTTTTGGCCTTTCATCCCAATTTGGAACCAAAAAAAAAAAAAAAAAAGAAGAACAAAAACTTAAGTTTTGTTTGCAGAACTGAAATTCCATCTCCTGGGTGGCTCTACCCTTGCCTCCCCTCCTTTTGAATCTTACCATACATCTTACAACCCCATTCCCCACCTTCTATCAACAGCCAGAAGTCCCTTCCTGCCTAGGAGAAAAGCTAAGATTTTTGCAAAGCCATTGGCTGCTAAGTAACACCACTCCTAGAAATTAGGGCTGTCGATTAATCGCAATTAACTCACATGATTAACACAAAAAAATTAATCACAATTAAAAAAATTAATTATGATTAATCACACTGTTAAACAATAGAACACTAATTAAATTTATTAAATATTTTTGAATGTTTTTCTACATTTTCAAATATATTGATTTCAATTACAGCAGAATACAAAGTGTACAGTGCTCACTTTATATTTTTATTACAAATATTTGCACTGAAAAAATGATAAACAAAAGAAATAGTATTTTTCAATTCACTTCATACAAGTACTGTAGCACAATCTCTTTATTGTGAAAGTGTAACTTGCAAATGTAGATTTTTTTGTTACAGAACTGCACTCAAAAACAAAACAATGTAAAACTTTACAGTCTACAAGTCCACTCAGTCCTACTTCTTGTGCAGCCAATCGCTCAGACAAGTAAGTTTGTTTACATTTATGGGAGATACTGCTGTCTGTTTCTTATTTACAATGTCACCTGAAATTGAGAACAGATGTTCACATGGCACTTTTGTAGCAGGCGTTGCAAGAGGTATTTATGTGTCAGATATACTAAACATTCGTATGCCTCTTCATGTTTTGGCTATCATTCCAGAGGACATGCTTCCATGCTGATGATTGTCATTAAAAAAAACAACAACAACACATTAATTAAATTTGCAACTGAACGCTTTGGGGGAGAATTGTAGGTCTCCTGTTCTGTTTTACCCACCTTCTGCCATATATTTCATGTGATAGCAGTCTCGGATGATGACCCAGCACATGTTCATTTTAAGAACATTTTCACAGCATATTTGACAACGTGCAAAGAAGGTACATGTGTGAGATTTCTAAAAATAGCTACAGCACTCTACCCCAGGTTTAAGAATCTGAAGTACTGTCCAAAATCTGAAAGGGACAATGTGTGGAGCATGCTTTTAGAAGTCTTAAAAGAGCAACACTCAGATGTGGAAACTACAGAACCTGAATCACCCAAGAAAAAAAAATCAACCTTCTGCTGGTGTCATCTGACTCAGATGAAGGAAAATTTAAATGCATTGGTCCATTCTGCTTTGGATCATGATAAAGCAGAAACCATCATCAGCATGGACGAATATTCTCTTGAATGGTGGCTGAAGCATGAAGGGGCATACAAATGTTTAGTATATCTGGCACGTAAATACCTTGCAACCCCAGCTAAAAAGGCACCATGCAAATGCTTGTTCTCAATTTCAAGTGATATCGTAAATAAGAAGCAGGCAGCAGTATCTCCCGTAAATGTAAACAAACTTGTTTGTCTGAGCAATTGGCTGAAGTAGGACTGGGTGGACTTGTAAACTGTAAAGTTTTACATTGTTTTATTTTTGAATGCATTTATTTTTGTACATAATTCTACATTTGTAAGTTCAACTTTCGTGATAAAGAGATTGCACTACAATATCTGTATTAGGTGATTTGAAAAATACTATTTCTTTTGGTTTTTACAGTGCAAATATTTGTAATAAAAACTAAATATAAAGTGAGCACTGTACACTTTGTATTCTGTGTTGTAATTGAAATCAATATATTTGAAAATGTAGAAAACATCCAAAACTATTAAAATAAATGGTATTCTATTATTGTTTAACAGTGCAATTAATTGCATGATAAATTTTTTTTAATCGCTTGACAGCTCTACTAGAAATTATAAACAGCTGCAGCTGAAAATCATGAGAAGAGCTAAAATGTAAAAGAGAAAGAGAGGAATTTACAATATTTGCAAAGAGGCCTATTAAGGGAAAGTAGATGTTCGTACAGAAAAAAAATCTGCTGAAATCAAAGCAATCATGTTCACTGGTAGGAATTTGTGTGGAAATAGCAAACTGTAAACAGATATCAGAGAATATTTGCAAAAGGCAAATCTTAAACTTGTACATGTGATACATTGGAAACCTGATTTGAAGAGTTACACTATTCCAACCAAGGAACTGAAGCAATACCAGGCACCTTGTGTGTCCAGTCAAAACTAACCAACCCAACTTGAATTTCAAAAGGCAAATAATCACAGTGAACTGGTCTTGAACAACCTTCAGACCAAAAACAAATCACAGAAAGTACTTGGATGATAATTTTGATCATCAGGTAAATTAGATCACTTGCAGACAATCTGAGCAGAAAAATAAACTCATTCCATTGACTCAATTATTCACTCTGATAGCTCAATTGAGAATAATGCATGAAATTCCTCCATTGGTGAAGAGCCAAGTGCACCATATAACACCTGTGGTACCCCCTTAAGGGAGAAGGTGGTTGGAACAGCTGAGCAGGGGCTCTACACTCTTTGTATACCAAACTGGTAGAATCCATGACAGCTTTGAATATGCTAGTATACTGGGGAATGCTGGGGGGAATAGTGCAGTGAAGGGCCACTGGATCTGAGTTAATCCACCTAGTGGTAGGTACTGCTACTCCATGGAGTTATTGGCCAAAGAGGACCATATAAAGGCTGAACTGAAGCCTACTCTGTAGCTGAGTGCATGGATTTAATTCACCAGAGTACATACTTCCTGATTACTCTGTCCATATGAGAGTTCAGAGAATTGCACCCAGCCTTGCAAAATTCTACATGCCCTAAGCAAGTAATTTTTTTTAAAATGTTAAAGTAAACTTCTTTTTATTACAA
Organism: Dermochelys coriacea; assembly: GCF_009764565.3. Classification (NCBI taxonomy): domain Eukaryota; kingdom Metazoa; phylum Chordata; order Testudines; family Dermochelyidae; genus Dermochelys; species Dermochelys coriacea. Next base: position 20,517,582 of record NC_050082.1, read on the forward strand.
TCAGTCATGTCACAGGGCTGGCAAGTAGATTTTGTGTCTGAGATAAGACAATTATAACAATTCTGCAAGGCTTATAATGTATTAGAATGGGTGTCAGTTTTTAAAATTAAACAAAGATGGTGAGCTAAGGCAATTAAACTTAATTTTCAGTTTCAGCTCTCCTTGTTCACAACAGGCACATTCAGGGTGATGATATTAAGAAGCGAGAAAATTAGCTAATTTTGTAGCAGATAGACACACACCAGGAAAAGAAAAATACCCTGATGTTGAAATTCCCTTAAGTTGAAATTCTGTGTGCAAGACGAAGCAAAGAGAGGCTTCTTTTACACAATTTATTTTTCACTGTAGAAGACAGAAAATTTGTAATGCAATTTTCTAACTGTTTTTATTGAAATTACTCCTCCCATCCCCTTGGTAAAGCTGTCCAGGGGATCTCAGTAAATAATTGACATGGAAATATTTAACAAACATTATAGAAGAGAACAGTTGAACAAAGTCTCTGCAGTTTCCAGTCGTTGATTTTATCTCAAACCTGTCTAATATCCCATCCATACTGATACTCCACTAAAAATTCTAGCTGAATGGCTCTCCAGTGAGACTATTTCTAAATTAGTAATAGATTAATATTAAAGTCACTTACAAACAGTACTAATAGGAAAATATTTCTAAAACACACTCGCAATTGACAAGTTGTAGCTTTAATGTTAAATTTCCTGGCTCGCCTCACAGTCTCATAAGAAGTAACATGAAGTTGTTTTTTTATTTAATTGCAGTTGTGGGGATCAGGGATACCTAGGGGCAAATTCTGCTCTCAGTTGTAGCTATGTAAATAAAGAGTAACTATTGACTTAATTGGTATTATTCCAGATTTACATTGATGTAACTGGATGAAATTCCTATCTGTGGAGAGGAATAGCACAAGACCCGTGCATCATTTAAGGCCTGCTCTACACACAGTTTTTGTACTGGTCGAACTATTTTGGGTAAGGGTGTGCTTTTTTTTTTTTTACCCCATATAGTTACACTATACAATCGCATAGCATACACACAGTTATATAGGTACCATATAATGGCATAGCTTATTCTCCTTCCCACGTGGAAATAGCTATGCTGATATAAAGCACTTTCATACACATAACTGCACCCACACCAAAGGACTGTACTGGTATAACCATACATAGCTAAGTGGTGTAGGTTATAGAATCAAAGAAGTGTAGGACTGGAAGGGACCACAATAGACAGGACTAAGTAATAACTAGAACATTTCTGACAGGTGTTTGTCTAACCTGTTTTTAAAAACCTCCAATGACAGAGATTCTACAACTTTCCTAGGCAATTTGTTCCAGTTCTTAACTACCCTGACAGTTAAGAAGTTTTTCCTAATGTCCAACCTAAACCTCCCTTGCTGCAATTTAAGCCCATTGCTTCTTGTCCTGTCCTTATGTTTAGATAAGTTTTTAATTATACCTAAACACTAAAAAAAGGGCTTACGCCTCACATTAGTGGTGCAGAAGGCGTGTGCTGGATCTCTGCCTAGGAATGAATTACACTCATTGAAAGCAGCATCTGGCCAAAAGGTTAACTAGTTGTAGCAACTCAGCCACCTTCCAAATACCAGCAACTTTTGGTGTGGTCATTCTCAACAGGGAGACCAAAGCCTTGGTGAATGAATTACTTCCTCCCCTGGAGAGGGCACCAACACAACAATGTTAACATGCAAAGAAAGGAAGGCACTGCTGCTGATTGGGCTGTAAGTGTTCCATGGATAAACAGAGGACTTTCGTCCTCAGAGCTGTCAACCTGGCCCTCCTTTCGATCCTATGGCCTACACCTCTGTCCCAGTTTGTTCATTTTTTGTTCCCCATGCTTGGTTAAATTCTGGGTTCTGTGGCCCACCCTCATCTGAGGGGGCTGACCTTTTGGTGTTCTGACAGACGCCGCCCAGCCTCCCAGGATTTAAATACACTGCACCAAATCCCCTTCAAAGGTGTCAAACAAACAAAACAACCTGTATTAGATATGTTGAATAACCATGGTCATGCTGTCACTCTGCCTCTGTTCAGACATTTAATACTCATGGGGATACCAGCAGGGACTAACTCTGTCATGATCCTAGCATTCCCTGGTGCAGGAGTCGGGGAAGAAGAGATGTTCTTTGCACAAGCACACAGATGCACAAGAATCTAGCCATTAGTCACAGGATTCCAGGAGCTGGGGCTTTAAGAAAACCACCAAAATATCAAGAGACTCACAGTAAAATCCTGAAAGAATCCCAGCTTTCATTTTCATTTCATGTTTATGGAGAATAGTGTGAAATATCAATGCTAAAGTCTCAAAAACCAAAAGACAAATTAAAAATCCCTCAACATTATTTTTATAAAATCTCATGCTTATTAAGACAAACTCCCAATTTTGAACTATTGAGGCTGGCAATACTGCATTTAAGTTGGCTCTATTTTGCCTGTGGAAAAATGGACAGGTACCAGTTGTAATATTCTTCTTGTACGTATGTAACTCTTCTTGGATGCTGGAAAGAAATACTTGACCTTTATTCTCACGCATCCAACTTCTACATCCCTTTTGTTTATTATCCCTTACATAATGTCCAGGATTATGTTTAACTACCAAGAAAAAATCAAGTCAACAATATGTTTTATTTTAATTCAAAACATAACGAGCCCCCTATTGGTTTTAAGAGCATTCAAAGCAAAACCAAGAGACATAACTGAGGTTTTCTTGTCTAAAAAACAAAACAAAAAAACCAAAACTCTGTGTTATTATTTCTCCTTGCAGCTGTATCAGCATCTCATAGCATTGCATTAACCCTTTCATTATAAGAATTTGCTGCAACCTCTACACTGCTCAGAACAAAGCAGTATTCTTTTAAATATTAGCTGTCTATGGGAACCTGTAGACAGGGCGGCAGTGGAGGTGTAATTTGCCACATATTCTTAGAATATTAAGTAGCACTGAAACAGTAAAACCTTTAAAGCCTTATCCTTTAGTCCTTTCCCAGAAGCTTCAATAGAAGTTTTGACCGAGTAAGGATGGCAAGAAGACGACAGTGGCATTGGTTATTTCAGTTTGCAGTCAAGTCAACAATAAGTTTTGCAATTAATAAGTCACATGTGAAAGAGTTTTAGCATTAGAGAAAGACAGGGAGAAAAGATCGACAGCAGGGACAACACTAAGGTTCTAACAGAAAATAACAAAATGCTAAAACATGCACATGTGAGAAAGAAAGAGGCAATCATCCCAAAAGCAAGAAGGAGAATAACCAGAGGATTGATTCAAATTCAACCAAAGTCAAAGTTTAAAAGAGTAGTAGGCCTAAAATAGGACATCTTTCTCCAGAAAAAAAAAATCAATAAAAGACCTATTTTTGTATTTAAAGTTTCATGCAAAAATTCAGAGTTTGACTTTCACATTTTGACTTTTGAAGCCACAATTCTCTTGAAATGGGATATTTTTCCCCATCAGAAATTGACTGATAGATTGAATGCTCTTTGGAGTAGAGATTGATTGTATTGCTATAGCACTTAGGAGCTCAGTCAAGGACCAGGACCACATTGCGATAGGTGTTGTACAAATAATAAAGCAATTTTTTTTAAAATGAATAAGAACAATTTCTCAAGTAACTTGGCAAAGATCCCAGGAAAATGGGCTCATTTTCAAATATATAATGAAATGCACAAAACTGTACATTGTTTTAAACTCTTGGAGCAGTGAGGACATTCATCAATTTTGTACGCTGTGAGGCCCTGCTATTTCCTGCTCTCACCCATGCTATTAAACACTACACAGTATTAGTAGCACTCAGTTTATCTTGGGATAATGATCCTTTTTAACAAGGTCATTCACATACTTTACATATTCTTCCTCTTCACTGCTTTTCTTATCACCACGTGGCACTACCTTTAGAAAAGGAATAGTAGTAAATATTTCAACAGTCAGAATTTCCACTCTCTTCAGCAGACAAGAGGTTAAAACTTATCAGAAAGTTACTTTATCAAGCAAGGGTGAGTACCAAAATGTAATTGATTTGGACTGCCAAGAGAGAAATGGCCAAAAAGATTAAAACCAAAGCACACAAAAACAACCTCATGGCATTATGAGTAACAACCTACACAAAGGAGAATAAATATAGAGCAGCTTAATCCACTGCTGACTTTGGGGCCATTTGGAAAACTATTACACAATGATTTTGTACTAGTTTTACAAACAGTTAAGGTCTGCCAAATCTATACTGTGAGTTAGAGAGAGAGAAAATGCTATTGTATGAGTGGGGTACAAAGTGAGTATGGGATGGATGCCAATAAAATCTTTACTCCCCAGCCCAAAATCATGTATTCTCAATAGACCAGAATTTTAAACAAATGCAGGTGCCTAAAAATGCAGATGGCACTTCTGAAAATCCCTTAGGTGCCTATCTGCATCTTTAGGCACCTAAATACCTTTTAAAATCTGGCCCATATATCCCACATATTTTAGAAATGTTTTTGAATTGTTTCTTGATGTTCTCTCTCTACTATAGATCCAAGCTACTTTAGTACCAAGAGTGCAATTATAAGGGTATTAGAGACAAAGAAAAATAATTCATATGAGAAACTTCTAAAACTGTGCCTTTAATAGCTTTTTCATACACCCTAATATCATGATTTTTAGCAAGCGATATCAGACATTTACCAGGGCTAGAACAAAAGTCTTCTATCATTAATAATGTGGGATTCCATGCTTTCTAATTATATATAGCTTCGCTTTTTAAAGTTTTAGTTCTGAAGAGTTGTGAACTAGTAGACCTTAAACATATCCTGAGTCCATGACTGAATATTCCCCACTCTGGGGTTTGGGACGGTGATTTTGAGGGTGACTCTCCAGTTTGGGGGAAAAAGACAGCATTTATTTGATAGGTTTTTCTTAATTATTAGAGGGCAGCAAAAGGCTCACATGAGGTCCTACACAACTGCAGGTAGAGATTTAAATTGGGTTTAAGTGAGGCATAAGGCCTTGTACAAATCCGCTGCATTGGTCAGCGTGATTAACAATAGGTAACTCTTAATAACAATTGCATGGGCTGACAAACGTATCTTCAAAACTATAGGCACAGCCATGAGTCAAAGCACTTTAAAAATAAAATAAATAAATAAATAAAATACACACATCCACACACTGAACTTCAGGTGTACACCGGAGGGGGAAGAATATACAGGATAAAAGCACAGAGAGACCAAATTCAAATGAACAAAAAAATACATTCCTTTTAGCAATGCCCCCAAACTGACCCCAGCCAGCAGACTTTAGTCCTCTTATTGTTCTAGCAGACAAGTAGGCTTTATCCCTTTCCCTTAGGCATCAAGTCAGAGAAGGAGCTGCTTACTACAGGTCATAAGGCCCTTATCTCAGAGCAACCACACTTATGATCAGAAGAACAAGTCTGTAAACCTAGCTGAGACTAACAATCTACAGCCTAACAAGCCTGCTGTGTCGTCCCCCCCCCCCGTTCCTTTTCCACTTTTTCAGGCAGGGGAGGGCAAGGCACTCCTTGATTATGACCAAACTGTCCCTTAAAGGGAAAGTCCCCATCACAGAAGTCAGTGACCAGCCAGCATCCTGCATAACAACTGGGAATAGGAAACATTCTGGCAAAAGGGTGCCATGGAGCTCATGGTAAAATTAACACATATTAGACTTCAGAGTAGCAGCCGTGTTAGTCTGTATTCGCAAAAAAGAAAAAGGAGGACTTGTGGCACCTTAGAGACTAACAAATTTATTTCAGCATAAGCTTTCGTGAGCTACAGCTCACTTCATCGGATGCATTCGGTGGAAAATACAGTGGGGAGATTTATATACACACACAGAGAACATGAAACAATGGGTTTTATCATACACACTGTAAGGAGAGTGATCACTTAAGATGAGCTATTACCGGCAGGAAGGAGGGGGGGAAGGAGGAAAACCTTTTGTGGTGATAATCAAGGTGGGCCATTTCCAGTTAACAAGAATGTCTGAGGAAAAGCGGGGGGTGGGGTGAGAGGAGAAATAACATGGAAATAGTTTTACTTTGTGTAATGACCCATCCACTCCCAGTCTCTATTCAAGCCTAAATTAATTGTATCCAGTTTGAAAATAAATTCCAATTCAGCAGTCTCTCGTTGGAGACTGTTTTTGAAGATTTTTTGTTGAAGGATAGCCGGTCTCAGGTCTGTAATCGTGTGACCAGAGAGATTGAAGTGTTCTCTGACTGGTTTTTGAATGTTATAATTCTTGACATCTGATTTGTGTCCATTTATTCTTTTATGTAGAGACTGTCCAGTTTGACCAATGTACATGGCAGAGGGGCATTGCTGGCACATGATGGCATATATCTCTTTGGTAGATGCGCAGGTGAACGAGCCTCTGATAGTGTGGCTGATGTGATTAGGCCCTATGACGGTGTCCCCTGAATAGATATGTGGACAGAGTTGGCAACGGGCTTTGTTGCAAGGATAGGTTCCTGGGTTAGTGGTTCTGTTGTGTGGTTGCTGGTGAGTATTTGCTTCAGGTTGGGGGGTGTCTGTAAGCAAGGACTGGCCTGTCTCCCAAGATCTGTGAGAGTGATGGGTCGTCCTTCAGGATAGGTTGTAGATCCTTGATGATGCGTTGGAGAGGTATTAGTTGGGGCTGAAGGTGATGGCTAGTGGCGTTCTGTTATTTTCTTTCTTGGGCCTGTCCTGTAGTAGGTGACTTTTGGGTACTCTTCTGGCTCTGTCAATCTGTTTCTTCACTTCAGCAGGTGGGTATTGTAGTTGTAAGAATGCATGATAGAGATCTTGTAGGTGTTTGTTCTGTCTGAGGGGTTGGAGCAAATGCGGTTATATCATAGAGCTTGGCTGTAGCCAATGGATCGTGTGGTGTGATCTGGACGAAAGCTAGAGGCATGTAAGTAGGAAGAGCAGTCAGTAGGGTGGTGTTTATGTGACCATCGCTTATTAGCATCATGGTGTCAAGGAAGTGGATCTCTTGTGTGGACTGGTCCAGGCTGAGGTTGATGGTGGGATCAAAATTGTTGAAATCATGGTGGAATTCCTCAAGGGCTTCTTTTGCCTGGGTCCAGACAATGAAGATGTCATCAATGTAGCGCAAGTAGAGTAGGGGCATTAGGGGACGAGAGCTGAGGAAGCGTTGTTCTAAGTCAGCCATAAAAATATTGGCATATTGTGGGGCCATGCGGGTACCCATCGCAGTGCCGCTGATTTGAAGTTATACATTGTCCCCAAATGTGAAATAGTTATGGGTGAAGACAAAGTCACAAAGTTCAGCCACCAGGTTAGCCATGACATTATCGGGGATACTGTTCCTGACGGCTTGTAGTCCATCTTTGTGTGGAATGTCAGTGTAGAGGGCTTCTACATCCATAGTGGCCAGGATGGTGTTTTCAGGAAGATCACCAATGGATTGTAGTTTCCTCAGGAAGTCAGTGGTGTCTTGAAGATAGCTGGGAGTGCGGTAACGTAGGGCGTGAGGAGGGAGTCTACATAGCCAGACAATCCTGCTGTCAGGGTGCCAATGCCTGAGATGATGAGGCGTCCAGGATTTCCAGGTTTATGGATCTTGGGTAGCAGATAGAATATCCCAGGTCGGGGCTCCAGGGGTGTGTCTGTGCAGATTTGTTCTTGTGCTTTTTCAGGGAGTTTCTTGAGCAAATGCTGTAGTTTCTTTTGGTAACCCTCAGTGGGATCAGAGGATAATGGCTTGTAGAAAGTGGTGTTGGAGAGCTGCCTAGTAGCCTCTTGTTCGTATTCCGACCTATTCATGATGACGACAGCACCTCCTTTGTCAGCCTTTTTGATTATGATGTCAGAGTTGTTTCTGAGACTGTGGATGGCATTGTGTTCTGCACGGCTGAGGTTATGGGGCAAGTGATGCTGCTTTTCCACAATTTCAGCCTGTGCACGTCAGCAGAAGCACTCTGTGTAGAAGTCCAGTCTGTTATTTTGACCTTCAGGAGGAGTCCACCCAGAATCCTTCTTTTTGTAGTGTTGGTAGGAAGGTCCCTGTGGGTTAATACATTGGTTAGAGGTGTGTTGGAAATATTCCTTGAGTCGGAGACGTTGAAAATAGGATTCTAGGTCACCACAGAACTGTATCATGTTCGTGGGGGTGGAGGGGCAAAAGGAGAGGCCCCGAGATAGGACAGATTCTTCTGATGGGCTAAGAGTATAGTTGGACAGATTAACAATATTGCTGGGTGGGTTAAGGAAACCATTGTTGTGGCCCCTTGTGGAATGTAGTAGTTTCGAGAGTTTAGTGTCCTTTTTCTTTTGTAGAGAAGCAAAGTGTGTTTTGTAGATGGCTTGTCTAGTTTTTGTAAAGTCCCGCCATGAGGAAGTTTGTGTGGAAGGTTGGTTCTTTATGAGACACCATCATAGGGCCTAATCACAGCAGCCACACTATCAGAGGCTCCTTCACCTGCGCATCTACCAATGTGATATATGCCATCATGTGCCAGCAATGCCCCTCTGCCATGTACATTGGTCAAACTGGACAGTCTCTACATAAAAGAATAAATGGACACAAATCAGATGTCAAGAATTATAACATTTAAAAACCAGTCGGAGAACACTTCAGTCTCTCCGGTCACATGATTACAGACCTGAGAGCGACTATCCTTTAACAAAAAAACTTCAAAAACAGACTCCAACGAGAGACTGCTGAATTGGAATTAATTTGCAAACTGGATACAATTAACTTAGGCTTGAATAGAGACTGGGAGTGGATGGGTCATTACATAAAGTAAAACTATTTCCCCATGTTATTTCTCCCCCGACCCCACCCCCACTGTTCCTCAGACGTTCTTGTTAACTGCTGGAAATGGCCCACCTTGATTATCACCACAAAAGGTTTTCCTCCTTCCCCCCCTCCTTCCTGCTGGTAATAGCTCATTTTAAGTGATCACTCTCCTTACAGTGTGTATGATAAAAACCCATTGTTTCATGTTCTCTGTGTGTGTATATAAATCTCCCCACTGTATTTTCCACCGAATGCATCCGATGAAGTGAGCTGTAGCTCACGAAAGCTTATGCTCAAATAAATTTGTTAGTCTCTAAGGTGCCACAAGTACTCCTTTTCTTTTTTACATATTAGACTGCTTAACTAAGAACATCATTGTGATGTCACGTACTTTAAGGTCTATGCAGAATAGACGGGAGACTGACTTTTAAAATCTCATCTCAAAGTCAGTAACTAGAGCTGGTTAAAAATTTTCTGTGAAAGAAATTTAAATTAAAGGAAAAATTGAAGTTTCTTTCAAAGGTTTCCATTTATCTGTTTGTTTTTGACAAAAAAATTTTTTTTTTTCAGTTTTCTCTTGAGAAACATTGAAACTTTTGAGCAAAATGATTTTTGTTATGAAAAAAGGCCACTTTTAATTTAAAAAAAATGAAAATTTTGACCAATTCCATTAGTAACATTGGCCCATTAGGCACTGGCTACATTAGAGCAGTGAACCACGTTAAGTGCATCCACACTGTACAAGTTTAGTGGTTTGCCTCAAACAATTTCAATTTTAATTCCTTCTGGTTACCTATCTCAGTGCATTCTGAGAGATTTCACAAGGACACCAATGTTCGGTGGGGCAGCAGAAGGAGTAATTGAACTATTTCTGTTTGTTTGTACCCATACTGGTACAAAACTGGTTTGGATTGAACTGGTTAACTGTTGAAAGGTTTAGACCAGTTATAAGCTATTTTCATCCACACATATAAGCCCCCCAAGTGTTTTACAGATATCCCATTATTATTATTATTAAAGTTTGGTGCCTAAATACCTTTGAGGATCTTGGGCTTATTGTTTTAGGAATAAGAGATACATGCTAAGCTTACACAGAATTGGCTAGTATTATAATAAATGTAATATGATTTTTTAAAAAGTTCATATGATTAAAATCCAAATTTTATTTGCCAAAAGCCACCGCCTTTATTAGCTGTCTATTATTTTCTGGCATCAACTCATGGACTTCAGATTTTCTTAATGAGAAAAATATTATACCATGATGAAGCTTCATTTGCCTTTGGAATTTTTTCCAGTACCTCTGTTTTATTGCAATGTTAACTCCTCTGCTGCCCTTCTGAGTGAAAACAAACCCATGAAAATCTCATTCAGCTGCTCTGTAAATTAAATTTACCATTCAGTCTAACACAAATGGAGTATAAACCCAGAAGCCAATCTGCAAACTGTTTTGCAGCAAGAACATTTGAGTCTGCGATAGATCTAAACATTAAAAAGACTATTTATATTGTGAGAAAGATGATTCTTCCCTTTTATAAACACCATTTTGTTCTTAGATCTCTAAGTAGTTATTGGGGGGGAGGAAGCAGATAGATGACTTAAATATTGGCATAGTGGCTGCCAAATCCAAGCTCTTGATAAGATCTGATTAGCTTCCAAACTTGAAATGTAATCAAGTTATGAGTTAGAAAGGAGAGATGTATTTGAGTAGCAGTGTTCAGATCTAGATTTTGAAACCCACAAAGTTTGGGGATATTCAAATCTGGAGTGTTGGTTTAACTCATTATAGACAGAGGGGACCAGGTGAAATTCAGGTCCTGGTTCAGATTTTCTTTCACACAAAGAACATGCATATTGAGATCTAGTGTTTTGGTTTGGGCCCATCACCCATTTCTATTAGAAACCCCAGTAAGTCTGTACACATGATTGGAAAAACACTTAGATGTGATAGCTGCACTGCCAATCCCAAGCATTCAAAACTTACAAGTCCGGCCCCCAAAAATCGTGGGACTGGCTAAAAAAAAAATATGGAATTCTTTAAAAATAATATATTTGGGGGTCTTTCTATTTTTCTTCTGGCCTTTGTGTTGTTGGGGCAGGAAGTCACATTTTTCAAACTTTGCTCTGCAACCAACTGACCTCACCTTTTTTTAAAAAATGAAAGCAGAGATTCTCACATAATAATGACTCCAGGAGTTGGGGTTTTAAGAAAAATAGCAATTATCATGAGATTTGTGATAAAATCATGACAGTAAGCAATGCTGTGATAAACTGTTGCTTCAAGCTTAAGAGGAGTCTTTTTCCATTCTGTTCCCTCTATTACTTTATATGAAGATATCCTGTGTTACCATTACCCTCCAGGTCTCCCAAGATATTCTTGTCTGTTTTTTGTCAGTTGAGAGCCCTGTCTTTGTTTTAGTCTCATATTGCACTGAGCACCCTGGCAGTGCTTAACAAGTAATAAACTGGCAGGCACCTTGTATAAGATAAAGAAACACCCAGTTAGTACCAGGCTGAGTCTTCCAAACTCCTATCACTTGCGACATAAACAACAGAATCTAGGGCTCCAAAGGAAAGAGATTAATATATTAATGACACCTGGTCAATGGCAAATAATGATGTATTTACTACATTCAGTCAGTTCATCTGCTGCTGAAATTGCTGCTGTAAGGGATTTTGTTCCTTTGGAGCCTCAGTTTAAGTTATTGATTTTTCCATTTCCTGTCACTATCCTCTCTGTGCTCTGCAGAAAAGTAAACCAAAAAAAGTTCCTCAAAACTTGTGATTTTTGATCGTTATCAGCCCATCCTAGCCATTTCTGGCATTCCACTTAGCTTACGAAGCCAATGAGCCAAAACAGGTGTATTCATTCCTTGAATAGATTTAGTGGCATGGTGCTGGAACTAGGGGTGCTGCTGCACCTACTGGCTTGAAGTGGTTTCTATTATATGTAGGGTTAACAGTTTGATTCAATGGCTCTCAGAACCCCAACTATACAAATTGTTCCAGCACCCGTTTCTAAGTGGTGTTTCTAAGCCTACTGATAAGTTTATGCTTCAAAATAAGACCAAAGATTAGATAAATATACTGATATGAAAACATCCTCTCCAGATGGGTCCTCCAAACTCATGACAGTTCCTCCTATTTTTCTTGCTTTAAAATCCCCGCTCCCATAGAACTTGTGTCTCTCACAGTCATTCCCTTGCAGCTGAAGAAGACTGATGGGTCCTCCTTCAGAGCTGATCAAAGCCTGGCCTTAATTAATCAAAAATGTTGAGCTTTGCAAAGAGACTAGATATTCCTTTCCCCTCTCTAGCGTTTATCAGTCATATTGCCTCTGCATCACTCCCAGCCCCTGCTGGGACAGGGAGCAAGAAACTTAGACCAGGAACAAAAACCAGGGCAATCCAAAACATACCTACTGTTCTGACTTAATATCCTTTCACCTTTGTATTCATTTATCCCTTGCTTCATTCTATGAAGTATTACAGCCATAAACTGGTACCTGTAGGAACAACTTTTCTGAGCTAATTTATTAGACTTCTGTAGATGCGGGGTGGTTGCTACGTAAATATCCACTCTATTGCAGAACAATAACTAATTAAAATATAAAACAGTTTTGCCAAATACCACTCAACCCAAGTGAATGAGATTACCTTTCTCTATCGCTACTGTGAAGTGGGATCATAGGTTTTATACCTGGGCTGGTAAATTTTTGTTTTCATTAAACAATGTTACAAGCCTGATATGTATTTTAATGAAAATGCACTGTTTTTTATAATACCTATAGGCACCAATCATGGATCAGGTCTCTCTCATGTTAGACACTGTACACACATAAACATATATCAAAAAAGACAGGCTTTTCCCAAACAAGTTTACTGTCTCTGCATATTGTAGCCTCTTTTTGACCTGAGTGGCTAGCCAAAGTTCAGGGCCCTAAGAACGTTCCAGTGAGAAGGAAACATTGGGGGATAGTCAGGTATTTTTTTGATACAATCTTGTTTATTTACAAGAAATACATTAATTCCTGTTTCTTTAAACAATGGAGAAGCCAAGAAAAAAAAAGAGCAGTTTTATAGCTTACAGCCTCAAGCCTCTTTAGCCCACAGCAGACCCAAAAGCTCTCTCTTTTTCCAGTCATAGGGTACCGCTTGGCTTTCGTGCATACACTTCATCTAAAGCTCCCTCAGTCCAAACACCCAGGTGGGTTCAGCACCCACTTTTGTCATAGTTTGGGAGGCTTCTCATTAACTCATCCTGACAGTTTTGTTAATTGAAAGGTAATGTTCACACACAACCTCAAAGAGATTTGTGATGGATATAGTCACCAGTACCTCTCAACATAATAGTATGTAGCACTGAACACTTAGAAAACAGATCAACCCACATAACTAAAAGCAAATAACAAAACAGACATAGGAAAATATATGGCCTTGGGGATGAATGAAAGCTTGAACTGTAGCACAGAAGTATTTGCCTACAGTAATAGCATTATTCATCCTTTAAGAGTTCTTATGCATCCACACCATTTATAGAAACAATGCTTGATCTGGAAAGTAAAAGAGTTTATCAGCTACAAGAAATTGCAGGGAACCACTAGCTTTTGCAAGGCTTCCTTAGCTTGTGGGAAATTTTGAGACAACTTCTCAGCTGGGGTAAATCTGCAAAGTTCTAATGAAGTCAGTTGAACAGTGCCAATTTAAATCAGCTGAGTAAGTAGCCCAACTACATTTCAGTGTTACAGTATATCTCTTCTCCTCTAGTTTTTACACTGTGATCTTCATTATAGTATCTGAGTGCTTTCCAACAATGCATGGAAGCAACGTAACTAGCCCCTGTCATCGGTGGCTTAGGCAGCTCTTGCCTTCTGTTGGGGAGATGATCTGACCTTATTATTAGGATGTTAATTTTTTCTCTAAAGCAGCAACATTCCCATTGATGGTATCAATCAGCTGGGCAGAGTTCTCCCTCCCCCTAATATTTTACCCACTCCTCTAATCTGTGTAGTTTTTCCTTGCTGTCACTCTTCCTTCAGTTTGTTTTGATGTCTAAGGTCAGGTTCTTATTAAGCATAATTGTTACTAATTTGTTTTGCTATTGAGTGGTGTTAATCATTAGCAGCTGGGTGGCAACCACAACATGCAGCGGATAAAAGGATATTTTATTCTCTGTTCCTAATTTACTTTTTTCATATTAATTCATACAGGACTTTTGGGCTGGATGCCCTTCTTGTAAACCAAGCTGTGTTTGTCTGTATCCCTTCTCACAATCTCACCCCTCTTAATGCCAGAGCTGTCTATTTCAAAGTCCCTGCCAAAGGGAACACTCTCCTGTGTCTCTCTGCCTTCTTGACTGTCTGGGCTGAATTCAGCCTGGACCAGAAATAGAGAGGAAGCTGCCTGTCCTTTCCTGATCCAGCGGATACCAGGTAGTGATTGGGCCCCCATGCTGGCTAGAGCTTCCCTAAATTTGCACTCTAGCTGACATGGCATCTATGGGCCTCATTGCAACTGCAAAGTGAGGGAACACCTCAGCTAAACCTTCTCCCACCCCCAATAAATTCTCTGTGTGATAGTCTTCTGCAGGGGCAGCATGTAGGCTATGATACCACCTATGCTTGATGTATTCTCTGGGCCCCTTTCTAGCTACTTTGTCTCAACATAGCTGGAGTAAGTGGACACTGTGTGGGGGTGACTTCCCCCTCTATCTTATTTCAGATCTCTAAAGATGTAACTTTTCTCCTTTGCATAAATCTCTTAGCAGTGGGAGAGAATAGTTAATATTTAAGGCCCCAATCCTGCAAGGTCACTGGCACCTGTGCTGAGTCTTGACTGCAAGATTAAGCCTTAACTCTGCTATTATAGGAGATTGTATTGAATTAAACTTGATTAGTACATCATGGATAATTCTTTTATGCACCAACATTAATGAGTCAGCAGGTTCTTTAGTGGGTTTATTAGCTCACCACATTTATTTGAATTAATATAATTTATCAAGATATTGACTGGTTCCATTTACTGACCTACATTTTTTTACTCTATGTTTGCAGCATGACGGGAAAACATGACTAAGTATAAGGTGCCACTAACTCAACCATGCTTTGTCAGCAGCACTGGGATGGTAGAACAGTAATTCACTAAGTTCTATTTTGCCATCTTGGTTGATTTAGTTTAAGATAAACAAGTAACTAGGAAAAAATACCATTATATTTAGGTTATTTTCCAAGAATAGAAATATTGCATAAAGAATATGATATTGTTCTTCAGCCCAGTTTAAACTCCCATATCTAGTACACCTCACTGGTCCTGGCAGCTAACACATGTGGAGCTAATCTTCTCTACTGAATAACTTGTGAAAGTATATTGCAGTCATTTGCTATTGTTAATCAACCTAAAAGCATCCATATCATTTTTTTCCTCAGAAACGTATGTTTGTGCAATCTGGAAGGCATTTGACCACTTAATACAATTTCATTTGTTCAGAGCAACCCATCTGAGCAGTTGCATGGGTGTCATGCCCCACCGTGTGGTTAAAAGTGGTACCACGGTAGCATTCATTGTTTTTTATTAGCTTAACTTTCAGAGGAAGAAGAGGGAAAATGCAGGCCTGGAGTTACCCCTACCTTTTCACAGATGATGCCTGCTCCTCTCTTTCAAGCCATGTGTAGGGTAGAAAGGCCTAAACGCTGATTCTAGATGTCCAAGATTAATTATTTTGGTTGTACCAACTTTGCAAACCCCACCTAAAACTCACGCTGTATTCTTTTGGTTCATGCATCATCATCCAATAGAAAAACTTCCACCAAGTTCTCTTCCTTCTGTACTTTCACTCTAAACAAGAAATATTGCTTCTCTCCAGCCTTGTTACTTACCTAAGCTGACAAATGAGGAAACTGGCAGAGTTACTTTCCACTTTTGTTGAAATTATTAGTGTTCTAAAGAGGGAGGGAAGCTGTTGGAGACATCTGGCAAATACAGAGATAGAACAGAAAGATAAAATGGAGAGAAAAGAAAGGCAGTAGGGCTAGTTCATGTACTATAGATCTTGCAAGGGACATCATGCCCTGTGTGGCTGCTTACTTTGCTTGTGTTTAAGTCAAATTCCTTGTCCACTTATTTTGCTCCAAACTTTGGGCAGAGGAGTCAGAATAGGTGTTATAACAGGAAGAGCCATGCGGCACTGAAGGAATATGAGTAGTGTTCTCACCATCTGGATTATGAAGGAAGGCACACCTTTAAAGATTTCTTCTTAAAAGTTATTTGCTTCAATTAGAGTGCCATTTAAAACACATGAATCCCAAGAGCTTCATGTCTATGATCTCCTCCTTCTCTAAATAATTATTCCTGAAAACTAATCAGATCTTCATTCTAGCTACCTTTTGTCTATGCCAGAAGGAATAGAGCATAATATTAATATACTTGCAAGCAAAGAAGACTCAGAAACCCTGACATTTGAGTTTATTATATTTGTGTTATTTCCAACCACAAGAGTTAAAAAGCTGAGATTCCCAGGTAAATCACGAGGTTCCAAGGGCAGTGGCTTAAAGAAAAACACCAAATATTCCAAGACGCATGATACAATCTCTAGAGCTGGCAACACTTTTTGTGATTTACTATTATCTTCGACTACGCCTTCTCCATGTTTCAGATGGGCAGTTGATTTTTTGAAGAATGTATTTATCAACAATTGTTAATCTTAGGTATTTCTATAGTACCAATTGCCTTGGCATTTAATGCTGGTGACAATAAAGCTGCTATCATCATCAAAACCTACATTTATATATTTATGGTCATCCCAAAGGATTCCAAAACATTGTACAAATTATGAACAAGTGCTTTGCTCAACACTGAAATATAGCTTTTTAACAGTGCATGCCAAGTTACCTTACCTAACATTTTAGGGAAGGACATAAAGAATACTCTTGAAGCTGCTGGGACAATATTAGATAGGTATAATGTATTGACCCAAGTTGGAATTTGGTTAAGACATTAATTAATGTACCTACTCAAGATAGATGTCATGGGAATTTGATGTCTGCAACTGATCTGGACTTTTATGTCTTATTCAAAAGATAGCACCTCCAAAAGATAGCACTGACCCCCCCAGTCTATAATGGACCAATGGATCAGTACTTACATAAAGTGTCTTTCCAACCTTACTAATCCACTGACATTACTCCCAACTCCTACCGTGTTTTGTTGGAGATCTCTCCTTCATCCTCTCCTGACCCTACCCAGTTTGTGAGATCGGACAGAAGCCCATTACAGTGTGATAGAACTGTAGGACATTGTTATAAACTGAATTCTTTTCCCCACTGTATCTGTTTACTATGTAAAAAATACTTTGGATAAAAAATATAGAAGGAACAAAGTCATTCTCTCAAATGACTGCTTTTCTATAATTTTTCTGTATGTTTTTACATTTACACACTGTTAAAATATGCTATTATTTTCTGTATTTGTTTCATTAGTGATCTCTTTTGTTACAAAAGTAATCATTTGTTTTTCTTTTATTTTTTTAAGTAATTCATATCACCCTTTTTCTGGTCCATTAAGGCCCCTCTGCACCAAATAAGCGGTACAAATTGGCCTTAATAATTGCTGACAAATAGTAGAGAATTCCTATTGCGCAGCTTAATGTACAAGAAAACACTAGTTGTAGAATCATAGAAGTGTAGGACTGGAAGAGACCTCAATAGGTCATCTAGTCAGTCCCCTGCACTTAAAGCAGGGCTAAATAATAACTAGATCATTCCTGACAGGTGTCTAACCTGTTCCTAAAAACCTTCAATGACGGAGATTCCACAGCCTCCCTAGGCAATTTGTTCCAGTGCTTAACTACCTGACAGTTAGGAAACAGAGAAGCAGCCGCAATTTCTTGCTGCAATTTAAACCCATTGCTTCTTGTCCTATCCTCAGAGGTTAAGGATAACAATTTTTCACCCACCTTATTGTAACAATATGGTTTTTTTTATGTACTTGAAGAATGTTATCATGTCCCCAGAGACAGATTATGGGTTTGTGGGGCCATGGGCCACAGCAAGTGGGGGCAGTCATCCCCTTCCCAGCCCCAGCATTCCTTCTGGGGAAATGGGGTCAGGGCATGGGGGCTTGCCGCACCCCACCTGTGCAGTGCTCCTGCCAGGGAGTAGAGTTGGGGTGCAGGGGCTTGCCCTGCCCCACCCGCCTGGCACTCCTGCCAGGGAGCAGACTCAGGGCACAGGTGCTTCCCTCACTCCCCGGCAGAAGCGCTGGGCGGGCAGAGTGGGGCAAATCCCCCACCCTGATCCCACTCTCAGCAGCTGGGCGGGTGAGCGGAGCCGGGCGGGACACCAGGGGTGCCCATTTTTTCAGGGCCTCCCAGTTGGCCAGGGCTCCTGAGCACAGGCCCCATTGGTCCAGTGGCTAATTCATAACTGTGTGTCGCCCATCAGTCTTCTCTTCTCCAGACTAAACAAATCCAATTTTTTCAGTCTTTCCACACAGGTCATGTGTTACAGACCTTTAATAATTTGTGTTGCTCTCCCCTCGGCTTTCTCCAATTTGTCCACATCTTTCCTGAAAAGTGGCATCCAGAGCAGGACACAATACTTCAGTTGAGGCCTTGGCAGCACAGAGTGGAAGAAATACTTCTCTTGTCTTTCTTACAACATTCCTGCTGATACATCCCAGAATGATGTTTGGGTTTTTTTGCAATAGTAATACACTGTTGACTCATATTTAGCTTGTGATCCATTATAACCCCCAGATCTGTTTCTGCAGTACAGTAACTCCTCACTTAAAGTCATCCCAGTTAACATTGTTTCATTGCTGATCAATTAGGGAACATGCTTGTTTAAAGTTGCGCAAGGCTCCCTTATAACGTTTGGTAGCCGCCTGCTTTGTCTACTGCTTGCAGGAAGAGCAGCCCGTTGCAGTTAGCTGTGGGGGGATTGGAACCAGGGTGGATTGGCAGCCCCCCTTTCAGCTCCCTGCTCCCCTAAGTACTCTGTGGGCAGCTGCCCAGCAGGCTATCAATTGCGGGCAGTTCAGCTGTTCCTCCCCCACCTGCCATGTGCTGCTCCTGCCCTCTGCCTTGGAGCTGCTCCAGGGAGCCTCCTGCTTGCTGTGCAGGGGGGGGAAGGGGAGGGCTAAAGTCAGGGTGTCCCCCTCCCCCCTGCTCCTGCCCCCCACTTACCCCTTCTCCATATAGAGCAGGGTGGGGACAGGACAGGGCTCAGGACGGAGGGAGCTTGCTGGCCGCAGCTGCTGTCTCAACTTGCTGGTTTACTTAAAAAGGCAATGTACTTAGAATGGGGTCAGCGTACTTAAAGGGGCAATGCATCTCTCTCTCTCTCTCCCCCACACAGGGTGTGTGTCTCTGTCTGCCATGCTGTCTCCCTTCCCTCCATTCGTGCTGCCTTGTAGAGTGTGAGGCTACATTAACAACAATGTGTTAACCCTTGAGGGCTCAGCCGAATGCTAGTTCATCATTCAACAGGAAGGCATTCCCTGGGAAGTATCCCACCCTCTTCCACCCTCTGACTCCACCACTTCAACCAAGCTTCACAATCATCATTGCTGTCTACAGTATTAAATTCTTTAAAATTTATAAATTATGCTGTGTGTATACACACACACAGTTTTTTGTGTGGTGAAAAAAATTTCCCTGGAACCTAACCCCACCTATTTACATTAATTCCTATGGGGAAATTGGATTCACTTAACATTGTTTTGCTTAAAGTCGCATTTTTCAGGAACATAACTACAAAGTTAAGTGAGGAGTTACTGTACTCCTTCCTAAGCAGTCATTTCCCATTTTGTTGTGTGCAACTGATTGTTCCTTCCTAAGTGAAGTACTTTGCATTTGTCCTTATTGAATTTCATCCTATTTACTTCAGACCGTTTCTCCAGATCATTTTGAATTTTAATCCTGTCCTCCAAAGCACTTGCAACCCCTCCCAACTTGGTATCGCCCACAAACTTTGTAAGTGTACTCTCTATGCCATTACCTAAATCACTGATGAAGATATTGAACAGAACCAGACCTAGAATTGATCCCTGCAGGACCCCCCTTGATATACCCTTCCAGTTTGTTTAGGAGGTCATGCGGAACAGTATCAAAAGCCTTACTAAAGCCAAGATATACCAGATCTACCGCTTCTCTGCTATCCATAAGGCTGGTTATCCTGTCAAGCCTGAAACATCAGCAAAAACTAATTCTATTTCTTACAATAGTTGGAATTGTGCAGGTACCCACTATATATAATCCTACATAGTTTCTCCATACTAAGTTATTGACACCAGACAAGAAAGAGAAACTGACTTAAATGCTATTTTAACTTTATACATCAAAAATGACTCTGGCTCAATTCTGTTCCATTGCATAAACAAGAATATCTCCACTGCTGCAATGAAGTTACACTAATATTAGAGAACCACCATGCTCAGAGCACTTGAATTTATAAAATACAGTTTTCATTTAAGCACGTGTATTTTTATAAAGCAGCTGACGGTCCAAATTGTGCCCTGCCTTACAACCTCCCATTTTAGTAACAAAAGACCAAAGGTCAGCGTTCAGAAAATGTTTTGGCCCAAAATGGTTGAAAATAGCATACAACGCATTCCAGTGCTCTGTTATAGATTTCCCGTGGAAATGTTCAATGGTCCACTAAGGGCAGTTTTCAGTCTCCTTTGCCAATGGGAGTGGTAAAATGAATGCTTAGCATAGCCCAGGACATGGCTCAATATCATTAGCAAATTTAATGGAAAAATCTTGTACAGGATCTTTAGCTCATTTCCACATTTTATTTTCAATAATGTCCATTAGATTTAGCATCAAAAATACTGGAGCTTCAGCACATTACCAGGCATAATATATTTGCCAATACCCCACTCTATATTTGAAAGCTAGAACAAAAATGCAGAACCTCAAGGACAAAATAAAAAAGTTTTTTAAAAATGAACATATTTGGTTCAGGTTGCAAAATGTCAGAAACTAGAAATCTCATACAGAGGCAGATTGCCAACTTAAATAAAGTGAAATAGACAGCATATGAAGTGACCCTTCTTGTATCCCAAGTTAACATGAAAATTCAGCAGCTATGTAAGTGGAATATCAAAAAGTGAAAAGTTTGGCTTTAACTGATTAAGGCATTCATTTGGAATAAGTGAAGTACTGTATTCTAATAAGAAAAGGAGTACTTGTGGCACCTTAAAGACTAACAAATTTATTTGAGCATAAGCTTTCGTGAGCTACAGCTCACTTCGTCGGATGCATTCGGTGGAAAATACAGTGGGGAGATTTATATACACACACACACAGAGAACATGAAACAATGGGTTTTATCATACACACTGTAAAGAGAGTGATCACTTAAGATGAGCTATTACCAGCAGGGGGGAGGAGGAAAACCTTTTATGGCGATAATCAAGGTGGGCCATTTCCAGCAGTTAACAAGAACGTCTGAGGAACACTGGGAGGTGGGGTGGGAGAAATAACATGGGGAAATAGTTTTACTTTGTGTAATGACCCATCCACTCCCAGTCTCTATTCAAGCCTAAATTAATTGTATCCAATTTGCAAATTAATTCCAATTCAGACTCTCCCTGGAGTCTGTTTTTGAAGTTTTTTTCTTTTTTTTTTTTTTCTGTATTCTAATGTATAACTCATACCACTAGGTGGAGGTATTCATAGAGTTTAAGGAACATTTTATTTTCCTGACCATTTATTAAGGGACAAGCAATATCAACATCTGAAAGAAAAAAAAAATCAAAGAAAATAAATAGAATAAAATTATCCCTGCAACAGTTTATCACTTTAGGACAAAAGGTACTATATATATAGGAAGAATAGAATATTATGTGGTGGTAGCACCACTGTAGTTCAGGCTGAGATGAGTGGATTTAAATGATTTAAAGACATGGTTATGCAGATTGTGTTGAATTATCAGGAAATGCTCTACCTAATGTTCTCTTATTATGTTTGCATACGTTCAAGTAATGCTATCACCTGGAAGCTCTAAAACATAACTCAGTTAAGCCCTTTTAACAACATATACAAGCTGCCATCATTATAAGACTGTTAAAACTTTCATCATGCTTTTAAATTTAGCAAGACAGTGGTCCTCTAACACAAATTAATCCTGAAACATTAGCAAAAATAAATCTTATTTCTTACAAATCACAATAGGGTATATTAAAAAAATCTGAGACACTAAGACATATTGGTCTCATTGACACAGGATCAGTTCAGGTCCCTAGTCTAACCGACCCTGGAAATGCTGTGGACAGAGCATGAACTCAGCCCTATAAACATGGAATAACTTTGCTATTCTACAGCACCATCCTCCAGTCACCTGAAAAACCTGCAATGAGACTTCAAGAAAGATTTCAGCCTACTTTACTAGGCCAAATGATGTTGCAGTGAAAAGGTCCAGGAAGACTAATAGATTTGAGGGGGATGAATGGGAAGGTCACTAGAAGTCAAACTCCAACAACTGAAAGATCCAGTGTATGGTATTTTAGAAAAATCATTATTTTATGATGCTCTGTTTGCACTTTGGATAGCTTAAAGTATGTGCACATCAGACAAAACTATAATGTAGCTCGGAGTAGGCAACCTATGGCACGCATGCTGATTTTCAGTGGCACTCGCACTGCCCGGGTCCTGACCTCCAGTCCAGGTGCTCTGCATTTTAATTTAATTTTAAACAAAGCTTCTTAAACATTTTAAAAACCTTATTTACTTTACATACAATAGTTTAGTGATATATTATGGACTTATAAAGACCTTCTAAAAAAGTTAAAATGTATTTCTGGCACATGAAACCATAAATTAGAGTGAATAAGAGTGAAGACTTGGCATACCACTTCTGAAAGGTTGCCATCCCCTGATGTAGCTATACTCCACTACTTTATAGAAGCCACAATACATGCAAAACAAAGAAGTCATGGCTACTAGGGATTCTCCTGCTAAAACAATTAAGGGGTAAAAGTGGTGACAAGAAACCTTTTTGGGGGAGGAGGGGCAGGAAGCTAGGGCCAACTTGCAAACTAACTGTACATAAAGCTAGTTGTATGTACTGATGGAACAAGACACGAAGACTGAAATTCATCTATTTCCAGAAAGGAACCAGTGAACTTTAAAAGCAAAAAATCTATGTTGTAGAACCTAATAAATAGGTGAGTTTAAACCAGGCAGCGTTAGTGAATAGTGTTCATTTAGAGCAGTGGTCCCCAAACTTTTGTATCCCCACTTAGCCATAATGTAACCTGTCCACACTCTGCGAGCCAGAGCTGCAGCTGAGGCCACAGCCAGGAGAAGTGCTAGGGTTAAGGCCAAACCCAAGGCCTCAGCCAGGGCCAGTGGCTTAGGTCCAGCTATGCCCCCCCAAGTGTTCCTCCATGCCTCACGCCAGCTTGGAGACCACTGATTTAGGATATGTCTACATTTTCAGCTGGGGGGAGCGGGTGTGATTGCCACTTCAAGGCAAAATATGCATTAATTCTGATTAAACTAGCATGCTAAATGCAGTTTAGCCACAGTAGTGCAAGGGGCTAGTTGTCACAAGTGCAGGGGTAGGGTCTCAGACAGGCACACATTCCATGTAACTAGCCCATCCCACTGCTCATGCTGCTGTGACCACTTATGTTTAGTGTGCAATTCTAGCACATTTTTCTTCAAATTAGGAATCTAATCACAGCCCTACCTCAAACTGTAACCATAGCCTAAACCTTAGTGGCAGAATACATGAAGCAGAAGCCTATGTTCACGGGCTGTTTGATTCAAGCAGACTGTGCTATTGAAAAGACCAGTCCAGCTGAAGCTTTGGAAGAGAACCTGGATGTCTTGACTGCAGATAAAATTAAATGCAGAATGAAAAGGCTACTATTAATCCTGCCCCTGAAGGACCATTTCAGCTCCTCCCCTTAAGCCATAACTATCTGTAAACTAGTTTCCAAAGTGAGTCTAGACCATTAGAAATCTGACTAATCATGTCTAAATGTTTTTGGAAGGAAATGTGACAATGACAGTCCACTTGTTGCTGGTAACAAGGGTGCTTTAGGTTGGTAGTCTTATCCAAGTTTAAAAAACAGTGTCAGTAATAACTATGTACATAAACATGCAAGTTGAGGAATAAATGAAATGCTTCACTTTATTAAGAAACCAAAAATACAAAACTGATGGATTCATGTACTTAATTGAACACTACTGAAAATTATTTCCCTTAAACACTTCCATTTTGGTGTGTATAAGTGCCAGTAAATTTAGTGTTAAAGTTGACATTTTCCACTATCTGTGCTGCAATAAGCTATTTTCAAATTTAGAACTTGGTGCAGTTTGGTAAAGACTTATGTACTTCAGTCAAGCATGGAATTAGACTCAAGTTTTAACTAATTGTAACTCTTCAGTGGAAAGTGAGTTACAATGCTCAGCGAAGAGCCCATTTCACTGTATACACTGAGGAACACTCAGCCTTAACTATAGCAGAACACTAGCGCTGCTATAATTTGTACATCACTTAATATAAACAGGTGCGTTGACTACTAGTTTCTGGTTGCTATAGCATGGAGCCCTCTGAATTTCAAAGTTCATTTTAATAGATCAATCTTCAGTTCTGGTTTGCAATTTAGTTTTTTTTTTAAAAAAGGCAGCATGGAGGTTGAGCTTGGTACTGTATTCCTAGAATAAGAATCTCAGCAGGCAGTATCTGTATTTCAAATTCAGCCTTTAACAGGTTTAGACCTGCATTTTAAACTTGTTTCAATCCATTTACACTTGCCAATCCTTCAGGAACTGTCTACATGGTAGGGTAATGTGCACAAGGGGGTGATTTTAAAAAGCATATTAACACATGCAGTAGTTGGCCCATGTCAACCATGCTTGTACACATTTAAAGTTCCCTGGTGTACACACCAGGCAACTTTTTGTGTGCACAAGCATGGTCTACGCAGACTAATCCCCCCCAAGCACACTATTTTAACCTGTAGACAAACCTTCAGATGTTCACTGCTTTTGTTTTCCCTAGTTAAGATACACTTCGGGGTTTTAAAAGTCAGTGTTTAAATCAGGTAGGCTTCAAGCAGCTTGTAAGAGCTTACTAGATTACCTTTTAATTTACTACTTGTTGCATACCTATTCCAAGTGTGAAAAATCAAATTAACATTCAATACTATATTAGCATCTATTCAAAGGATAGAAGACATTTAAATTACTCCTAGCAATGCATGAAAGTTCACTTGTTTAGATATTTGAAATACAACTTTATTATGATCTAAACAAAAAAAGAATGGGAATGACAGTAACAAACAAGATTTACCACTGAATACTTTGATGTGACTGCAGCAGTCTTAGTTAGATTTGAAACTCAAGGGGGAAGTAATTGCAGTCCAAAAAAACAGCTAGATATGCAGGTCCAAAATATGAAGGAATTTTTTTTTTTTTTTTAAACTGCCACATTCACTCCGAAGCCCATTCATCTCTCAGCATCCCAAAGATTAAGCACATGTTCTGCTCAGCTAGATAATAAAGTGGCAAACACGCTGCACCACTGACATCACAGGACAGTTGCCTATAAAACTAGACTTCTGACGCTGGGCTCCAGCTTCATCCCTTACAGGTCATCATCTTCATCTGGCAGGGCAGTGGTCTGAGCAATCTGAAACAGATAAAATTATATTTACAACTAGTTATAGAGTTTGAACTCCTTATAGCAGTTGATTTCTCAGGCATCAATGTTAGAGAAAAGGACAAACATTTGCAACTCTGTACCATTTTATTATAGCAGTTACCTGTAAGTCTTGCTCATACTGTGCTGCCAATGCTGGGTCCATAACAACCTCTGGGGGTGCAAGAGCAGGCATGGCAACAAACTCCAAGTTGGGATCTCCAATTAGCTTCCTGGCAAGCCAGAGGAAGGGCTTCTCAAAGTTGTAGTTACTCTTAGCGGAGATATCATAGTACTGCAAAAGAGAGTACACACTCACGAAATATGTTAACACATTTACTGTTGGAAAGTCAGACCTTGTTATACTGCTAAGTTTGGCTCTGACCAGCATCTCAACTGCAAGGTCTTCACCTGCTTTACTCCCAGTGATTTTTGCCAAGCTAAAGTGGTTTGGCACACGATAGAAACAGGCCACCAAACAGTCCCGTAACAAAAAGCAAGACAAGACAAGACATTTCAGTTGTCTATCAAGGCATCAGATTTCTGGACCTAAACCTCGATTTTTATTGTAGTAAGAATCTGTTTTTATTTTTCTTAAGTGCACAAGACTTTGTGAAGAGCTCCACTCTGAACACATTCACATTTGACTGCTCTGAATTTTTATCAAATTCTAATGAACGTTATGGTTCCCTTTTCACTGTATTAAAAGCTTTAAATCAAGATTGAAGTCAGGGTCCTACATCTCAGGCAGAAGTCAATATTAGTCCTAATGAAGGGAATATAACACCTTTAACCTCCTATCTGCATCAATTGTTAAGATCCTCAATTCTTTTCTTATGGAAAAAAAGAAGCGATCTGATGTTTTACTGCATTTATAGTTAGCTATCATTGGTAATGAGAAATGCGTAAGTGCTCAGCATTGCATTTTACCTTCAAAATAAAAGGACTGCAATAGTACTGTTTAGGTCAATAGACTAAAATCAAAACATAAGATTCCTGAAAACAGTCAGCCATCATACCTGAAGATTCTTCTTCCTGTGGAAGACAATTGACTTTGCCTTGACTTTTCTGTCCTTAATATCCACTTTGTTGCCACACAACACTATAGGGATGTTTTCACATACTCGTACCAGATCTCTATGCCAGTTAGGTACATTCTTGTATGTAACTCTTGATGTTACATCAAACATGATGATGGCACACTGAGCTGAAAGATAAATAATATGAAAGCTTGAATTTATTGAAGTGTATACTAGCGCTGGATGAAAGATATATGAATGGGTGGTCCTCCTGTAAATACAACCCTCAGTTTGTCCACTCTATTTCACACTTCTAATTTTCTGCCTAAGAATTCTGTCAGGATACCTCCTGCTTAACAAGCAAAAAGAATATAGGAGTTCCTTAGGCCAGCCCAGGATTATTTGCCTGCTCACATCTTAGGACCCAATCCTACAAATGCTAAGGCACCCAGTAATTTTATTCATGCAAGTAATCCTATTGAAAACCATGGTATTACGTGGATAGGGCACACACAGAGGCTTCCCCAAGAAGTTTGATTTGCCCAAATATTTATCAAAAACATGATTCAAGTAGGTGTAAACCAGTCTCAGACAACCTATCCTGGTCTTGAGCTACTTGAGAGCTTATGGTACGTATCTCAGGATGACCTTGTGTCTCCCACCCTAGTCCAAGGAGCTTTTCAAAGAACAAAGAGGCCAGACTTTGCTCCTCATATTTCTAAAGGCAGGTAAGAGGACAAACTCTTTAAAGATGTTCTGCAAAGAATTAAATACACTCAACTGAGTCAAATACATAAGGAATTTAGAAAAATTTAAAGGGAAAAAACTCCTGTTTAATGCAGTTTCCAATTCTCTTTAAGGGGGCAATTTAAGCCTGACAAGCGATTTCTTGATTAGTTTGTTATGCCATTTAACTTTACTGGAAAGTTCCACAGATTATTAGAAAACAATATACAGAATAGCGTGACTACTTCCTCATGCTGACATGGCTACAATTTGCTTAGGGCAGGATGCTCTTTTTTTGTACAGCTATTGTCATATTTCTGACCCCTCCCTGTAAAGTTATGGTGGAGTTACCGTAAATATTGTGCAGTTTTACACTTACCCTGAATATAATAACCATCCCGCAGACCACCAAATTTCTCCTGACCAGCCGTGTCCCATACATTAAATTTAATAGGGCCTCTGTTAGTGTGGAACACCAGAGGATGGACTTCAACACCCAGTGTAGCTGCAATTAAAACATTAAAATTTAGAAACTGCTTATGTAATATTTGAAACTAGTACTAGAATTCTCCAAGTGTTTAAACATACCTACATACTTCTTTTCAAATTCACCAGTCAAATGACGTTTTACAAATGTTGTTTTACCAGTACCACCATCACCAACCAAGACAAGCTGTTGAAAGATTTCAGAAAACAAATCAAGCCAAACACATTTTAAAGTCTCTTTATATAAAATATATCAATCTCCCCTGTTTTTTCCACCAAATGCATCCGATGAAGTGAGCTGTAGCTCACGAAAGCTTATGCTCTAATAAATTTGTTAGTCTCTAAGGTGCCACAAGTACTCCTTTTCTTTTTGCAAATACAGACTAACACGGCTGCTACTCTGAAACCTTTATAAAACTACTGTCACCTATTAACCACTTTTAGGTAATTTTTAATTAAAACACAAATCCTACAAATTTCTCCATATAGGGGGATTACATTGTTTTGGGTTTTTTTTAAGTTACAAGCTACCTAAAAGCAGTTAATGGCCAACTTGTTATATATTTCATTCTTTGACATTACCTCAATTTCAAGTTGCCTTATGCAACACCACATAGCTTTCAATGAAAAGAAAAGTGTTAAATTTGGTTCTATCAGTTAGAGATTATTAAATCCAGATAAAAGAACATTCTAGATTTGGCCTTAGAGTGCAGGTTCTTTAAGAACATCTTTTTAGAATGTTGTTATCAGATCCAATTTTTTGAAAAATTGAAATGGTTCTATACAAGACCCTCTTACAGTGCTTGTAATTCAAACACTACAAGTGTTGGGCAAGCACATTAGAGCCACAGCATGAAGTTGACTTGCATTGTCCAAACCAAGAAATATGCAACAGTATTTGAGTTTTAGAAAAGAAAAAACTATTTACCTTTCCTAGTGTTTAATAGGGCATTAGATAATAAATAAAAAAGACAACCACGAACACCCAAGATTTATACACACTCTCTCAGACTCGTTGCTATAACACTGCACTAAACAGCAAACTACCTCAAATGAAGAAAAGGAGTACTTGTGGCACCTTAGAGACTAACAAATTTATTAGAGCATAAGCTTTCGTTAGCTACAGCTCACTTCATCAAGGAATGCATCCGATGAAGTGAGCTGTAGCTCACGAAAGCTCTAAGGTGCCACAAGTACTCCTTTTCTTTTTGCGAATACAGACTAACACGGCTGCTACTCTGAAACCTACCTCAAATGAGTTTTTCCTGCCATCTAACGTTTCCACACAACACAGGAAAGAAATGGTAAGTTAGGAGACTACCTCAAAGCAAAAAAGTGACAAAGGAACTAGGGAGAGGAAGCATTTGGAAGTACTTTTAATTCATAATCGGCTTAGATTTTATGTTGCGCACCACAACGATTTTAAAAGTTTAAACAAACTACAATTCGAATTAGGAACAACAGCTAACATGCCTGGCATAATGGAAATTCACTCTAGGCCCTAGCTTGTGGAAACTTACTGTACAATGGTAAGTAGAGTAAAAACCTCCGCTCCAAACCCACGGCTGCGCTAACGCCAGCCAGGAACCATACATGAAGCTGCGCCAGCGAGTCAGACCTGCCCGCACAAGGCCAGCTCCTTACCTTAAACTGCACTTGGGGCTCTCCTTGGGCGGCCATGCTGGGTCTGCGGGAGAAATGGCAGCGTGAGCGCTCAGCCCGCCAGACAGCGCAGGGTCCGGTGCTCTGCGCTGCGGTCACCAGCCGCCTCCGGCGCGGAGGCCCGGGCTCCTCCCAGCCCGCCAACTGCCCGCGTGGTCCCGGCCCCATTCATCGGGACAGGAAGCGCCGCGCCGCATGGGGCGCGAGAATGAGCGATAATGGCGGCCGCACGCCCCCGCCCCTAGAGAGGGAGCCGCCTGAACCCCGCTTTCGCCAGGCCCGATACGGGGGGACTGAACCACGGGGCCTGCAAGGCGCCCCCAGGGGGAGACGAGCTTGGACTCGCCCCCGGGGGTGCCCGTCCCAGTTCCCGCCTTCCGCGCCGAGCCAACATCCCCCCGCTGAGGGGAGACCATCTCGGTGCCTATCAAGCGTCGGCCCGGGCCTGGGACTCCGGAGGGGCCCAACCTGCCTGCCGCTCCCCCACCCCCTGCAACGGGCCGCGCGGCCTCCCAGCGCCACGATGACGGAGCAGCGCGCGCCACTTCCCCTCCCCCCCTGCGGGTACCCAGGCCGCATCAGGCCCCTGCTCGGCTCCTCCAGCCAGGCCTCTCCCGCCTTATCTGGCGAACGGGCCCAGACGCCCCCTCGCGAAAGAAAGGAGACGGGAGCGGCCCCCGGCCAGGCCTCACCTCCCCCCCGCCGCCCCGTTCCTAGGCGGCGACCGGCGACTACCATCCCCCTCGCTCATCCCTCTACCCCTTCCTAAGCCCATCCCACTTCCCTCGAGCCCTACGGGGAAAGGGAGGAGGCCTGGCCCCGTTACCTTCCCGAGACGTCTCTCGGTGTCGCTCCCCTCAGTGACTAGGCGCTGGGAAGATGGCGGAAGCGCGGTTCAAATACCCGGAGTGCGACGCCGCGCGGACACAGGGAGAGGAGGGAGTGGTCTAGCGTCACGTGATAGCGGGATCGGGGGAGGGGGGCGGTGAGTTCCCTCCCTCCGACCGCGCGCGCCGCTTCCGGAGGCGTTTTTCTAACCGCCGTTGGAATGCTGGGAGACCACGCGCAAGCGTTACGTTAGTTGCACAGAGCGAAAAGGGAATCAATCGCTCTTCCGGGTCTAGAAACGCGGGAATCGAGACGCTCGCGCCCCGCCCACGCGGCGTGACGTAGAACGCTCGCTCTGGTCCTGGGCTCGCTCGCGGCCCGTGCAGAGAACCCGGGCGTGCGGCGTTTGCCCCCCGCCTCCACATTCCTTCTTCCGCTCCACGCCCCCTCCCTAAAAAGCGTCCTCGGCGGAGCGGGGTCCTCCTCAGCCTTTCTGCGTCCGCCAGGGTGGGGGGCTGAGCGCGCTTCGCCGTTCCCGCCCTCAAAGGGCCTCGTGTGCACAACCCAACCCTGAGGGGGGACCAGCCCCCCCCGTTCTACAAGCAGCCCCGCCCTTCGGGCTGTTATTAGCTCCCGGTCCGGCGCTAAATCCGGAGCGTAGACGATGGAGATGGAGGAGCCCGGTGGCGAGGGGAGGCGCTCTACCACACCTGGCCGCCTCGCAGACTCTAATTAGAAGCAGCAAAAGGACTTAACTGGGAGTAACAACTTCAGGATCTGGCCCCTTGTGTCCCAGATGGAGAGATTACACATGCCGCTGAAGTGAGCTGTAGCTCAGGAAAGCTTATGCTCTAATAAATTTGTTAGTCTCTGAGGTACCACAAGTCCTCCCCTTCTTTTTGCGGATACAGACTAACCCGGCTGCTACCCTGAAACGTGCCTTTTTATCATCTTCACCGTTGGAGTTACTGTTCTTTTCCATGTTCTGGTTTGCTTTCCCCAGGAATGTATGTGTAAATAAAGCAAAACCTGTTTAGTGGAGTGGTTTGCACATCAGATATGTCTACACTATGAAAGTAGGTCGAATTTTTAGAAGTCGTTTTAATATCGTGGATTGTGCGTGTCCCCACACAAAATGCTCTAAGTGCATTACCTCAGCGGAGTGCTTCCACAGTACCGAGGCTAGTGTTGACTTCTGGAGCGTTGCACTGTGGGAGCTATCGCACAGTTCCCGCAGTCTCTGCCGCCCATTGGAATTCTGGGTTGAGATCCCAATGCCTGATGGGGCAAAAACATTGTCGCAGGTGGTTCTGGGTACATGCCATCATGCATCAGTTCCCTCCCTCCGTGAAAGCAACGGCAGACAATCATTTCATGCCTTTTTTCCCTGGGTTACCACGGCAAGCATGGAGCCCGCTCAACTCACTGTCACCATACGTCTCCTGGCTGCTGGCAGACACGGTACTGCATTGCTACACAGCAGCAGCTCATTGCCTTGTGGTAGCAGACAGTGTAATAGGCCTGATAACCGTTGTCATCATGTCCTAGGTGCTTTTGGCTGCATCAGTGTGGTCAGTCAGGAGCACCTGCGCAGACGCGGGCACAGGGATGTAAATAGGAGTGACTCGACCAGGTAATTCTCTTTAGTCCTGCCGGCAGTCGTATTGCACCGTCTTCTGTCGAGTAGCCAGGAGATGAGGATGGTTAGCAGTCCTACTGCACTGTTTGCTGCCAGCCTAAGATGTAAAAGATAGATGGAGTGGATCAAAACAAGAAATAGACCACATTTGTTTTGTATTCATTTGTTCCTCCTTTCCTCCCTCCATGAAATCAACGGCTGACAGTTGTTTCAGTGAGGTCTGTCAGGGGCACCTTCAAAAGTTTAATGGAGATTTAGTCCTGCCTAGAATACCAGGGGGAGGGATAGCTCAGTGGGTTGAGCACTGGCCTGCTAAACCCAGGATTTTGAGTTCAATCCTTGAGGGGGCTATTCTGTGCGACAGTTGTTTTTGTTTCTCCTTGATGTAAAGTCCCCCCCTTTGCTGATTTTAATTCCCTGTAAGCCATGTTGTCAGTCGCCCCTCCCTGCGTCAGAGCAACGGCAGACAATCCTTCTGCACCTTTTTTCCGTGCAGATGCCATACCGCGGCAAGCATGGAGCCCGCTCAGATCACATTGGCAATTAGGAGCACATTAAATACCATGCACATTATCCAGCAGTATATGCAGCACCAGAACCTGGCAAAGCGAAACCGGATGAGTAGGTGATGTCAGCACGGTGACGAGAGTGATGAGGACATGGACACAGACTTCTCTCAAAGCACGGGCCCTGGCAATATGCGCATCATGGTGCTAATGGGGCAGGTTCATGCCGTGGAACGCCAATTCTGGGCCCAGGAGACAAGCACAGACTGGTGGGACCGCATCGTGTTGCAGGTCTGGGACGATTCCCAGTGGCTGCGAAATTTTCGCATGCGTAAGGGCACTTTCATGGAACTTTGTGACTTGCTTTCCTCTGCCCTGAAGTGCAAGAATACCAAGATGAGAGCAGCCCTCACAGTTCACGAGTGAGTGGCAGCTTGTAACACCAGACAGCGGTTAGTCGGGAATCAATTTGGAGTGGGCAAATCTACTGTGGGCGTTGCTGTGATGCAAGTAGCCAACGCAATCAAAGATCTGCTGATATCAAGGGTAGTGAGTCTGGGAAATGTGCAGGTCATAGTGGATGGCTTTGCTGCAACGGGATTCCCCAACTGTGGTGGGGCGACAGATGGAACCCATATCCCTATCTTGGCACCAGAGCACCAAGCCAGCAAGTACATAAAACACAAGGGGTACTTTTCAATGGTGCTGCAAACACTGGTGGATCACAAGGGACGTTTCACCAACATCAGCGTGGGATGGCCAGGAAAGGTACATGATGCTCGCATCTTCAGGAACTCTGGTCTGTTTCAAAAGCTGCAGGAAGGGACTTTCTTCCCAGACCAGAAAATAACTGTTGGGGATGTAGAAATGCCTATAGTTATCCCTGGGGACCCAGCCTATCCCTTACTGCCATGGCTCATGAAGCCATACACAGGCAGCCTGGACAGTACTCAGGAGCTGTTCAACTACAGGCTGAGCAAATGCAGAACTACAGGCTGAGTAAAATACATTCATGCATTCTTTATTAATTCATCACACAAATAGGGGGATAACTGCCAAGGTAGCTTGGAAGGGGTTGGGGAGGAGGGAAGGACAAGGCCACACTGCACTTTAAAACTTAAAAAGTTATTGAATGCCAGCCTTCTGTTACTTGGGCAATCCTCTGGGGTGGAGTGGCTGGGTGGCCGGAGGCCCCCCCACCGCGTTCTTGGGCGTCTGGGTGAGGAGGCTATGGAACTTGGGGAGGAGGGCGGTTGGTTACACAGGAGCGTTAGCGGTGGTCTGTGCTCCAGCTGCCTTTCCTGCAGCTCAATCATACGCTGGAGCATATTAGTTTGATCTTCCAGCAGCCTCGGCATTGAATCCTGCCTCCTGTCATCACGCTGCCGCCACCTATCATCTTCAGCCCACCACTTACTCTCTTCAGCCCGCCACCTCTCCTCACGTTCATGCGGTGCTTTCCTGCACTCTGACATTGTCTGCCTCCATGCATTTGTCTGTGCTCTGTCAGTGTGGGAGGACAGCATGAGCTCAGAGAACATTTCATTGCGACTGCGTTTTTTTCACCTTCTAATCTTCGCTAGCCTCTGGGAAGGAAAAGATCCTGTGATCCTTGAAACACATGCAGCTCGTGGAGAAAAAAAAAAGGACAGTGGTATTTAAAAAGACACGTTTTATAGAACAATGGGTACACTCTTTCACCGTAAACCTTGCTGTTAACATTACATACATAGCACATGTGCTTTCGTTACAAGGTCGCACTTTACCTCCCCCCACCGCATGGCTAACCCCTCCCCCATTCCCCCTCCCCCCACCACATGGCTAACAGCAGGGAACATTTCTGTTCAGCCACAGGCAAACAGCCCAGCAGGAATGGGCACCTCTGAATGTCCCCTTAAGAAAAGCACCCTATTTCAACCAGGTGACCATGAATGATATCACTCTCCTGAGAATAACACAGAGAGATAAAGAACAGATGTTGTTTGAATGCCAGCAAACATACACTGCAATGCTTTGTTCAGCAATGATTCCTGACTACGTGCTACTGGCCTGGTGTGGTAAAGTGTCCTACCATGGTGGACGGAATAAGGCTGCCCTCCCCAGAAACCTTTTGCAAAGGCTTTGGGAGTACATCCAGGAGAGCTTTATGGAGATGTCCCTGAAGGATTTCGGCTCCAGACACATTAACAGACTTTTCCATTAGCTGTACTGGCCACAAATGCCAGGGCAAATTAATCATTAATCACGCTTGCTTTTAAACAATGTATACTATTTTAAAAGGTACACTCACCAGAGGACCCTTCTGTGCCTGGCAGGTCCGGGAGGCAGCCTTGGGTGGATTTGGGGGTACTGGCTCCAGGTCCAGGGTTAGAAACAGTTCCTGGCTGTCGGGAAAACCGGTTTCTCGGCTTGCTTGCTGTGAGCTATCTTTCTCGTCCCCAAAACCTGCTTCTGTGTTGCCTCCCACTCCATTGACAGAGTCAAAGCACATGGTTGGGGTAGTGTTAGCTGAACCCCCTAAAATGGCATGCAGCTCATCACAGAAGCGACATGTTTGGGGCTCTGACCCGGAGCAGCCGTTTGCCTCTCTGGTTTTCTGGTAGGCTTGCCTCAGCTCCTTAAGTTTCACGCGACACTGCTTCAGGTCCCTGTTATGGCCTCTGTCCTTGATGCCCTGGGAGATTTTGACAAATGTTTTGGCATTTCGAAAACTGGAACGTAGTTCTCATAGCATGGATTCCTCTCCCCATACAGTGATCAGATCCCGTACCTCCCGTTCGGTCCATGCTGGAGCTCTTTTGCAATTCTGGGACTCCGTCATGGTCACTTCTGCTGATGAGCTCTGCACTCACCTGCAGCTTGCCACGCTGGTCAAACAGGAACTGAGATTCAAAAGTTCAAGGGCCTTTTCCTGTCTACCTGGCCAGTACATCTGAGCTGAGAGTGCTGTCCAATGTCACAATGGAGCACTCTGGGATAGCTCCTGGAGGCCAATACCATCAAATTGGGTCCACACTACCCCAAATTCGACCCGGCAAGGCCGATTTCAGTGCTAATCCCCTTGTCGGGGGTGGAGTAAAGAAATCGATTTTAAGAGTCCTTTAAGTCGAAAAGGGCTTCGTCATGTGGATGAGTGCAGGGTTAAATTAATTTAACACTGCTAAATTCGACCTCAACTCCTAGTGTAGACCAGGCCTGAGAGAGCTCGTTTCCCACATTCAAAGCTTAGCAGGATCAGTTCTACCAGTCATTAACTTCTATGTAGTTTAAGGGGTTTTCCTTAAGATTATGGACATCAAAAGGCCCATCATCAAAGATCCGACAGCAACCTTTTAAATGTTTATTGGTTTTCCCATAGGTCTGTGGCTAAAATATGCTCTCCTTGTCTTATTCTTTGCAATAGTTAGATGACATATTCCTACTTGAGAGATAGCACCACTTTAGCATTTCTATAATTTATTAAGTGGTTCAGATCCTTTGTGCGATTAAACATAATCTATTATTTATTGTTGGTTTTCTATGTAGATAATTTTCATATAACATGTACTGAGTTTAAGATGAAGGTTTTAAAAGCCTTGTACTATTTGTTGCCATTTCCATGTATTTAAAATGGTATTGTAAATGCAAAGTGTTACTGATGATTTCCTTTGGTAAAGAATTACAGAGCTTGTTCCCCTACAGTAGTTTTTCTCGTTGCTTCTAGAGGTCAAGAAGGAATTGGTTTTAAAGGTTTTTTTAATCACGTTCAGTATACATAGCTTTTTTCACTATAAATTCTTTCAGGACAGCAGAATTCTTTATAAAGCACTCCTCCCCTGTACCAAATGATCGTTTGAGTCACATCTTTCTTCCTTAAAACTAAGTATGCCTGTAGGAGCTAAGTATTTAATAACAGAAATCCATAATAATAAATTGCATAAACTTTATAGCAGCTTTTAACAAGAATACAGAAAACTTTTCAGTCTGTACCTTTATTTGTATGGTGGTTAAATGCAGATTTTATGAGTTTCTAAATACTGGTCCAGAGTAATTAGTAAACGTTGTTTGACTTCAAACAGAGTCATTGAATGATGTTCTAACTGAGCTAATTCAATGATCTGAAATGCTTTAGAAATACCGTGAATACAGTTCAGGATCTTAGTTAACAGAAGGTGTGTCAATTTAGGATTATATGTATGTAAAAAAGAGAAAGAGAAAGAGAGAAAAATTTGGGTGTATTAAAATATATATATTACATTTTGTCAAGTAATACATACAGAGAGCACAGAAGGCTTCCTTAAGGCTATCTCTACACTTGGAGCTGCGGTGTGTGATTCCCAGCTTACATACCTGCACTAGCTCTACTCGAGGTCCTGTGCTAACATTAGCAGTGTAGCCAGGGTGGCAGGTTGGACTAGCCAACCTAGTACACATGCAGGGAGTCCAGTGGGATAAATACACAGGGCTGCTAGCCCAAGATGCCTCCTATGCTACCCCAGCTACATTGTGCTATTGTTAGCACACTACTTCAAGTTGAGAGACCTGGGAATTTCTACATATGGATACAGCCTGATTGGGGTGGGTGGGGGAGAGAGAAATACAGTAGCATGGATTTGGAAAAGGAAGACCATTTGTCTATGAATAGGAACAGAGAAAGTACCATACTTCTTCAATCTCTGTCTAGGCCATTATTTTGTCTCTGACAATGGCCAATTCTAAATGGTTCAGAGGATTGAATGAGAACCCTGCTAGAGGCAGTTGTAGGATAATCTGTCCTCAGATTAGATCCACAAAGAGATTTAAGTCCCAAAATTTATATCCTCAAAATTTCCCACACTCAGCTGCTGTTTAACCCTCGGGGGCACCTACATTTCCTGAGCAGTTGAGTTTCTGCCAATAAGAAAGGTGCCTAAATTTCTTTTGGTGGGGATGTGCAAAGCTGCCTAAATCCTGACACTGCTGAGCAAATCAGTGCCCAGGGGCAGGTCTACACTACAGGGTTAAGTCGACCTAAGTTACGCAACTGCAGCTACATAGTTTAGCTCAACTTATTGTCGTGTCTGCACCACGCTGGGTTGACAGGAAAAACTCTCCGGTCGACTTACCTTCAGCTTCTTGTTTCGGTGGAATACCAGAGTCAATGGGAGACTGATCTGTGGTCGATTTAGCAGGTCTTCACTAGACCCACTAAATTGATCCACGGTAAGTGTAGACATGCCCTAAGACATAGCAAGATCCTTAACCTAGGTGTTCTCTCACCTATCTAGCCTAATCCAATAAGTGTGTCCAGATGCCACCTACTAGATCAGGCATCACCCAAAACATGCTGCCACACCCTACCTTACACATTCTAGCCTAATGGTAGAGCACTCACCTGGGATGTGGGAGAGTCAGCTTTGAATCCCCACTCTTTCTGATTTGGAGCAGGGACTTGAACCCAGTTTTCCCATCAGGATGCCCTAACCACCAGGCTTTAAAGTAAGATGGGTTGGATTATTTTCATTCTCTCCTGTTGGAGCTATTCCATTTTGTGTAAAATACTTACAAATATTCATTGGAGCTGGGCCTGGAGTCATTCCGACTCTCTTTCTGGCCCAATGAATTAGGTGGGGGAATTTGAACCCACATCCTGGGTGAGTGCAGTAACGACTGAACAAGAGGAAACCACTTCATTTTGTGGGAAGAGCTGAGCTGGCTTAGACATCTAAATATAGGTGAGGGTTCACTCATGTGAATCTCAAGTGGAGGAAGGCACCTCCTACCTGTCCAGAGTTTAGATACCCCTTTCCTCAGAATTTCCCACTAGCTAAACTTGCTAGGTTTTGTGAACTCCAGTCTTAGCCACCTCACTCCCCTTTCATTGTATAAAGAGGCTGGTACCTAATTCATCACTGTGCAGTCTATCAGGAAGCAAGGCACCTACATGTTAGATGTTTCAAAACTGAAGCTAAAGGCTTAATCAATGCTGGGGGTGGGAGGGATTAAACTGGAATCATTTGACACATTTTATTTAACTGGCAGTACATAACTATCAGTAATGGCATACAGACAGAACAGCTGTGTCTTGCTGTTGTTCACATCTGTCAGCACCCAGGACATGAGGCATCAGAGTACTGGGTCAAAACCCAAATCAGGGTATGTCTACACAGCAACTAAACACCCACAGCTGGCCCATGCCAGCCAACTAGGGTTTGTGGGGCTTGGGCTGCCAGGCTGTTTCATTGTTGTGCAGATCAGTGATTCTCAATTAGGGTTACGCAGACATCTTCCAGGGGGTACATCAACTAATCTAGATGTTTGCCTGGTTTTAAAACAGGCTACATAAAATGCACTAGCAAAGTCAGTACATGCTAAACTTTCATACAGACACTGACTTGTTTATACTCCTCTGTATACTATATGCTGAAATGTAAGTACAATATTTATATTCCAATCAACGTACTTTATAGTTATGTGGTAAAAAATGAGAAAGTAAGCAATTTTTCAGTAATAGTGTGCTGACGTTTTTGTATTATTATGTCTGATTCTGTAAGCAAGTAGTTTTTAAGTGAGGTGAAACTTGGGGGTACACAAGACAAATCAGACTCCTGAAAGGGGTACAGTACTCTGGAAAGGTTGAAAACCACCTGTGTAGATGTCTGGGCTTGGGCTGGGGCCCAGGTTCTAGGACCCTGTGAAATGGGAGGATCCTACAGCTCAGGCTCCAGCCTGAGCCCAGATATCTACAAGGCACCATTCTATGCATCCGATGAGGTGGGCTGTAGCCCACAAAAGCTTATGCTCAAATAAATTTGTTAGTCTCTAAGGTGCCACAAGTACTCCTGTTCTTTTAGCCCAAGTCCTACAAGCCTAAATCAGCTGGCATAGGTCAGCCATGGGTTCTTCTTTGCTAGTTAGATATACCCTCAGAGTCCAAGGTCAGAGTCAGAAGTTACAGATCAGAGCTGAGAGTCAAAACAAGGTTACCTGGAATGAGGCAAGGCAAAACAAGGCACTATCACAGTCATGGATTAAATATTTTGAGCAGCCAGTCACTAAATTGTTGCTGTGGCTGATCTTAACAGCTGTCCTGCTGACTCTTCCAACCAATCACACAGTGTAGCCAATTAGGCAGCCTACTACTAGCTGCCCTCCTTAGGTTACCTGGAGACTGACTAGATTGCAGGCTTGATTCATGACAGCATCACTGTGTACACATACTGGCAGCTTGCTGTTTAATAAGCATGTGGTGTTCTTGGAGAATATCTGATGATCCTTTGCTTTGCTGTCGAGCAGGGTGCATTATTGGAATTTTCTCACTGGGCATTGTGAGATGCATAGCAGAAGCCAAAAAGGTTGAAAAAAACCTGAAAAATTTTTTTTCATGTTTCCGCTGTCTCTGCCCCATGATTCCTTTCAGAGTGAGTTAGTGCTATTGGCCAGCGTCAACCCAACAATGTTCCAGCTGCAATGCTGGCAACTGTGAATATGCAGAAGCCGCTTGGGTTGTATTTCAGCACTCAAAGCTGGACAATTTGGCATTAGACTTCGCTGGCTGCAACAAGCAGATGTGGTGGTGGCAGCAGCAGCAGCAGCTTCAGTGGAGCAGAGGAAGCAGGACAAGGATGAAGAAGATGAGGAGCAGACCAAGCAACTAATACTACAGGAGCAGTTTGTAGAGCAGCTTCATGCCATGCAGTGCCATTTCTGGGGTTGGGAAACCAGCATCAAATGGTGGGAAAGAATTGCTCTGCAGGCTTGGGATGACCAGCAGTGGCAAGAGAATTTCAGGATGAGAAGGGCAATCTTTTTTGAGATACATGCTGAACTAGCCCTGGAGCTGCAGAAGCAGCAGCCTACCAACATGTGGTGCACCACACCTGTGGAGAAACGGTTACCATTGCCATCTGGAAGCTGGCCATCCCTTGAATGCTACTGGTCTGTAGCCAGCCGGTTTGCAAGGGGAGATCAACTATTGGAGCCATTGTCATGCAGGTATGTGATGCCACAGAAGAGGTACTGTTGCATCTGGTTCTAAAACTTGGTAACGCTCAGGAGTTTACTGATGGCTTTGCATGCATGTGGTTCCCAAACTGTATTGGGGCAACTGATGGGACCCATGTGCCTATTATTCCTCTCCCGCCCCCTCAGAATTTATAAACAGAGAGATGTATTTCTCCGTGGTGTTCTGTGATGGGATGTTCACCCCATGCTAGCCTGGGAAAGGTAAATGAGGCTGAGGAGGGGCTAGTTTACCAGATAGGACACACCTTAGGGGAATGAAGTGGCCTAAGTAAACCATATTGATGATGGAGCCCAGTTGAGAAGGATCAGGTGGGGTTAGTATAAAGCCAGGAAGTTGGCAGCAGAAAGGGAGTAGCCCCAGAAAGCAAAAATGACTTCAATGAAATATTGTTTTTCACTATGGTGATAGTAAATGTAGTAATAGCATAGATTCTGGTGTATGTTGGGATACCAGGCAATGAAATGGTGGATAAAACAGCAAAAAAATGCCCTAAAAATGAGGAGGTTGATATAAAGATCAGAATAAACAGGACTTCAAAAGTTTGGTTAAGAGAGAACTTAAGAAGGAATGGCAAGAACAGTGACCTAATGAGACAAAAAGATGAAGGTTCTATGAAATATGTCCTAATCTTGAGGATAATGGTGTACTTGATAGAGGAAGTGAAGTAACTATATTTAGAGCACTAACAGGTCACTGTTATCTGAATTGTAACTTATATTTACTAAACAAGCATAAAGCTGGGTTATGCAATACATGTGAAATCCAAGAAACTGTTGAGCATCTGCTGTGGCAATGCAGGGAGAACTACATACAAAGGAGAGGTTTCAGAGTAGCAGCCATGTTAGATTCTTTATGAAGAACTGAGATGCCTCAAGGTGAAAAAATATTGTCCAAAAGGATCAGTGGGAGTACTGGGCTTTTTTAAGGATACAGTACTGGGGGAGAGGATATAGATTTTTTTGCTTATGTGAAAATGGCAGTAGGTAGGGGTCATAGCCTCACATGCTGAGACTGCTACACTATAAAATGGCAGGAAAAGAAAGAGGCTGCAGTGAGGAAGCCTGCAGCCCCTCTCTGGGTATTAGAGAGGGAAAGGAGGAAACCCAGGAGATCCAGGCCCTGAATGAAGGGTTTACCCAGAAGGGTGGTGGAGCAGTACCCTGAGAAGAGGAATAGGAAAAGGCTCAGGGAAACACCAGCAAGTTGGGATGTTACAGACCTTGGCTGTTAATTACAGGGTCCTTGAGCTAGAACCCAGAAGAGAGGGTAGGCCTGGATTCCCCCTACCAGCCACTGGGGAAGTGGCACAGTCAGATGAATAGATTTGAAGACTGCCTGGGATGGTTTGCCCTGTGGGATACCCAGAAGGGTGGAAATGGATTGTAACCTGGTAAGAGAGCTAAGCCATGAAGAAAGGGAACAACTAAATCATGAAGAGGGAGCATGCTGAGTTCCAGTGAGAGTAAATAAAGGTGGTGTTGGACCTGGATGGCACTAATCCCCTGAACAGCCAGGAAGAAGCACTGTAAGGGTGAGTGGAGCCCATGGCGTGTTCCAAGGGCTGGTTGACCACTGTGGTAGCTTTGCAGACGTAAAGGCAGGGTGATCTGGAAGGCTCCAGGATGCTAGGATCTTTTGGAATTTCACTCTGTTTACCTTAAAGGAGAAAGGACTGTTTGTTCCCAGGATTGCTATGGACATTAATGGTGTAGAGATTGTTCCAGTTATCCTAAGAGATCCATCTTAACCTCTGACTCCCTGGTTAATGAATCTATTCACAGGCCATTTGGACAGAAGAAAGGAACGGTTTAACTTCTGTGTCATAGTTGCAGAACGGTACTGGAGTGTGCATTTGGCCATTTAAAAGAAAGGTAGTGCTGTTTGTAGAATAGGTTAGTAGCCGAAAAAACATTTCTAAGATTAGAATGAGTTGGTTGCTGGAAAAAAGTGCCTAAGATTACAGCAGCATGTTATGTATTGCACAGTATTTGTGAGAGTAAGGGTGAAAGCCTTAACAATGGATGGGAAGCTGAGGTGCAGAAAAGTACCAGCAAGGTGTCCAACAGAAAATGGAAACAAGGTAATATTATCAGGGATACCTGTTGCTTTTACTTTTGAGTATTTTCTGTGTAAAATGTAATGATGACCCTTGAATAATAAAAACCATTAAAATTTAGAAACAATGTGTTTATATTTGGAAACAGAAATAAACCTTCCATTAAAACAATTATGAAACAAACTCAAAGTGATGCAATGTGGTGGAGGGCAGAACACCACAAGGGGAGGGGGCATTCAGGTCACAGGTGAGTATATGCCTTGCAGCTGACGGTTCCTGGTTTTGGGCCTTCTGGTGTTGTGT
This sequence comes from Dermochelys coriacea, assembly GCF_009764565.3. NCBI lineage: Eukaryota > Metazoa > Chordata > Testudines > Dermochelyidae > Dermochelys > Dermochelys coriacea. The sequence goes on from NC_050082.1 coordinate 20,560,208, forward strand.
GCCAAGGCTCAAAGTTATTAGGGGGTGTTTGATGGCTCTAAAGAGCTGAGCTCCTGTCCCAGTTGCAGCTGTTCTCTGCCGAGTTTAGTGTTATGAAAGGATTGGCGTCTGGGAGCACAGCAACAGGGATCTAGCAGGAAGGAGTTGCTGATGTGGCCAGTACCCTGTATTTTCCAGAGGCTACAGAACATGGCTGGGTCCTAGTTTACAGCACTGCATTGCCTTCTGCCCTAACAGCAGCATGTGCTGCAGCAGAGCATTCTGACTCTGAATTGCCTCAGGAAGTTGCCTCGGCATCTCTGTCTTTTGTCATGGCAGTGCTGTCCTGGGCCATTGTAAATCTGTCTTTGGCCACTCCAGTAATCTCTCGGGAGAGCCCCATTTCTCCCCGCCCCCGCCCCCGCCCCCCCCTTGTCAGGCCCAGCCTCCATCTTTCTTTCTTTTTTTTTTTCTATTTTCATTTTTCCTTGGGACTCTGAAATGAGGGCTGCAAGCATTTCATCATGAGGTGTCAGATTTTTCCTCCTCAGGTTAGCCAGCTTCCCACCTTTTTGATAAAGGCCCTCTCCTTTAGGGTCTGAACGCTGAAGGTGCTATGGCTATGGAACTCGGAAAAAACCCGAGTGGTTATTGGTCGTATTTCAAAGAGGCTATCATAGCTTTTTTTGTATATGAATTTCTGACTTTTTCCTCCCTGAGAGTCTTCCCAGGCTTGGGGGAACCTCAGAGGTTGGAAGTGCCTGAGGATGGCTCTTTGGCTTTGCGATTGTGCTTTGGAGGGGAGGGGAAATTGTTGCCAGTTTGGATTTGCAGTTTTGCTTTATATATAGTATTGGAGAGGTGTCTGGGAGTCAGTTGGATAATAATCTCTACATCCACTTTAGGCTATCCTGACTCTCATTGATGTTATATACTAAGGTGGGTGACTAGGAGGCCAAGAATGGTCTTATTCAACAAGGCAAAGGGAAGACCAGCAAGATACCCTGTGAAGTTATTTATCAAGTCCCCTCAGAAATGCTGTAGGAGTGGAAAGGAGTTGCGAGATATGCCAGGGGTATGAATGTGCAACTGTGACACATAGCCAGAAAGGGTTAAGCAGCTCACAGGCTAATTGACCCAGATTCAACCTTTAGAGACATGTTAGAAAAGTATCTAAATGGTAATTAAGGCCATTCAATGTTAGACAGGCTAGAACTTTGAAATGCAAACCTGTATTGTTAGAAAAATAAAGGTGTGTGTGTTAACAAGATATATGTGTTTACTTATATCTTGTTAGATGTTAGCCATGTTATCAGGATTCCTTCCCCACTCTGAACTCTGGGGTACAGATGTGGGGACCCACATGCAAGACCCCCTAAGCTTATTTTTACCAGCTTGGGTTAAAAACTTTCCCAAGGCAAAAATTCCATCTTGTCCTTGAACAGTGTGCTGCCACACCAAGTGATTTAGGGAAAGGACCACTTGGAGTTCCTGTTCCCCCAAAATATCCCCCCAAACCCTTTACACCCCTTTCCTGAGGAGGCTTGAGAATAATATCCTAACCAATTGGTTACAAAGTGAACACAGACCCAAATCCCTAAATCTTTGGACACTGAAAAAAAAAATCAATCAGTTCTTAAAAGAAGAATTGTATTTAAAAAAAAAAGGGGGGGGGGTAAAAATCCCCTCTGTAAAATCAGGTTGGAAGATAACTTTACAGGGTAACCCCCTCTAGCCTTACTTTCAAAGTTACAACAAAACAGGGATAAACCTCCCTCCAGCAAAGGGAGGATTCACAAGTTGAGAAAACAAAGATAAACTAATACACCTTGCCTGGCTGTACTTACAATTTCTGTAATATGAGAGACTGGTTCAGAATGGTTTGGAGGACATGGATTGATGTCCAATCCCTCTCATTCCTAAGAGCGAATAAACAAAGAACCCAAAACAAAGCCTCTCCTCCCGCCCCCAGATTTGAAAGTATCTTTTGTCCCCATTGGTTCCTTTGGTCAGGTGCCAACCAGGTTATTTTAGCTTCTTAACCCCTTACAGGTAAGGAGGAATTTTAGGCTACCTTATGGTTATGACACATGTAAACAGACAGTTCCTGTCTATTACTATTGATTCAGAGATCAAAAGTGAATATTAACTTTTAGATGACTCTTAGGTGAAATAATTTCATTGTCCATATGTCTCTTTAAAGTTTGTGATAAAAATGGATAAATTACCATATATTAATCCATGCAGTTAATTACCAGTGATGTTTGGGAAACAGAAGGTTACATCAAAAGCCTATTGTTCACCCAGGACTGCATTGTCAAGAGGCTTCTAGAAAACTGTATAAAAGGCTCGTGGGACCTGATCCTTTCATCTCAGATGTGGTTGATGCTTTATGCAGGGGAAGCTTGAGTCGTAAGACTGAGATCTCCATTCCCACCTGGATCACCCTGAATATGAACATTGGACTATAACCTATGAACCAATTCTGAAATGATGCTTTTACAAAGCTCACCATCTCTACTATAAAACCTGTTTCAGAATGGTACTCATATCTGTATGTATGCTGCTCTTTTAACCAATACTCATTTCTTATTAACTAAAAATATTATTTAAAAAGAATTGGCTATAAGCATGTATTTGTGTAAGATCTGAAATATTCATTAACTTGGGAGGTAAGGTATACAATCCTTTGGGATTGGTAAAACTTTCTTATATGATTAATAAGATTTTCAGTATCCTCATCAGATTTGACTTGGGTGTCTGGGTGGAGGCCTAAGGCTGGATTGCTTTACGGGAACTGTGGTTTGGCTTCTGGGTAACCAGTAAGGTATTATAGAAGCTGTTTTGAGGCTAGCTTGGTGAATCTAAGTACTGGAAGGACCACCAGCTTTAGGGATTGTTTGCCCCATTCTTTGCAGATTTCCCTAATTAAGTAACCTCAGTGGGGCTCCCTTGCAACCCCACTCATAGCAGCTATTGCCTTCCATGTCTGGTGCAAACTTGAAGCAATTTCACAGTCTTAGATTCTGCTTTATCTCCCCTGAAGACATGGTGAAAGTGCAACGAAGAGTTCTGCACTGATTGTCTGAGCCATGAAGGGTTTTGCTATCCCGAAGATAAAGCTCTCCTCCTGTAAAAATGCATGTTACATTGCACTGATACCTCAGTGGGAGAAAATGAGATGTAATTAGCCCAAGCTCTCCAAGTCCCTGATTCTGCTCCCCTTGGAAAACCCCCCACTGATTTCAGTGGCGCACAGAGGCCTCTAGTCCAAAGACATTCAGTGCCAAAGCTGGGCCTGGAACCCAGGAGTCCAGCTTCAACCGGCTCTTCATCACGCTGCCCTTTACCTGCTGATGTCACCCTATGCGCTGGGAAGCTGATATTTGCATAGCTCCGCCCCCACCTCTGCACAGCCCCCATCATACCGGGTGGTCCTGGCTCTTCCCCCCGCCCCCCCCCCCAGCTGTGATTGAGTCAGCAGCGCGGAGCATGCGCAGAGCGGGTTTGGGTGGGACGGTTGCCTTGGCAGCAGGCAGAGGGAGAGGGGGATTTGTGCCGCCGACGGGGTGAGGGGAGGCGGCGCGACCCGTCCGCTGGGCCCCGCCGAGAAGGGAGGAGGCGGCGGGTGCCGCTGCGGCCCGGGCCCCAGGCGTTGCGCGGCGGCGGCGGCGGACGAGTAACGGTGTGAAGGCTGCGGGGATGAGGGACCGGCTGGCTGAGCTGACAGCGGTGAGGGGGCTGGCTCAGGGACAGGGGACCGGACCACAGGCCGGGAGGGGTAGCGGGCGGAGGGGGTGCTGGAGGGGACAAAAAGCCTCGAGTCGGGGACAGCGTGGGGTGGCCGGGGCTCAGCGGGGAGGGCTTGACGGTCAGGGATGGGGACCTTCGCGAGTCTCTCTGCTAAGATCCGCTTAGGCAGCGCCCCAGACACGTCCCTGGAGGCAGCGAGATCGCTGAGCTGCTCCAGGCTCCTTTCCAGCTCCCGTCTCTGGGAGGAGGAGGAGGAGGCGGCGGCGGGATATCCATTCCCGAGAGATGGGGAGACGTTTCGAAAGCTATTGGGCTCCTCGTACAAACTTCAAATCCTGGTGGTTTTTTTTTGGGGGGGGGGGTGAAGACCTTCCCCCATACCCAAATGTTAATATTTGAGTGACGGAGGAAACGGATAATAATTTTTGTGTGCTTGAATGATCTACCGTGAGATAGTAAATGCAAGAGTGAAATGAAGGGCTTTGTCTCTTTTTGTTTGTTTTAAGTTATCCGATTAAGAAATAAGATGTCTAAGTCAACTGTATGTTTTTGTATATATTTACAAAGCGGTAGTTCAGTATGTTTCTATATTCTTTTCCTTCCTCTCGTTCTTATCCTGAAAAGAAGAGAGGGTGGAATTTGGGGAGAATGCCTTTTGTTTGACTTCAGCAGGATATGGCTCGAACAAAATAAGAATGTTTTGAATATATTTCAGAAGGGGAAAAATGGAGAATGCACATCAAATGGAGTTTCTGTAATCAGTCAGGGCTCCAGATGTTTACAGGAGTTCACTTATGCAAAGTTGCTTGCAGGACTGGGTACCAGTTCACTTAAAAATAATATATTATGGAATAGAAAAAAATCAAATATTGAAATTGTGCTTGTAAGTCGAATAAGTAGTCTCTTTCCTCTATTCTCTGTAGGAGTGGGAGGCCTTTTGGAATGCTTATTACAGTAATCTTAACCAGAAAAGATTGTGTGTCAGGTTTGTTACTGTCCTAATGAAAAGTGTATTTTTTTTCAGGTGATTTTCTTCCTCCTCCAGTCTCTCTCTCTCTCTCTCTCTCTCTCTCTTTTTTTTTTAAACTCTAAACCTCTATTCTACAGATTATATGGTGTCAAATTATAATATAGTGCACACTTTTAAAAGGGGGCAGGGAGAGAAGAAAGCAGCAACAATCTGAATTAGATCTGTGATACTTAGCATATTCAAAGTTCAGTCTGACTGGGAATGGGAGACGAAGCAACAATATTGTTTTCATTTAGAACAGAGTTAACTTTGACGTTAATTTAAAAAAAATGCTATCCATTTGTAGTAATTCGTAGGTTAGTATCTAGTAATGCTTCAGACAAAGATATATGAAACAGGTATGGTAATTGTGTAATTATGACTTTAGAGTAAACACTATGTGTAGTAGTAAAATACTTCATACTTGCCTTAATGTATCTCAAGTACAGTCTGTAAAATTCATTTTAAAATCCCGAGGTGCTTGTTATGGATTGACCTGCATACAATTTTTCAGCGTTTCAACACTTATTTTAGTCAGAAGAGCAAAAACCATCGAAACCCAAACTTTATCACTTAAAATGTATAGCTTTACTTTCTGAGACGCATGTAAAACAGAACACGTGCTGGATGATATCATGTAGGCTAAATTAACTTTTAGAGAAAACTTGGACAACCAAGTCGTCACTCTCGCATCTCCCCAAAATTTTCCTCACTGTAATATCACAAATGACAGGTTTTTGCTCATATTAATGAATGTCTTCATCACTACATCAGCTTTTTTGTCAGAGTGAATTTCTGCTTTTTTTCAAGCACAGAAATGATGGGTTTGGCTTGGGGGGGGGGGGTTAAATCTTTATTAATTTGATACAGTTAACAAGTATTTCCCTATTGGTAAGTCTGGTCTCTAGACAAATAAAATTATGGAATTTTTGGATAGGATGGCGACACTAGCTAAAACAGTTCCTAAAGCGGAACAAATGTGAGAAGAGCAACTGCAACATTCAGATACGAGTGTTCATAGTTTTCCCTCATTGTACTGAGGAATACCCATTAGTCACACATGTCCTTCCAGAGGAAAACGGGCCTGGATGCGTTTGTTGTTTTTTGTGGGGGATTATGTCTTATTTCTCTTGTATGGATATTTCCAAATTATTCTTGGCAGTTTTGTAATGTCTGCTCTGTGGATGGTTAAAACTGTGAAAATGATCTCTTTTTGCATCCCAGGAAAGAATTGAACTGCACTGGAGCTCAAGTCCAAAGCTTTGTGTTAAATATCTTTAACCCTATTCCAATTCAGTCTTGGATTCCTTCTACCTGCCCCACCAAAGGAATAGTAATATATTTTAGAAATCTTGTATTTTTATAGTCTGTATTCAAATAACAAGCTCAGAATACACATGCAATATAAAGGCTTAAAATCCAACCAGCATTTAAAAATCTGTTCAATAAAACGTGCAAATCTTTTTCTTTCTATTTTAAAAAGTCACTCTAAAAAGTCTAGATATAAACCTTCTCTTTGTTAAGGAAGCTAAATGTTTGGTGTATTTTTTCTCAATTTGGTGTAAAGCTTACCATCCTATTATCTGTCATGTCTGCTTTGAGCTTTGTTTGCATCATGTTAAATGCATCTTGCCATCTTCATAAACCTATCCTGTGTCTTTTTCTTTATCAGTGTAACTGATGCCTTTGGGAAATACATTTTTATTTATTTATCGTGCTTTAGTTTTAAAATATAAAGGGATTGTAACTTGGTGAACAGAACTGAAGATATTGATAGTTTCTTAATACGATGCATCTTAAATGTACATGAAGCAATTCATGTTAACTAATGACTGGTAAAATATGTGTGGGAGTATGGGGCTGGGGGGAGAGAAGAAATTAACTACAAATCCCTGGAATCTGTGGTAACTGGTAGAATTGCAACAGTGCAAAGAACATGCAAAAGCATTAAACTTGTGGACAGGATTTCTTTGCTTAGAGAAAATAGTTGGGTGGCTTTCTTTGAATTCAGTTTACTTAGTTCCTTTGCATAAATAAAATAGATTCTGTGGAGATGAGTGTTTAAGAACATTTTTAACTACTCGATAATATCAAAACATACAGATAAACCTATTAAACTGTCTGTAGATTGATAAATTGGGAAGTCTTTTATTCAAGAGTCAGTGTAAATAGGTCTCTGTACAGTTTTAACATCACATATTTTAAGACCTTTCCGATCTGTGCATATTGATTGATATCTGGATCAGTGCTCTTTGGAGAATCTGACTCTCAAAGTGTTTCATGTGGGGTGGTTGAAGAAATGCTTTAATTAATGTTAAAATTTGCAGGCAGAAATTGATATTAATGAAAACTTAGAGTTGAGAAATCAAGTATAAATATTAAATATATTTTACAGTCTTACGTTAAGATATACTACGATGTATAATATGTGAGTGATAACACATGTAACATTTTCTATATGTAAACAGAAGTTTATTTAGGTTGCAAAGCCAGGTACTTGAAAGGTAGGAAGTGCCAGTTTTATGGTTGCCTATGCAACCTCTCTTCTGCTCCCTTGTGTGCTTGTCCTATGTACTGAGAGAGGCATAGGTGTTACGATAAAAATAGTTTGTGTTCATGTAATGACTAGCCTGTATATTGCACAAGGTTATTGAATTAAGGTTGGATGGGCAACCACAAATCTAGCACTTTAAATCTTTCTAGTGTTTGATTTTTGCAACCTAAATAGCTTTCTTTTTAATGTAGGTTTTTTGTATGCAAATTTCCTATGCTTTTTAAAGGGGGAAATTTTTTTTTATTTTTGTTTTTAATTGCCTATATATAATAGAACTTTGTATTGTCGCTCCTAGCCCATGTGGTACCACAGAAGGTTAAGGAGAATGGGAGCCATGGCCTTGTGCCTGACAGTGAGGAAACCTAGTTTATCTCTCTTCTTTCCTCTCCCTTCCCCAGCTTATAGTTATTCCAGGAGCTCCCAGGTGATCCTGTGCTTATTTTCCTGCCATTCACCTCTCTGAGATAAAGCAGTTCCTATATGGTAAAAGTTCATATTGGGAATTAAACTGTGTATGAAACAATTCATGTTAATTGATTTAAACATAGTTTGATCCAATTCACTCTCTGTCCAAACTGTTTAACTTACACTAGTCTGAACCAGCCTTAAGCCATGTGTGTGGTGATGTTTTTAATGTTCTAAAATAAAGATTCAGTGAACGGGTCCTAGCCCAGAGTTAAAAGGGCCAACAGCCTCAAGTATTTTTAATGGGAGCAGTGGATCTAGGAAAAATAGACAGAGGACATCATTATCCATGATTGTCAAGCTGGAATTTTACAGGAGTGCTATTTTAATGCACAGCCCTCTTAAAGAAGAGAGAATTAAAAGTGAGCAGTGAGTAACTGATGTGGACACAGTGGCAAAATGAGAACATCCATATGCATGCAATTAAGCACTAGGCCTCAACTTTCATTTAACTTTAACGCTGCGGAGGGGTTGCTACTTGCCATCTCCCATACTCTCCTGTACTAAGCATTTAATGGTTACAGTGCAGGGGTTACAGGGTTCTTTACCATAAAGCCCATAACTAGCATCAGTGTTACAGGGCTCTTAATTATATAATCCATAACTGGGTTAGTCTCCTCTGAATACCCACCAGTACTCTCTCTCTCTGAGGCTTAGCACTCTCCTGCTGCAAAGGGGAAATTTCAGATTTAAATATCTGAAACTGTGAAATTTACTGTTTTTAAAATCTGCTGACCTTGAATTTAACCAAAATGGACCGTGAATTTGGTAGGGCCCTACCTATAACACAGTTATTAATAAATTAGCTTAGTTGCAACCTAACTTCAGCTATAGTCTTTGCACAAGATTTCAATGAGTCTTAACTAAATGGAAAGTTTAAAGATTGTGTATTCCATTATTAAGATCCTTTAGATGCTAACTTTCTTAAATGATCCAGTTTTAACACACAAACTAATTAAACAGGCTTTTTTATAAATTTTCAGAAAATTCATTTTATATTCAGTAAACTTGAGGAGAGTATGCTGTATTTTTCATACTATCAGGTTGAATCCTTGTTTCAAGGGCAAAATGGAACACAACCTCAACCTTAATTATGGAGATAGAGCTAGTGCCTTTATAATAATATGATCTCACCCCTGGATAGAGTTGGTGTTGTAGACAGGCCTCTTTTGTGGAGGGAGGATAACAAAAACTGTAAATTTCTGCTCATTTAATTTGGACATTATAGCTCCCCTTGAACGTGGAAATTGGATTGCTTATGATGCTAGCATAGGCATTGGACTCAGGTGGCTTCTCAGAATTTGTGGGGAGAAAGAACCATAGTAGAAATACAAATATTAACTTTAATTTATCATTTGTGACACTATTACAGTAAAAGCTTTGTTATCCAGCATGTTGGGGGAACGGGGGTGCCAGTTAGTCAAAAATTCGGGTTAACTAACAGTTATACTTACCAATGGAATACCAATTTTCAAAGAATTAGAATACAATAAAATGAATACACTATAAAATAGTATACAGCTACTCACCAATCCAGTAGTAGTAGTACTGCACTGCGAAGTGGTTCGTTTCTTGAAGCACTTAGGTGTACTATATACAAGTAAAGTTTTCTATACAGTAGGTTATTTTATGACACTACATATTACTATGGGCATTACATGGAGTATACCCGATCACTCAAAATACACTTAACAGTAAAACTGTACTGAACATAATTTAATCTTTCTTTTATGATTCAGAAGGCACTTCCGGATCTTGCAGTGCCTCAGGGTCATCTTTGTCAACATCAATTATCACTGTAGATGTAGAAGGTGTAGGAGATTGGGCTGAATCTGTAATGACTCTGACACAACCTGGATGCTGCTTTTTTGAATAAATCCCTGATAGCAGCTTGCTTGTCTTCTGCTTCTTTTGCATAAAAGTACAGTGCAGAAAGTGCAATTGCATAACCTCCTGGGCAATATACTAGTCCCAATTACTAGATTGAAGATTTGTATTGGGAGATCAGAAATGCCAGTTAATAGAGCTTTCTGGTTGATAAAGTGGCAGATAACACAGCTTTTACTATAATGTTTTAGCCCTTATGTTGAATAAGATATTTATCTTTTAACATGCATGATAAAGCAGTGATGGAAAGATATAGTAGATCTTGTTGTCATCAGTGGGTGTAGGCCTCATTGGACACTGTGGTATAATGTTAAAATTGTTTTTTATAGAAAATTTTATAATACACAAACAGCCTTGGATGGGCACAACGAACACATCTGAATTCAATGTAGGATATCAGTTCTGAATGAAGCACCAAAGAACTAAAGGTAGTAGGCAGAGGTTGACACCATTTTCTTCTGTTGGCTAAGGTGCTCTTGGCTTGGACAGAGATTTGGTTGACTAGTTTATGGAGAAGGCAGTTGCATCATTTTTGGTACATGATTTTGTGAGAATAGTTGACATGCCCTCATATCTGGAAATTAGTGAAGTAGGCTGTTATCCTACCTGAGGTGAATGGCCTTCTCAGGTGAAAATATCTTCAGTGCTTATGTCAGTCCATTAGTATCTTTGTAAAATGTGGGTTATGATACAGAAACTGCAACTTTTGGTGTGTGGTTTTGAATCCTAAAGTCTGTAAAATCCACAGTAGGCTTTCTTTTTGGTCTGAGGTATTTTGTGTAAAGGGAAAAAAATACTCTAGCTTTTGAAATTTTGTAGTGGTCAGATGTAGTTTTCCCCAATGTGTCTACTTGTTTATCTTTTAGATTACAAGACCCTTTGTAGCAGAAACTGTGCTCTAAGTGTTTGAAAAGCACTTAGCACATAATGGGTGATATTACACATAAATACATAAGAACATGGAAGAAGTCTATTGGATAGGACAATAAATTTGACAGTAGTGCATAGTGGATCCCTATGATATATCTTCTAGTGCTATGCTTTGTCTGTTTATACATATCTCAAGGAGTCAGGATTTTGCTAATTCCTATGGGAGACTCTTCCATAGTTTTATAATTATATTAGGATTTTTTCCTTACGAAACTTTGTGATTTCATCCTATTATTCTTCGTTTTAATCCATTGTACTATCTACATTTCCTGGGTGTTTACAGCTTTCAAATATAATATCTGAGGAGTTGTCATTTTTTTCCTATCACCAGTTAGCTGTCACTTAGCCAGCCTATCTCATACATATTTAAGGTGTAATATAGACCCAAATCCTGCAAACATTTATGCATATGCTAAACTACTACTGTGAATAGTCTCAGTGAAAACAGGAAAGTTAAGTATGTATGTAAATGTTTGCAGGATTTGGGCCATAGTAACATTTTTCCCAGTGATTTCTAACTTTTTTGGAATGTTTTCTGTTGAGAAAAGGGAAAAGAGAAAAATATTACTACAAAATAAAGTATTTGATTTTTATATTATGATTTTAGCCTGAACACTAAGAATTGTTTAATTGGGAAAATATATTGAAGTGTGACTATACGAGAGAGCTTTTGATGTATAACTATTTCCCCAATAACAGGTTTCAGAGTAGCAGCCATGTTAGTCTGTATTCGCAAAAAAGAAAAGGAGTACTTGTGGCACCTTGGAGACTAACAAATTTATTTGAGCATAAGCTTTCGTGAGCTACAGCTCACTTCATCGGATGAAGTGAGCTGTAGCTCACGAAAGCTTATGCTCAAATAAATTTGTTAGTTTCTAAGGTGCCACAAGTACTCCTTTTATTTATTTCCCCAATGTGTCTGTGTTGCAGCAAAAGTTGTTGCATTTCTACTTGCCCATGAATCATAAGTATGGAGGAGGAAACATTAGTTTGTATTGCTAATGTTGACTGTTTATATTGCTCATTTTGGCTGTTATGGTGAAGATTTAGAATGGAAAGTGTAAATGGAAAGAGGGCAAAGCGGTAGTACTTAGTCATAGCTTTGTTGCTATGCCTATTTAACTAGAAGTAACCAGTTGTTTAATTCTGCTTCAGAACACATCCCTGTGCTTCATTTTATAGGCGTGCTCAAATTAAATACCTTTTTTGTTTTGTTTTACAGTGTAAAAAAAACGAAGATGGAGAGACAACTGTTGTCGAAAAAGATCATTTTATGGAGGATTTCTTCCAGGAGGTAAAATGAAACAAGGGACAGATAATTTTCTCCAACATTTACCAGTTTAAAATATGTGTAATAATAGTCTTGGTAATGGTTTTTCTCTTATTATTCAACTTTTTTAAAAAAGCGTTTTTAATACCATATTCTGTAAATTATTTCTGTTTCCTTCTGATCCAAAATAAACTAAGCCTTACCTTTTGTTATATCAACCAGCTTTGTCAGTTCAGGAGGCAAAAGTTGAGGCATCATGATATAAAGAAAATGTGGATTATATAAAAATAATACTGCAGAAATTATAGTGTGTAACCATGATGGCTAAAATCACTATACAAAACCAAACAAATAGCAAAACTGAGAGTACTATTTGCCAATATATTGTAAGACTTCCTACTAAAATCACTCTAGCACAACTTCCCTCTAGGAATGTAAACTAGAAACATAGCTTCGTTCTCACAGTCTTACTTTAGTGTATAGTGTCAAACACGTATACCTAGCAGGTACTTCAGGTAGATCATATAACTGAGAGAAGCTTTGCATTGTTATAAATGGATGGAAGCTCTCATGTGGTAGTTAGGTATTTGATTTATTTTAAAAAGTGCTGCTCTGTGCTAGAGGAAAAAGGTTGTAGTAAAAATGTGAACAGATACTACAGAGCAAGAGATCTTTCAGCAAGAAAATCATATGTATGTTCAGGATTATATTTTAATCATGTTCAAAGAAATTGCATAATATATGGGGGGAAGTTACTTTTTTTCAAAATTAACTTAATTCATGCTTAACTGGGGAAGAAGGTTAAATTTTACAATTCTAGATTCTAAGGACCTCACCCCTTCTTGTCACCTGTCTAAATGGGCCATCTTGATTATCACTACAAAAGGTTTTTTTTCTCCTGCTGATAATAGTTCATCTTAATTAGCCTCTTATAGTTTGTATGGCAACTTCCACCTTCTCTGTATGTGTGTATAATTATATCTTCTTACTATATGTTCCATTCTATGGAACATTATGTTCTATCCGATGAAATGGGCTGTAGCCCACGAAAGCTTATGCTCTAATAAATTTGTTAGTCTCTAAGGTGCCAAAAGTACTCCTGTTCTTTTTGCAGATGCAGACTAACATGGCTGCTACTCTGAAACCTATCTTAATGCACTAACTTATTAAAACAACAAATGTAACCAAAAAGAGCAAGATTTTATGGTCTCCAATAGGCTTAGCCTTAAATTTATGCCTAATTACAAAAACAAGTACCTTAGCTAAATTATTTTAATTCAGAAAAATGTGGAACAATGAAATGAAGTTCTCAAAAATGAAAGAATAATTACCACCTTCTTTAGCAATGTTATATTAGCATCCAAACCTAAATAGTTATAAAAGAAAAATGAAATTAAACAAATGAAACAAACACATAGCAACTACAAAAGAAAGGCAGCAAGCCAACTCTTCAAGGATCTTGCTTTTTATTATCACTTTTTTCTTTATCAGCTTCAACTGCTTCATCTATATCAGGGGTCTCAAACTCAGTTTACCTTAGGGCCAGTGCCAATCCTCAAATCCTCCCAGCGGGCCAATAATGTTACTGAAGATGGTGTTATACCACCTCTCAGCCCGTTTCCCACCCTTTTCCGTTGCTCCCTTGACCTTATGCTGCCCCAGCTGACTCTGCCCAGCGACTAGTGATGCTGCTTCCATGGCTGACTCTGCCCAGGAGTCAGAATAGTAGCCGTGTTAGTCTGTAAAATAAATATCTGTATGAGTTTTTTCATGAAGTTGATAGATTTCCACTCCATACGGCTAAATTCAGTGCCTTGCATAATGACAGGTTTCAGAGTAGCAGCCATGTTAGTCTCTAAGTTGCCACAAGTACTCCTTTTCTTTCTGCCCAGGAACTAATGATGCTGCCTCCATGGCTGACTCTGCCCGGCAACTAGTGATGGTATCTGTCCCTCTCCGCAGCCAATGGGAGCTGTGGGGGGCTGTGCCTGCAGCAGACAGCTGGCAGTATGGCTGCCTGGGTCTCTCCTTCACAGCTCAGCGGGCAACAGCAGGGTTAGGGAACTGCTTGCAGGGAGCCGAGCTACCCAAGGTGAATGACACGTTGCCGCATGCAACCCCTGGGAGGGTCCCAGGAGCAGCAGGATGGAGCAATGTTGGAGGGAGGGGCATGTGAATCTCTCCTTCACCCCCCTCTCCCTTCGGCTGGCAGCCATGAGGTCCAGATGAAATAATTTTTTAAAAACTTTCTGTGGGCCGCAGTGGGGAGGTTCTTGGGCCGCAGATGGCCTGTTGGCCAGCACTTGGAGACCCCTGGTTTAAAACATGCTTAAGGTTAAGGATATGTTTGAGTGCTGATCTGAATAGGAAAGATTTTCTGAACTGGTGTCTCAAACAGTTCCTCAGGCTAAGTCAACTGACAACTAAGTCCCTGAGGTTTCCATGACTTTAAGGTACACTGTAAAAGAGAGATCTTTGAAATAGTCAGTCTATTCTCAATACAAAAATTCCAACCCAAAATACATAAGTCAAATTTGTTTGGTAGAAACTTCAAAGTAACTTCCTTTACTATATCTTGCCTTCGGTTTCAGGTATGTAGGAATTTTGATGCCGGAAGTGACAAAGTATCCTGTTTTAAGCAATTACTAATGCCAGATGCTTCAGAGGAATATTGTGCAATATTGGTGTGGGGGGTTTGGAAAGATTCTTCCTGACCCTACCTACTGATCTTAATGTTATGCATATAGTTTTTTTAAATCTTAAATTATTTATATTATCTGTGTTAAAATACTGACAGAACCTGGTCTATATTTGAAAAAAGGGATTTCCCTTCCCTATATTGGGAAACCATAATTGGATGTACCTTCAGTCTGGGAAAGACACAAATCATGATTGATTGCTGCTTAGATGTAGAAGGTTCTTTGCATTTTCTCATGGGCTGCATTGTTGGCCCATCTTCATTTATTCCTGGTATTCAAATCTGAATAACTTTGGTTTGTAATGAAAGAATCTACAATACTGATATTTTTCTTTTGACCTCCATATGGTTTTACGGTATGGCATTCCCTTCCTTTTGACAATCCTAATGACTAGTTATCCTTTCACTCCTTTGATTCTAAGCATTTCTGATGCATTTCTTCTTCCTAATCTGTTGGTAGTAAATTTTTTCTTGCATCTTCATTGCCACATTTTTCTTTCCCTGTAGGTTGAGGAACTCAGAAACAGTATAGCAAAAATAGCACAAAATGTGGAAGAAGTTAAGAAGAAACACAGCATTATCTTGTCTGCATCAAATCCTGAAGACAGTAAGTATTTTACTTTTTTAGACATTTTAATATGTATGGATAGTGATCCTGAATGAGTACTCTTAATGGCTATGCAGCCATATTAATTGAGAATAGAACTTTTAAGTAGGAGTGAATATTGCAAAATTTATGAAATGTGGTACTTTTTTTATGCCTCAGATATAAAATAAATTGAAAACGCCCATTTCAGCTTTAAGATCACATTTAAAAGAAGGAATGTCTTCAAAACATTGTTTCCATAATACTCCAAGAAGTCAGTCTAAAACTTAACCTGATCAATTTCTAAAAATAATAACTCAAAGACATCTCTTTTCTGTCTGAAAGTGCCTCACATCTCAAGTAAACGACACGTTGTTGGAATTGTGAGACTGATTTCCTTCCTCCATTTTCCAATAATGAGAACCTACTGTTCCACTCAAGCTACTTTACTGTTCCGCAGTAATGGTGAAGTCCCAGATCAGGAGCACCAACTTGGGAAGTAGTAGCCCTCAGTTTAGAGACAAAGGTGCACTTCCAAAACAAAGAATGTTGTCTCCAGTGAAAGCTGCCCACTACCTTGACCTCATCTATCAAAGGAACACATTTACCAGGTATATTGAAGGTGGGCCATAGGGAAAGAGATATTTGTGATGCTGAGAGCAAAACAAACCACAGAATAAAACTTAAATAATATTGTAAATACAAGTCCTCATTATCTAGAGGATAGCAAGACTACTAAAATTATATACTTTTGGATGTGAGTAGAAGAGTTTATAAGCTAATTTCTTTCCATTCACTAGTGGGCTTTTTCTACCAACTGGTATTCTGTTCTAAATTTTCTTTTGGTCACAGTTCTGTTTTTCCCCCTTTCTTTGTTTTGAAATGAATTAGTATGAATTCATGATGGGGGGGGGGGGAAAGGGTTTTATTTAAATATAGATTTTTTTTTTTAAATTCAAACTTGATGGGGAAAGACTCTGTTCACATCATAGCATGTAATGAATCTTCAAAACTGGTTGCTGCTAAATAACTGTTTAAACCTCCTCATATTGGTTTTCTAAGAAGCCAGTAATCACAATGATATTTACTCCATTGTTCTGGAACCAGTACAGATACATAGCTCAGAGGCAGCCCTTACCCCCAAAGAACTTGAACTCTAATTTAAGGCGAGAGGCAACAAATGGGTTTGAACAAACTCTTGGAATGTTTGGAGGCAGGAGGATGCAGGAAACAGTGATAGGTGCACATAATTACATAAACTGGCAATATACATGGTTGGCAGGCTTCAAGATAAAGACTTTTTAGAAGTTATGTAAATAAGATGGACACAGTTTTTGGATCATACTGAGTTGTATTTGACTTAAGAATCAAGGTGGGGGATGGGTGCAAAGCTACATTTAAGAGGTGGCAGGGGCCTGAATTAACTCCAGGTTGAATTTAGAACAGTCCCACGGTTGCTCTAAGTTGCATCCAGCTGCATTGTCTCCCTTGATGGCCATTCTGGCAGCTGGGGATCACTGAAGCCCTCTCGCCACACTCCTTATTCCAATGGCTGTAGGAGTGATATAGGGTTGAATATGCCACTTGAGGATTTACTCTATACTGGGAGAATCCTTAGTTGGCCTCTTAAACCAGCTTTACAGCCCCTTTGCACTGTCAGTAGCCCAAATGGGTCTTAAGAGACCTGATGATCAGCTCAAAATATTCATATTGGTAATCCCTATCTTAAATTTGTTTTTGAAGCTTCCTTTGGTAAAGTTTGTAACACTCTCTCTTTTTAATGGACAAAAGGATCAAATATACATAATTTCAGTATCACTGCCTATATGCATGTTTTGCATTTGAAGTTGTGTACACAAACTACTTTTCAGTGGTGAAGAATTACTGTTTTGCCCATTTGTGAATCCTTAATCTTTTAAAACTTTGTTTTCAACCTGAATATTTACAGTAACATCTCTGTATTTATTGCAAAGAATATTATACTGCATAAGACACTGCTTTCATTTGAATGGTACTGATAACATTTACTTTCACTCAATGTTTCTCTCATACACTTACTGTAATTATTGAAGTGTTATTAATAGCTAGCTACTGTTTTCACATGCAGGAGTCAATGTGCAGTCATTGGTGAGAAATAGCCTGTATAATATAAAATTGCCTTCAGAATCAGTGGAAGATGCTGACGTAGAACAAGCTTTGAGAAACTAGTTAAAACTGTAATACTGCATATTTTTTAAAAAGCTGCTTAGTTACAACACAGTTGCCTAAAACATCACTTTTATGCATTCTAGATTTAAAAAAAAAACCCCTCACTTTTCACCCCTTTTTGCAAGTTCAGCATTATTGACCAGAGTTTCCAAAGTGCCTAAGTGACTTAGCACAAGTCTTGCAACTTTCAGTGAGGCTTGTGCTCTCAAATAATTTAGGCTCCTTTGAAAATCTCACCCTTAAATGTCTCTAATGGTATTAATCATAGGCTAATTATAGCTGCCTGTGCTTAGATTCACTGTAGAGGCTTAGCTAAATCTCTCCTAATTAGACTGTATACAATATTCTCAAGTGAAAAATGGGCAGTGCCTGGTACAATGATGTGATTAGGGGGAAAACAATGAATCAGTGATAGATGGAAGATAGAATGAACTATTTATAAGGAAAAAAACTATTTGAAAATTTCCCTTAATTAAAAACTCAGTGCACTTTAAGTTGTTGAACTTTAAATTTGGACCAAAAAGTAAATCCTACTTTTTTTTTTAAAGTAACCTTCTTAATGAACTAGATTTGAATTGCTGTGACTTGATTTGGTTAGCGAGTTTACTTGTAAAGTTTCCCAAGCTTAAAGACCTGCCATGACAAACATAAACATAAAAAACACTAACCTGCTCCTAATGTGAAATCACATAGGCCCTTTAAAAAATAATGAAACTTAGAGAAGGACTTCGAATTTGGACATCCAGGATCCTTCTTTGTGTGCCTTCCATTGAATCTCAATGCTGTGACATTACAAGTTTGAGCATACATAGCCCTCAGCTTTCTTGCTTGTGAAATTACTATTTGAGTGATCAGTCTCATTTAAAACAAAATTTATCTAAATGTTTATCAGCAATACAATTTATTTCTATTGTTCGTTTGCCTTGTTTAAAATAATTTTACTTAAGATTATTTTCCCATTTATCAGCACAAGCAACATTCTATGAGAACTCAAAATATCCTTACTCATATGTGGACATTAATAGATTTAACCTCCTATAAATGTAACTTTGCCATAATATTAGTATTTTGTTTAGTTGATATATGCACTAATCTTGTCATACCAAAGGAATCTTTGCTTTTCTGTGTCTGCCTATGCCAACTGAATGTACTATGTCTGTAAAAATTCACAAAGGGTTTGTGTTTCCCTTTGATTTTTCCCACAAACTGGTGGTTATCAGCAGCAGTGAATTTGCACAAATGCTGGAGCAATGATACAAAACTTACCTAAAATTTTCACTGTTGATGCAGATTTAGCGCTTGATTCACCTCTGCACTTCTCTTGTTTTAATCTGGAGTGACTTCACTGCTTTTATGGCAATGTAACTTCACTAAAACTGGAGTAATGCAGCGGTGACTCAGGCCCACAGCACATAGTTGATGACAGCAAGAAGAAAGCAGAAAACTTGGTGGGTGGGGAATAAAACTGGTTACTGTTACAGGAGGAGATGCAACAAATAATTGCAAGATACACATTGGCTACTTCAGGGCCACAGCTGCTGGGTGAGAGTGGCTGTTTCTGTAAGATGGTGACCCTGTACTGAAAAGAGTTAGTAGGGACCAGGAAGTCACCAAGGAAAGCAGTCTTGGGTAAGGGACTGCTTTAATTTTGTTCCAATAACATTGCAGCTATAGAAGATGGAAAAATAATTTTAAGTTAAAAATAAAAGCTAACTGGAATTTACTTGAGCCACAAGTGCATGACAGAATCAAGAGTTCATATATACTGGCCTGTGGTGAAGCTGCTGTGTGAAAGAAGTATGTTTCACTTTTTTTATGATGTCGGTAACATTTAGAAAAGCTGTGTGTTATGCCTGGAGGAAATGGGAAACTAAAGGAAGGAAGTATGTGGAGAAAGCTGTATAGTTTCAGTGAAATAGTTTCCAAAAACACACAATAGTTTGCTCTAAGAGGAATGTTTTTAAATTACCTTTTTTCCCCCCTGTGTGAAAGACATGAGTTTAAATTTCAAATGTAAGATGAGTGAGGGGAGGAGGGAAAGAAGAATGAGAAACTCAAGTTTGTGGGGGTTTAGCACAGGGTGGTGTCTCACTTACATTGTATAAGTACCTGTTTTTTTTTAATCTTAAGAGCAGAATTTGTTGGATGGGTTTTAATCTTTAGCTCTGCATATGTATTGTTTATTTAGGATAAAAAGTTTTTGTTTTTTGTTTTTTAATTTAAGATGTTACTGAACATTTCCAGAAATTTCTTCTGACTACTTGCAACCTGAAACATCAGTTAATTACTGTCTCATCAGACTTGAACCTAGTTCTCCAGAAGAGAAATATGTTTATGGCCAACTTTTATATACTTATGGAAATTACAGTACTCGGTACAACTAAAACTTATTAAATTAAATTACACAGTAAAAGACTAGTAGCTAGCTTTATTATTTGAAAATAGTGAACAACATCACACACTATCTGGTGTTTATCTGCATGTTTACTTTCTGTCTTTTGTTTTATTAAATTTGTCTTAGAATTATGCAGGAAACATATTTTGCTTCTTTATTATGAATTCAAATGAAGCTTCACATGGGGTACTACAAATTATATTATATATTACAAATAAGGTCTGTCTTCTGTTATGGGAATATATACAAAAATATATATCACTTACAGTTGATAGAAATTTAAGTTGCATGTGCACCTGGTATAAACTTCATGAGGTTGGAGAATTCCTTGTGTTTTCTTCTGATTTGTTTTCACTAGGTTTTCTCCAAACACTCTTGTTTTTTGTTTTTAAAAAAAGTCTTTATACAACATAATTTTCTAATACTTTCCCTCTCCCTCCTTGGGTGCCTCTGAGGGACATCTCCTAAGGAAATATAAATGTTATACAACCATCGCAATTATTCAGTGTCAACTATATCTTTCTAAAGACTTTTTGTTTTGTAAGATTCCTTATCTTCTAGGTCCTCATTTTCTAGATCATCTACATCTGGAGCTGGGCTAAATGTTTTTGACGAATAGTTAGAATTGGACAGGCCAAAAAAGAATATTTAAGAGCAGCTCACTAAAAAATCAAAGCCTAACCGTAACAATTAAGTACATTAAAAATAGGAAGCCGCCAAATAACAAGTGGGGCCCCTGGATGATTCAAGTGCTAAAGGAGCACTCAAAGAAGATAAGCCCCTTGCAGAGAAGCTAAATTAGTTCTTTGATTTGGCCTTCACTGCAGAGGATGTGAGGGAGATTCTCTCATCTGAACCATTCTTTTTAAGTGACAAATCTGAGGAACTGCCCCAAATTGAGGTGTCAGTGGAGAAAGTTTTGGAACAAATTAATAAATTAAACAGTAATAAGTCACCAGGACCAGATGGTCTACACCCAAGAGTACTGAAGGAACTCGCATATGAAATTGCAGAACCACTAGCTCGTATGTAACCTATCGCTTAAATCAGCTTCTGTACCAGTTGACTACAAGATAGCTAATGTGACAAGTAATTTTTTTAAAAGGCTCCAGAGGCAATCTGGGTAATTACAGTCTGGTTAGACTAATTTGAGTAGCAGGCAAATTAGTTGAAACTATAGTAAAAAACAGAACCATCAGATACATAGATGAACATGATATGATGGATAAGAGTCAGCACAGCTTTTGTAAAGGGAAATCGTGCCTCACCAATCTATTCATCTTCTTTGAAGGGTTAACAAACATATGGACATGTGTGGTCCAGTAAATATAGTGTACTTGGACTTTTCAGAAAGCCTTTGACAAGGTCCCTTAAGGCTCTTAAGCAGAGTAAACAGTCATGGGATAAGAGGGAAGGTCCTCTCATGTATCAGTAACTGGTTGAAGACAGGAAACAAAGGGTAGGAATAAATGGTCAGTTTCAGAATGGAGAGCAATAAATAGTGGTGTCTCCAGGGATCTGTTCTGTACCAGTGCTGTTCAATATATTCATAAATGATCTGGAAAAAGGGGTAAACAATGAGGTGGCAAAATTTGCAGATGATACAAATTACTCAAGATAGTTAAGTCCAAATGAGACTGCAAAGAGTTACAAAGGGATTTCACAATATTGAGTGACTGGGCAATAAAATGGCAGATGAAATTTCATGTTGATAAATACACAAACGCATATTGGAAAACATCCCAGCTATACATACAAAATGATATCTAAATTAGCTGTTACAACTCAAGAAAGAGATTTTCAAATCATTTTAGTTAGTTCTGTGAAAACATCCGCTCAATGTGCAGCAGAAGTCGAAAAAGCTAACAATGTTACGAACCATTAGGAAAGCTTTAGGTAATCAGACTTGGTACGCGTGCACCTTGAATACTGCATGCAGTTCTAGTTGCCTCATCTCAAAGATACATTAGAAATGGAAAAAGTATAGAGAAGGGCAAGAAAAATTAAGGGTGTGGAACAGCTTCCATATGAGGAGACAGGGACTTTTCAGCTTGGAAAAGAAATAACTTAGGAGGGAATACGATCGAGGTCTATAAAATCATGAATGGTGTGGAGAAAGTGAAAAAGGAAGTGTTGTTTACCCCTTCATATAACAAAAGAACTGGGGTCACCAAATGGAATTAATAGACAGTAGGGAACATAAGGAAGTACTTCTTCACACAACGCACAGTCCACATGTGGAGCTCATTGCCAAGGGATGTTGTGAAGGTCAAAAGTATAATTCCAAAAAGAATAAGATAAGTTCATGGAGGATAGGTCCATCAATGGCTATTTGCCAAAATGGAAAGGGATGCAACACCATGCTCTGGGTGTCCTTAGCCTCTGACTGCCCAAAGCTGGGAGTGGATGATAGTGGGTTGCTCCACAACGTGATCATATCAGCAATCAAACATTACAGCTCAAACATTTTCTGACAAATAATTTTTTTTTGTAATTTCAATAACTTTTTCTTGTATAATTGTACCAGCATTCAGGAAGAAATATGGCAGAGAGCCATCTATACTTTAAGCTTTTGTTTGATTGACTTTATGTAAAATCTTGTCTTAATACATCGTACAACAAAGATCATGATGCCTCCCTTTTCAGATTTCCTTTGCTGTGGGCCAAAGTAATAGCTTTTAATATAAACTAAAATCCTTTTACATCTAAAGGAGTGGTCCCCAAACTTTTCAGGGTTGCACCCCTTACTTCTGTCCACACCCTGACCTGGGTGCTGAGAGCAGGGCCACGGCTTCTGAGGGTAGGATGCAAACAGGGGTAAGCGAGCCGAGGCTGGGGGCAGGTGTGGGGCCAAGGGCAGAGCAGGACTGGTTGATGCTCCTTCCCTGCCCTCATGGGGGATGGCTTTTACACACCCACACTCACCCCCCGGCACCCTTTGAACGTTACCCCGCTGTTTGGAGACAACTGATCTAAAGTGTCAGACGAACGTATTTCTAGAGAAACACCAAGTCAGAGTCCTCTTTCTGGTTTTGATGCCGAGTATCCAAACGCTTCTGGACAAATGTGACTTCTCCAGTATTATTTTTCTTTTAGGGGCTATGAAGCTTTAATCTTTGCAGTTTTCTTCTATTAAAGGCACACAAATTAGTGTACTACCCTCTGGCATATGTAACAGAATAATAAACAGGAAAATAGGAGTGAATGTCTGCATTAAATAAACATGATTAAATCGATATGAGCAGTGGAAAGAAGCTGAAGTACAATAATGAAGTCCACATTAATTATAGGTTTCAGAGTAGCAGCCGTGTTAGTCTGTATTCGCAAAAAGAAAAGGAGTACTTGTGGCACCTTAAAGACTAACAAATTTATTAGAGCATAAGCTTTCGTGAGCTACAGCTCACTTCATCGGATGCATTTGGTGGAAAAAACAGAGGAGAGATTTATATACACAGACACAGAGAACATGAAACAATGGGTTTATCATACACACTGTAAGGAGAGTGATCACTTAAGATAAGCCATCACCAACAGCAGGGGGGGGAAAGGAGGAAAACCTTTCATGGTGACAAGCAGGTAGGCTAATTCCAGCAGTTAACAAGAATATCAGAGGAACAGTGGGGGGTGGGGTGGGAGAAATACCATGGGGAAATAGTTTTACTTTGTGTAATGACTCATCCATTCCCAGTCTCTATTCAAGCCTAAGTTAATTGTATCCAGTTTGCAAATTAATTCCAATTCAGCAGTCTCTCGTTGGAGTCTGTTTTTGAAGCTTTTTTGTTGAAGTATAGCCACTCTTAGGTCTGTGATCGAGTGACCAGAGAGATTGAAGTGTTCTCCTACTCTACTTGCGCTACATTGATGACATCTTCATCATCTGGACCCATGGAAAAGAAGCTCTTGAGGAATTCCACCATGATTTCAACAATTTCCATCCCACCATCAACCTCAGCCTGGACCAGTCCACACAAGAGATCCACTTCCTGGACACTACGGTGCTAATGAGCGATGGTCACATAAACACCACCCTATATCGGAAACCTACTGACCGCTATTCCTACCTACATGCCTCTAGCTTTCATCCAGATCATACCACTCGATCCATTGTCTACAGCCAAGCGCTACGATATAACCGCATTTGCTCCAACCCCTCAGACAGAGACAAACACCTACAAGATCTCTATCATGCATTCCTACAACTACAGTACCCACCTGCTGAAGTGAAGAAACAGATTGACAGAGCCAGAAGAGTACCCAGAAGTCACCTACTACAGGACAGGCCCAACAAAGAAAACAACAGAACGCCACTAGCCATCACCTTCAGCCCCCAACTAAAACCCCTCCAACGCATCATCAAGGATCTACAACCTATCCTGAAGGACGAGCCATCGCTCTCTCAGATCTTGGGAGACAGACCAGTCCTTGCTTACAGACAGCCCCCCAATCTGAAGCAAATACTCACCAGCAACCACACACCACACAACAGAACCACTAACCCAGGAACCTATCCTTGCAACAAAGCCCGTTGCCAACTCTGTCCACATATCTATTCAGGGGATACCATCATAGGGCCTAATCACATCAGCCACACTATCAAAGGCTCGTTCACCTGCGCATCTACCAATGTGATATATGCCATCATGTGCCAGCAATGCCCCTCTGCCATGTACATTGGCCAAACTGGACAGTCTCTACGTAAAAGAATGAATGGACACAAATCAGACGTCAAGAATTATAACATTCAAAAACCAGTTGGAGAACACTTCAATCTCTCTGGTCACTCGATCACAGACCTAAGAGTGGCTATACTTCAACAAAAAGCTTCAAAAACAGACTCCAACGAGAGACTGCTGAATTGGAATTAATTTGCAAACTGGATACAATTAACTTAGGCTTGAATAGAGACTGGGAATGGATGAGTCATTACACAAAGTAAAACTATTTCCCCATGGTATTTCTCCCACCCCACCCCCCACTGTTCCTCTGATATTCTTGTTAACTGCTGGAATTAGCCTACCTGCTTGTCACCATGAAAGGTTTTCCTCCTTTCCCCCCCCTGCTGTTGGTGATGGCTTATCTTAAGTGATCACTCTCCTTACAGTGTGTATGATAAACCCATTGTTTCATGTTCTCTGTGTCTGTGTATATAAATCTCTCCTCTGTTTTTTTCCACCAAATGCATCCGATGAAGTGAGCTGTAGCTCACGAAAGCTTATGCTCTAATAAATTTGTTAGTCTTTAAGGTGCCACAAGTACTCCTTTTCTTTTCACATTAATTATATAATTGTCTCTCTTATACAGCTTCTTACTTGAGGATCTCAAAGAACTTAATAAAGGAAAACAAGTATTATCCCCTGTTTTACACTAGGAAAACAAAGCCACAGAGAGAGGGGGAATTGTCCATGTTCATGCAGCAGAGTGGCAAAGTCAGGCATAGAACCCAGATCTCGTCTCCCTGTCCATTGTTTTATGCAATGGACTAGGCAGCTGGCATGGGGCTGACTGAAGTTTCTTGTTCTTTTAAAATGATGCAATTTTTAGTGAATTCATGCACCACACTTTCTCACTAACTTTATTTTACTCAGGTAACTGGAAAGTTAATCAACTTATTGAGATGCATATAAATGCTGAAAAAGGGTATTTATTAATACATTTTGGGTGCCCTCAACATAATTTAAAATACATCACAAATACCTTAAGTATAGAATAAAATTTAATAAATCCACTACAAGTAAGCCAGGTAACTTAAAGATTCAGGCAGCCCATCCCCTCCAACAATCCTCCACTTGTATAGTTTCCATCCTTTAATGCTTGTAGTAAATTTTAGGTTGTATACCCAAAAGATTGTTTGGATACCTTCCAAAAGGTATACTTGCTCATCAGTATGTCTTAGAATCAATCACTAATTTATTCTAAAAGCTATGTTTCACATTCCTTTAAAAAAGGAACAAAGGAAGAACTCGAGGACCTGAACAAAGAAATCAAGAAAATTGCTAATAAAGTTCGAGCTAAGTTAAAGGGTAAGTGCAAAAAAAAACCCCCATGATTTAACTATTATATAAAGCCTTATAAATGTATTTGTGATATTAGGAGTGCTAGAACAGTCTCAAGAACTTTGGAATTTGCCCCTCAATGTAATTAATGGGGTCAATATATGTATATACAAATTTGGTTTTCATAGCTTGTATCATAGTGGGATGTTCCAAACTTTAAGAAAATATAATATATTATTACAGAAAATCTTGGAACTCACAATAAGTGAAACATTTTAACATTCTATCAAAAATGATCAAGACATATCCCTTTATCAGACGAAAGAAAAGAATTGTAGATTTAAAATATTTGCCCAGTGTTTAATGTATTTAATCAACACTTAAAAATAAGGGCCATATGTTCAAATGGTACAAACTGATATGGAGCTATGCTAAATTACCCCAGCTGAGAGTCTGTCCCAAAATTCATATATCTGCTCCTGAGTACTCTTGAAAATCAGGCTCCTTATTTAGGCAACTAATTTAGGAGTCTTAATTGTTCAGCATATGTCAACTTAAACATAACAATGTTTTTTTTTTCCCTAGTGCCACTAAATTACATTAAGGTCATTCTTTTCTTCAGTGATAGATTTCTAGGTTTAAGGGTAATATTTAATAAAATTCTTCTGTCCAGTAAACAACATTTATTATTCAGATAGTAGTAGCAACCCCAATTTGTTAGGCTCCTTCCAAGCACAAAAGATGATAATACCTATCAACAAACCAGATACTTTTAAAAATTTGTTTTTAATTTGGCTATGTAAACAGTTATATTCTTAACCTTGCATTCTATATCATTTAATAGGTTTAGTTTTTATTATGTGGTGGAAAATCTTTCTAAAGAGAAACTACGTTTTTGAGGATAGGAAACAGGAAAACAGTACTAATTATGATTTATAAAATAGTAAATATTTGTTAACTTTTACTATATGTTGTATTCTTAACACCTTACAGTATGAATTCTTATATTCTTCCTAGCTATTGAACAAAGTTCTGATCAAGATGGGAATGCTAATCGAACATCAGTTGACCTCAGGATACGAAAAACACAGGTATGATCATAAAGTCTGCATGGGGAAATCTGAGGATTTTAACAAAATCAACTAAGCTCCAGAAGAGACACAGTATTGTGGGGTGGGGAGAGGGAAGAATTGGACTTTGCTGGAGCCTATGTACTATTTTATACTTTTTGCAAATGCATTTTGTTATTTTGTAAAATAAAGTACTATATTTTTACTCCTCAAAACTAGCACTCGGTATTGTCCCGGAAGTTTGTGGACGTCATGACAGAATACAATGAGACCCAGACCCTGTTTCGAGAACGCAGCAAAGGACGGATACAGCGACAGTTAGAAATAAGTAAGTGACCTGAATTTTCTTCCGATATAGATGGCTGAATTAACTTTTTTAATGGTCTTTGTTTGTTTTTGTTTTTTATTGACATCTTTTTGTTGTTTTGGTTTATACAGAATTGAAATAATACCCCCAGTCTTCTAGTTTTATTTTCCTCTATTCCAGTTCTTATTTTGTACCACCAGACAAGGTTTTTTTCAATAAAATGGCAATGTATCATAGAATATCAGGGTTGGAAGGAGGTCATCTAGTCCAGCTCCCTGCTCAAAACAGGACCAATCCCCAACTAAATTATCCCAGCCAGGGCTTTGTCAAGCCTGACCTTAAAAACCTGTATGTAGTCCTGCATACTTCTCTGTAGCTGCTCCTTTGGAACTTAACTCCTTAGATGATGAACACACAAGTTTCTACTTGTTTGTTTTTATGTTACACATAATATAAATAGCTGGTTAAATTGTAACTGTCTAATAGACTTTAATATGGAAGAACTTACCTTGACCTGAAGAATGATTACCATATATACTCATTCGTAAGCCGAATATTTTTGGAAAAAAAAAAGTGCCGCATCAAAGAGCGGGGGTCGGCTTATTAATTGGCCTACACCAGAATTTGCTGATTTTAAACTCTGAAATCATTGAATTGAATATCTAATACATTGTTAAAAGAAAAGGAGTACTTGTGGCACCTTAGAGACTAACAAATTTATTAGAGCATGTTAGTCTCTAAGGTGCCACAAGTACTCCTTTTCTTTTTGCGAATACAGACTAACACGGCTGCTACTCTGAAACCTAATACATTGTTGTTTTGTTTACCTGGAGCATTCGCAGGCATGGAGCCCCTCAGCTCCCAGTGGCGTGCCACTTCCCGCAGCTCCCATTGGCTGGGAAGGGTGAAACGCAGCCGCTGGGAGCTGAGGGGCTCAATGCCTGTGAACGCTCCAGGTAAACAAAACGTCTCGACCCACCAGTGGCTTACCCTGACAGGCCGGGAGCCAAAGTTTGCCAACCCCTGAAATATAGGGTCGGCTTTAGAAAAGGTCATACAGTTTTTACTATTTTTACCTGTCCATCTTGGGGGGTCGGCTTATAAACGAACGGGCTAATGAACGATTATCTACAGTAGTTTAAATGTGGATTTTGTTCTCAATAGATATTTTACTAAAGTTATCTTCATGGTTTCTGAATATACAGTCAAATCAGTAGCAAAAATCCCATTGACTTCAGTGAATCAGAATTTCACTCACTGTAGTGTTGCCAAATTATTACCCAGAAAGGTTGTCGACCTGTGCTGTTGAATGTTCTTACACCGTTCCTGCTTCTTAGAATTGTAGCCTGTATTGTCTGGCTATACCGAAAGAAGTACAGGAAACACTTGATATGGTTTTAATCAGGCCATAACTTTATTATTAGATGTTTGGAACAACCCAGCAGATAAGTATACAGTGCAGGAAACTTCATGTTCATTTAATATCTTCTGCCAGCCCCCCTCTTTTTTTCCATCCAGGTCCACCAGCCAACCCATTCCTTGGACTTTACTATTCCCCCCCCCCCGCCACCACAAGGATTAAGGTGGCTATAAGAAAGCGGGGTTGGTTCCCTGCCATATCAGTCATAGGAGCCCCGATCTCTTCTCCTCCCCCCCCCATTCCATTCCTTTAACCAACACCTCCTTTTTAAGTCCTTTACCAAGCCATTTATCCAGTCACTGTATCCCTTCCCTCTGGAGTATTAGCACTGGACATCCGCGCGCACTTACATAACGAGTGGTGACATAATAGTCTAACACCCTTCCTTCCTCACCATAACACAGCACTCCCTGAACCTGCTATGGGGAAGGTGGGAAAACCCCCTACTCCATCAATCTGGTGGCAAGGGAAAAATTCCTTCCCAGCCCCCCTAGAAAGGAGTGGCTAGTGTGATCCCCACAGGAGGTCCTGACCAAACCTGGTATTTTGCCACCTCCGTGGGAGGGAGGGTGAGTGGTGCTCCACCTGGTCTGGGGAAAAGAGGCTTGCTCCTCCCCAGCCTTTCCAGTACCTGGGTGGGTGTGTGTGGGTGGGGGGGTGTGTGTGTGTGTTGCCAAGCTGACTCTCTTCCCCCTTTTGCAGCAGTTTCTAAGCCTTCCTCCCCAGCCCATAAAGCAGTATTCCCTCTCCCCCCTGGCAAGCCAGACAATGTTTCCCCCCTACACACACACACACACTCTCCCCCCCCCCCCAAAAGGTGCAGTGTGGTTATTTGTGTAAAATAGAAGTTACTGGATATCCCATTGTTGGGGTTTTTAAAACTTGGTTTGACTTTTCTTGATTTTTTCACTATTTAACAATTAGTGTAATTCATAAAACCATCAAAGAATATCTCTGGAGGAAGTGAAATATCACTATTTTGGTAACACTGGGAGTTTCACTACTAGCTTTCCCTTCCTCACTGTTTAGGTACATGTCTTATAATTTAAAGCAGGGATTTTCAAAGAAGCCAAAGGGAATCAGGTCACTGAAAGTCAGTAGGTTTTGGACATCCCCTTTGGCTTCTTTGAAAATCCCAGCATTAAATGAGTGTGGCTATGTTGGTAGGGATGCTGCCCAAGTCATTGAATATTTGATCTAAAAGAGGATGAATTGGATAAAACAATTAATCTTCACTGTGTTGTATCCAAACTTATGAATTGAGATGACATGTTTGTGGGAAGTGTAAATCACATCTGAGATTTTGTTTGTTCTGGTTTCTTCAACTTTGTTTATTGCCTGGCTACAATATCAGTTATTGTAAGTGCTTCAAACAGAAGGATTAAACTTGTGGGGGATCACTGCTTTCTGGTAGCTCCACCTAACTTAATGGAGGAGCAAAGTTTTCCACATTAGAAAACAGTGAAATTATTTCTAGCTGCTTTTTTCTCTGCCTTTTTAACCAGAATCATGTCAAGTTGTAACAAAAATCAAGAACTTATTCTTCAAAGAAATTGCAGAATAAACTTTTCAAACTGGAATTAACACACACTCTGATATTTTGTGGACAACATCTTAATACAGAGGTTCTTGTGGACTTCCTGCCCATCCATTCATGATTTTACAGACCATCATCTCTCTAGTTTTTGATTGTTACATCCCTATGGCAATTGCTTATATGAAAAAGTAATATGAAGAAATTATTTAATGCATTGGTAGCAGTCTGGCTGTATTTGCCTGACCACCCCACTATTTAGCAGGAAATGATCCTGGTGGGAAATGTTAAGATATGGTGTAGCTGAGCAGTCCTTAACAAGAAGACCTTAGGAGAGGAGAACCAAGCCTGGAAGGATAGCTTGGGCAGGATTTTGTGGAGTTCCTTTTGTGACTAAAGCCAAATCCAATAATGGGATCGGTAAGTTCTGATGTACCACAACTTGTGTGGACTCTGGAGTAAGGCGGAAGAAGCCAGCACCATATGACCTTATTAGCAAACAACCAGATTGGATCTTTGTGAAATTCCTATTACATTCAATCTGGTAATATATATCTCTAAAAACAAGTCTCTTTTGCCTGATAAATTCAAGTTCTAAACAGCTCTACGCTTTCTTTCATGATCTGTTCTTATTACCACAAACAGTATTTGTTACATTTCAACCTGCCTCTAGCACTGAATGATCATAAATGACTACCTCACCCTGCACTGAACCTGTAAAACATCTCTAGATACTATACAGAAATTGAAAATGATTGTCATTTGGTTGTTGCAGTATCCTAAATCATTTGAATCTTTTTCTTGTGAGTTTTCAATAGGCTGCCACCAATGCATTACTTCATTGTAACTTGTTGCTCTCCACTCAGTGTTTCATACTTGTATACTTTAAATTAAATATTTGTTTTTTAGTGAGAAATGAAGAAATAATTCAAGGATGAACCAGCCAACAAATGACAATCATTTGTGGCCAAAATGTGCTATGACTGGTGTAGTAATAGAAATGAAGACAATTGATAGTCTTTAAACTAAATAAATATCCCTTAAGTTTATCCCTGGCTTGTATTCATATGTTTACTTTTAACATTTAAGATCTCTGGGAAACTTTTTGTACTTAAATAACCAGAAGACATAAATATACTCAAATGATGCCAAATTAAAACTAGGCCTTGCTTGAGCACTAGCTAAGTAAGGTTTTCTGGGGGATCCTGTGTCCCATGCAGGTTCTTCATTTCACAGGCTGGTCCTGTATCCCTCTCAGGAATGGTAATCAGTGGGGGAAAGAAAAGATGAACTCCTCAACCCAGTTTTCCTTGCACCATAGAAACCAGAGAGAGAGGAAACAATTTACTACTAGAAATCCTATCCCAGCCATCTTCTGGCTACTGCTAAAGGGGGAAACTTATGCCTTTGGTTTTGGACACGTTTTTCCTTGCCGATCCCCTTCCATCAGCTTGGGGTCCTCCATGTTATGATGCCAACACTAATTAGGAGGTGTTGCAAAGAGCAGTGGTCTAGAGGAACAAAACAGAGACTTGCATGTAGAATTAGAAATATGCGCGAGAAGCAATATGATTCAACCAAAATAAACACAAGTTAATACATCTGAGTGGAAGGTCTGCAACCCAGCTATTCAGTGGGAGAAGCTATGTTGAAAGCAGTAACACCGAAGAGACCTAAGATGAATCTAGGACAGCAAATCTGATCAACCCTCTACCATATTATATGGGAAAGAGAGGGAAGATCTTATGGTGCAGTGGAGAATTAAAACTCTTGGTTGCTGCTCATTTTGTCATTGTAGTAACTGAGTTCTTTTGTAACTGAGTTGCTGCTTTCTGTTGGCTTCTCCTGCCAAGGTAATGGCACTTCTTGATTGGTTTTATTTATTTATTTATTTATTGGCAGTTTACCATCCTCTCCACTCACCCACAAACAAAAAATCTTAACATATCACAAGTTATGGCTATTTTTATTTAAAGTTATTTAAATTATTGTATCTGACTAGAGTTGAGTCTTTAGCATTTTGTGTGCACTGAAGACTTAAATGAAGGGAGGCAGCTCCTGGAGAGTATCTGAGTGTAAGGCACTGCTTAGATATTATAGCTTTTGTTTTCATTGAGAAAAGTAGAATTTTATATAAGGTGCTGCAGAATTTCTTTTTCTGTGGGAAGATAAGTAGAATATGAAACCTCTGTTTGAATTCTCTGCTCATTGTTTAACAAAATTATATAATATGAACTACTTGAACGTGCTAAGAGGTAATTTTGCTACATATGAGTTTCAGTTCCTTTTTCATGTTTATGCAGACTTTGAGCCCTGTCCACATAGGTGCTGAATAATAAACTATATTAACCTTTAACATAGTACTTGAATTTCTATAGTATAATATAACTGACGATCACTTTCTCTATTATGCTGATGCAGTGGTTCTCAAACTGTGTGGGTCGGGACCCTAAAGTGGATCACAAGCCCATTTTAATGGGGTCGCCAGGACTGGCTTAGACTTGTTGGGGCCAAAGCCCGAGCCCCA
Source organism: Dermochelys coriacea (assembly GCF_009764565.3). NCBI lineage: Eukaryota > Metazoa > Chordata > Testudines > Dermochelyidae > Dermochelys > Dermochelys coriacea. The sequence goes on from NC_050082.1 coordinate 20,592,793, forward strand.
CCACCTGGGGCTGAAGCCCGAGGGCATCGGGGCTCAAGTTACAGGCCTCCTGCCTGAAGCTCTTGGGCTTTGGATTTGGGGCCCCCTCCTGGGGTCATGTAGTAATTTTTGTTGTCAGAAGGGGGTTGTGGTGCAGTAAAGTTTGAGAACTCTTGTGCTAATATGAACTGAATCCTGTATTAAAATAATTTTAATATCATCTTTGTAATACTGTTTCATTACTCGTACACAGAAAAATTTAGATTCTTATTTTGAAAATAGTTTCCCTAGGTATTCATGTGATTTAATATTTTCAATATAATATAGGAGTTGCACAAACATGAATGTTAACTAGCTTATCATTTTATATTAAAGTAATTTTTCCTATCCAAAAACATGAAAACTGAATTTCATGATTTTATTTTTTCATTATATTTAACCTCCTATTGTGTGTTTGCAAAAATATTTGATTCTTGCAATACTACTTACCCTCAGAAATAGCTTCAGGAATAACAGTTTAATAGCACAAGGACACATTTCTGTAGAAAACTGTCTTTAAAAACCTCATCCGATGCATCCGATGAAGTGAGCTGTAGCTCACGAAAGCTTATGCGCTAATAAATTTGTTAGTCTCTAAGGTGCCACAAGTACTCCTTTTCTTTTTGCGAATACAGACTAACACGGCTGCTACTCTGAAACCTAAAAACCTCATGTTTCTTAGTTCGCAGTCTTAGCCTTATAGAGACACCATAATAGGGGAATACATTATTATGGAAAATAGCTTTCTTAAAAAATGGTATTGTTTTGACTATGCAACAAACTAGAATCATTACCTTCAGGAGGTGGGTTTTTTCCCTTGTTTTCTGTTCTGTTACTACAGTTGCAGATGTTTTCATGCTGCAAGAATCTCTCATACTGTGCTTAATGGCAAGAGGTTTGGATGCTAATTGTTATTAAAAACTGTTACTTTTTGTGGAGTGAAGGTCTGAGTATAGGATTGTGAGCCATAACTCCTGTATGCTAATTCTGGATTTAGCACATTCTTCCTGAGATTGTAATATAACTTCATTGCTACCACTTCCCCATAAACACAATGAATACTTGGGTTTGAGAGAGGCAACTAGTTAATTTTTAGTTAACAAATTTTAAGTTGTTTTTGTGCTGTATGTGATTATTGTTCATGGTGAATTCTCAAGCTTCTAGGTGTAGCAAAATACCTTTATGTTGAATAGATAAAGTACTACTACTTTATAACCTTAAAATATACTTTCTTCCTAGCTGGAAAAACCACCACTGATGAAGAACTGGAAGAAATGTTAGAAAGTGGTAATGCTTCTATTTTCACTTCTGATGTACGTATTCACAGTCCACTTTATGGCTATCACATATTCTATTTCTTCTATTCAGGTATATGTCATTCACATACTTACTAGTTATTTCCTATTTTCCTCTTTCAAAGATTATATCGGACTCCCAAATTACTAGACAAGCTCTGAATGAAATTGAGTCACGACACAAAGATATTATGAAACTGGAATCCAGTATACGGGAGCTACGTGACATGTTTATGGACCTGGCTATGTTTGTTGAGACTCAGGTAACTGAACCAATTCAAATATTGTCTTAGTAATGAAGTGCTTTGCATGTTTTGTAGTTTTCCTGTGAAAACAATACAGGACAGTCTAGATAACTGCAACATTTTTATAGGTACCATTTTTTGTCTAAACACTGTAATCACAACCTTGTAAAACTAAAGGCAAACTACTAAAGATTCCACATCGAAGATGTTTTTTTTTTTTTTAAAAGACCAGAAGTCATAATCTAGTCTGAGCTCCATGTCTGATCACATCTGCTAGGGATAGTGAATAACTGCCATTGAGATCCATAAGATATACAAAAACGTGTCAGACGCTAAAGGATGAGATTTTTGCAGTATATATTTAAGTACAAGTATAAAACTGTTTTTAGTGCAATAGTGTAATATCTTGATCAGGGTAGATAATATATGGTGGGTGAATACACTGAATGCAAATCTAGATTTAGATCATAAAGTAAGAGTAAATTTGGTCTAGCTAGGCCATAATGGCAGTTAATATATTGAAAACCAACCAACAGAATTTGTTAGCTATTGCAGAAGACTAACGTGGTGGTGGTGAGTTAAATGTGGGGTGAGAAGTGTATTGGCAGTGATATAGAAAGAAAATTGGCATGCTACATACCCATACTTAGTTATAATTTCAATTCACGTTAATGGGAGCAAAATCCATAAGTGGGAGAGTGATAGCCAGTATCCTCACCTTTCAACTTCCTAAATGTTGTCATAATAAGGAGGTGGGAAGAAAAGATCATTTAGGGTCAAAAGCAATTAACTCTATTTGCAGTATTTATAAAAATATGAAAAATTGTATTCAGTTGACCTGTATAAACTCTGTTCTTGGGATTCGCTGGCTTTTATTTTTTTTCAGTGAAAGTAAACTGTGTTAGATCCACTGTGAAAGAATTCAGTGGGTAGTACTATGAATAATGAGCCTATATTTAGCATATCCTTTTTTGGAGGATTTCACATTCTAAAAGTCTGATATGTTGCCTTGACACAAAATGAATAAGTGTGAAAATTACTGGTATGTTATAAACTTGTACAGAAATGAACAAGTTATTTGTGCATCAATTTTAATGCTTTGCTGTTCACTGCTGCTGATTATGTCTTCTGATGGACAGAAACACAGGTAACAGACCTACTGTAATATTTTCCAGACCTTGCATTTCATTCCCAAAGTTCATTCATCATAACTGAGCTAAAATTCATTATGTACTGGCATCCTAAGTAGTTAGTTTGGAGGAATCCACCTCCTTAAAACCTGTGAATAATTTTGGATTAAAGTTTTGTAGGTATCCTTGCCGTTTCCATATGCTGCTTCAGATACTTCTGAATTCTTTAGTATGCCAGTTGTAGATTAGCTATTAAAGCATACCTTTCTCTTAGGAATATGCTTTAAATTATCAGTATTTTGTCCCTACCTGCCCTTACCAATACTTTTTTTTATTTTTAGGTTAAAATATTTTTCCTATGAGACCTTGCTTCCCATTCCTTTTTCCATCACATGTGGATGCAAAAATAAAAACTTCAGTCATTAATACATAATTCTTTTCCATGTTTAAAATCATTTTGATATGTTTACTCAGGTTCATTATGCAGGGCTCCAGAAAATTCCAGTAATGGTAAAAAAAAAAAAAAAATTCTTAATTTTATTTTAAGGGTGAAATGATCAACAACATAGAAAAGAATGTGATGAATGCATCAGATTATGTAGAACATGCTAAAGAGGAGACAAAAAAGGCAGTTAAATATCAAAGTAAAGCACGAAGGGTAAGGTTTTTTTCTGGATTTTCATTAACTCAATTAATATGGCATAACAAAAGGTAGTTTTTATTGTTCTTAACTTCACATGCTGTAACTTGATGTTCTTTGAGTACTTGCATATGTCCATTCCACTGTGGGTCTGTGCACGTCCCATGCACCGGTGCTGGAGAGTTTTCCCTAACAATATTTGGGGGCAGCCCCAACCATTCCCAACCTCCTTGTGCTTCGAAGAAAGTGGTATAAATGATGGCGCCACCTCTCCTTGAGTTCCTTCTGACCATCCATGTCAGTCATCAGAGCGTTTGTGTTTTTTTGCAAGTTTACAGTTCTGTAGTATCAATCAGTATGCACTGTTGATGAGGAATGGCTATTCTAACTGTGAGGCAATCTGTTTGCCAATAATGTGACAGGGAGTTGAGAGAACAGGGTTCTTCAGTCCTTTGCTGCTGAGGGCTGCCTTGTCTCTCTATCAGCTCTTCAGGCTCCTTGGATGTGGCGGATTCTGTAGTGAGAGCTATGGTGACAGCACTCACTATGCGTCATTGCTCCTAGTTGCAGTCCTTTGATATCCCTGTGGAGGTACAGAACAATCAGGAACCTTTTGGAGACAATTAAGATAGACAGGCTGATTAGAACACCTGCAGCCAATCTAGAAACTGCTAGAATCAATTAAGGCAACTAATCAGGGCACCTGAGTTTAAAAAGGAGCTCACTTGAGTTTGTGGCATGTGTGAAGAGCTGGGAGCAAGAGGCACTAGGAGCTGAGAGTGAGAACGCGGACTGTTGGAGGACTGAGGCGTACAAGCATTATCAGACACAAGGAGAAAGGTCCTATGGTGAGGATAAAGAAGGTGTTGGGAGGAGGCCATGGGGAAGTAGCCCAGGGAGTTGTAGCTGTCGCACAGCTGTTCCAGGAGGCACTCTAGACAGCTGCATTCCACGGGGCCCTGGGCTGGAACCCAGAGTAGAGGGCGGGGCCCGGGTTCACCCCAAACCTCCCAACTCCTGGTCAGACACAGGAGGAGTCGACCAGGACTGTGGGTTCAGAAAAACAGCCAAGGTAAGGGCTGCCGTGAAGCTCCAAGGCGAGCAAATCCGCCAATAAGCGCAAGACCCACCAAGGTAGAGGAGGAACTTTGTCACATTACCTAAAACAAACAAAGTATTGCACACGCTGAAGGACTTGAGAGTGGTTTTGAGATCCTTGGGTCTCTACAGTTTGGTTGCAAAGCAGACAAAATTGTCATCCTCAGTTCCAGCATAGACAGCAGTATTATCCCTTCCATCAGGCTGACTGCTCTAAGGGAAGGCAAAGGAGGTCACAGAGCGGAAGGCTGTTGCCCTCTGTTTCCCTGGTGTCTTCATCTAAACATCCCCAGGCCGCTGAGTATTGGTTTGACTCTTATGTCAAAGACAGCATACTACCAGACCTGGAACAACCTGATCCTTCCCTCTCCCATCTGCGCCCCCTGGACAGAATGTCCCATTTCCTACATGCCTAGCAATCAGTCCATCACCCCAGACAAGTGTGTGTGTGAAGCATGATGGAATCAGGATTATACTCTGCATATTCTTTCTGTCCACCCACCTCACCCTCCAGTCCCTCTTCAGGGACCCCCTCTCATGAGTCTGCACTAAGGCAAGAAGTGCAGACTCTGTGTTCTTTGGGAGCCATAGAAGAGGTTCCCCTTCAATATTTTCTAATACCTACGGCTAGAGAGTGTCTGAGACCCATCCTAGACCTTTGGAACCTGAACAAATATATCAAGAACATGAAGTCCTGTATGGTGTTCCCTAGATCCAGGGGAGAGCATATGCTGCCCTCAATTTACAAGGTGCCTATTTCCATGTGATGATCAATCCTGGCCACAGGAAGTTCTGAGGTTCATGGCAGGGGAGGATCATTACCAGTTCACCATGCTGCCATTCGGTCTATCATTGGCACAGAGGATCTTTATCCAAGTGCATGACAGTGGCGGCAGCCTACCTCCACTAGAGAGACATCCATGTTTATGCTTACCTGGAAGACTGGTTATTTCGGGGTTGCTCCGGACACTAGGTGCAGGCTGTGATCCATCAAACACTGTTCAATACTCTGGGCCTGAAACAAAGCAAAGAAATGTCCATGTTATTGCCTCTGCAAAGAATAGAGTTCAGAGGAGTGGTCCTGGACTCGACTTCTTTCCAGATTTCAGACTCTACAATATCTGTGTCCCCCTCAAGGATCATCCACAGACGACTGAGAAATCATTTAAGGCTCCTAGGTCACATAACCAAATGTACATATATTATTCCTAATGCCAGGCTGCATCTCAGAGCATTATGAGCATGGGTCTGATCAGTCTATCATCCACAGAGTTATCTAGACAAATTAGTATGCGTTCTGGACATGATAGCATCATCTCTTAGCTGGTGGATGAGCCAAGACAATGTGTGCAGGGGTGTTCCCCCCCTCTGAACTGCTTTCCTTCCATGACTTTGGTAATGGAAACTTCAGTCATGGGGTGGAGAGCACATCTGGGTGATCTTCAGACTAAGGGTTTGTGAACTATACAGGTTACAAATTATCCTCAAGTTGCAAGCAATATTCCATATGCATCAGCGTTTCCTACCTCCCATTCAAGGCAAGACTGTCCAGGTGCTCACCACCACAGTGGCATTTTATGTGAACAAAGGGGTGGCACTAGGTCAGAGAGCCTGTGCCAGGAAGCGAGTCAAGCTATGGAATTTCAGCATACAGAGCTCCATCGTTCTCGGCATGTTGCCTGATGTAGATTCAAAATAGCTTGGCAGGTCATCTGAGCAGATCCTTCAACATAGACCATAAATGGTCTCTCAACCTCTGTAATTGAAAGACCTATCTGGACATGTGGTTGTAATAATATATTTAAAATTAATTTGATTTTTCTGCTAGCATGGTAAATCTCCTTCAGCAAAAGTGGAAATTTCATTCACACCATATTATTTTCAAAAATTCACGGACCATAGTTTATCAAAGACATGCACTTCTATAAATGTATGAATCATCATAATTTGATGGGCATCATACCTGGTTCAAAGAAACAAAATGATGTGATCTCACTGGAAAGGTTTATTTTTAAAAGCCGCATTTAATTCACTTGCATTGACACTGAAAATGCTTCAGTGTTTCAATATGCATATGCTTCCCTTCAGCCCCCAAGATGAATCATTATGAAGTCAGTAATCTACTAAAACAATTGCTTTTTGACCTCTGAACACTAATGGTTTTGCAGTCTAGCATCTGCATTATATTAAAATTCTTTTAAAACTGCAGTGGAATTTTGTGAGTTATGTAATAAAGTGGGGCTGGGGGAGGTGGCAAGGGAGCCTACAGCAAGATTTTTTCCTTACGTTCGTGGCATGTTAAGTAGCTTCAGAGCAGGCAAGTCATATGGAAAGACCTAACTCTAGTAGAGACTGTCGAATTGTACTTAGATTATTTATAGATAAATAATCTTCAGTTCCAAAAGCAGATTATACACAGTCTGTTTGAGGTGTATATATTCTCTGTCCCATTACCCTCTACATAAAATAAATATATAATTTTTTTCCGTATTGGGAACTGTTAATATGTTTAAAGTGAGGTAGATATCAGATATGGGAGCCCAAATGTTTCCTTGTAAATGTTGGCAAAAAAGCTAATAACTGACATTTGCAGTAAACTCTAGCCTCACTAGATAGAGATCCTTTTAAGAAACCAGGTGGCAGTCAAAAATGGTAGCCAGGACCATTTCAGGCTTCAAAAATTAAGGTGGCACTAAAAAGACTGAATTTCTTTTCTAAAGATCGAGAATAAATCCAGATCCTATTTTAACACTGTGTTCTGAAACTAATTACCTTGCTTTTCTTTGACAGAAAAAGTGGATAATTGTCATTCTATCGCTGGTGTTGGTTGCCATAATTGCTCTAATTGTTGGTTTGTCAGTTGGTATTCAATGATGCTTGGATAACTTTGGCATGCATGTCTCTGCCAATGCGTCAGTAAGTAACTAATCAACTAATTTGCTTCATTGTTATTGTTTAGTTTTTAAAGAACTCACTAAGCAAACAAGCTATTTTGTACCAACCTTTAACACATATATAGTGTAATATTGTAATGACCAGGCAGGGGGGCTGGACCTGATGAAGTGAATCTTGTCAGTCTCTAGTTGCTATAAAAGCCCTAATGTATGTTCAAAAGTAGATATCTTTTGAATTATGAAAACTGAGATCTAGTGGTAATTTTATGTAATTTACAGATTTCAACCTCATGTAAGATCTTTGAGTTTTTAAAAATCAATGGGACAAATCCTCAGCTGGTGTAAATTGTCATAAGCCTGTTAACTTTTACATGGAAAGTGTACACCAGCTGAGGATCTGCCCAAGATGAGAAATTATTTTCACATGGAGTTTAACTTTTATCATAGTGTGTTTACAATTATAAAGAGCTTTCAAGACAGACCCATATTATATATGTCACTCTGAAGCCAGAGTGTGTTTTGCAACAAGTGTGTTAAGATTTCCCAGTTAGAAACCAGACTTTTTAAATCGTATGCTTTCTAATCCGCTCTTTTTTTTTTTATGAGATGGCAATATTTAGAAGTGGGAATCTGCACAAGATACTAACTCTAAAATAACAATGCAAATTTGTGAGTTTGAGACTTCTCAGCCTTTTTTATATTTGCGGAACAAGTTATTGTCATCTACATAGCAACATTTTCTTCAGTCACAAACTACACCGATGATTTGCAAGGATGAAAAGGTCAATGATTCAGAACTTGAAAGAGAAACTCTATTGTACTTATGTTCTTAGATAGTCTGTATACTAAAAGGATGGTCATGCTGGGTCAGAACAATAGTCCATCTAGCTGGGTATCCTGTCTTCTGACTGGGACCATTGCTAGATACTTCAGAGAGAATGAACAGAACAGGGCAGTTGAGTGATCCATCCCCTGTTGTCCAGTCCAAGCTTTTGGAATTTGGAGGTTGAGACACCCATAGTGCAGGGTTGTGTTCCTGACCATCTTGGCTTATAACCATTGATCAGCCTATCCTTCATGAACTTACCTATTCTTTTGTGAACCCAGTTATACTTTTGGCCTTCACAACAACCTATAGCTACTTCTGTATCTTTAAAACCTGGAAATACTGAAATAATTAGGAGCAGCATTCTCTTTCAAACAGTTCATCAGGAAAAGTTGTTTAAACTATCACTTTTTTAACATGGAGTGTGTTTTTGTAGTTACTAATACAATACCATCTCAATTTGTTGTTTAATAAATCCTGTCATTTGCATATTAAACCATAGAATCGGGGCACTTAACCTTACATTAGCCTATCTGACACATGTAGTCCAATGAACCCATTTTGTTCCTGCAATAATTACTGGTGAGCTATCAAATATGTAACAGTTGTTTATTGACTTTCTTATTCAGCTCAGTATGTGTTAATAAGAATGAACAATATCCAAATAAAGGAGAACATAAGCAGTTTCGCAAATCTCCAGTTATGACTGCAGACATAAACATGCTTTATCAACTCTCAGTTTCCATATGTAGCAAACAGTAATTTATCAACAGAATTTGTTTATGTATTTTAACACAAGTATTCCATGAAATAAAACACACAGTTGTTAAGCAAATATTGAAAAGTTAAATTAAGACTGCTGTGATTGACTGCAATTATATGTACTATTTGGAAGAGAAATACTGGCAATAAGTGTGTCATTGTATTGGGGTGCTTTTCAAAATCTTCAACTACATGTCAACATTTTCTATCCATATACACTATTCGCTATAGTTCTAAAATGTGCATGTACTACTGAAAATAGATTTAAAATCTGATATAATACATTAATCTAGATTTTTCTTTTTTTTTTTTTTTGCAGAAAATGACATTCATAATTATTTGTGTAACTGTCTTGCTTGTGATCCTTGGAATTATCCTAGCAGTTGCATTATCATAGCAAGCACATTCCAAGATTTTAAGAATCTTCAGGCTCCAAATCACATCTGCAATGAAACCAAATATCCTAACTTTTTTTTGGTAAAAGATGCCTTACACCCTGCTACACATGATGTTCAATGCTGACTTACCATTATCGATTTAAAGGTGAAAATACAGTGGCACCTAATGTTTAATCATATCTGTAAATCAAAGCGTATATGAGAAATCAGTTGGATTTTCATCAGAAATTACATGGATCTGTCAGTGTGAAACCTGCTTTTAATGGTTTTGAACTAAAGTGATTTGGGAATTCCATCTTTTGATATTTCAGTGTTATAAATGCATAATTTAATTAGGGAATTGTGGAACTATTGAGTTATGGCTATTTGGTATAATTTTTCCACTTCTAATGCAATTCTAATTAAGAATTTTAGTATCACATTTGTGATGGTCTTGTTAGCAAAATAATTGATTCTCTGAGCACTGTTTTGTAGGAGATGTAGCCATAACTTTAAATAAAACATTTACTGGTTAGTCGTCATGCTCTATCCAGGTTTTTAGGGAGAAAAAATTCCCTCTTCAACTAGTGCTGCCTCATTTTATTTTAAAAATCAATTTGTGCTTAAAGATATTATAAAATTGTGTTTTAATTCAAGGGGAAAATCCTGCTTCCAGAAAGCTTATGAAGCAACCAAATAGCATTCTGTTAATAGTGACTATAAAACTTGAACTGTTTTTAAAAACCTTCCAGTAAAGATTGTTTAGAAGATTGCACTTAAGTCCAGTTCTGCTTGTTTCATTGTTAGAATTCTTAGATTTTAAAAAAAACACTAGTTATTCTATTATGAAGTTTATTGTTCTATTTACTTTGAGATTTATTGTGCTTTATTGCTCAAAATTTTTGTCTAATCTATATAAACAAGACAAAAAGAAAAGGAGTACTTGTGGCACCTTAGAGACTAACAAATTTATTAGAGCATAAGCTTTCGTGAGCTACAGCTCACTTCATCGGATGCATTTGGTGGAAAAAACATCCGATGAAGTGAGCTGTAGCTCACGAAAGCTTATGCTCTAATAAATTTGTTAGTCTCTAAGGTGCCACAAGTACTCCTTTTCTTATTGCGAATACAGACTAACACGGCTGCTACTCTGAAAATAATCAAGACAGTGGCTGCAATATTTTCCTGGTATAAAAATGCAATAATAAAGCACGGATATAGTTTTTGAACTTTTTGGGAAGATATTCCAAAATAAAATTCGTTGTGCATATGAAAACAAAACCAACAGAGCAATTTAGCCTTACAACTTTGATCAGATTGCCATAAGGCACATTTCATCTTGTTCCTTAAAGAGCAAAAATCAAGACTTAATTTTCAAATGTTTGCAAGTGGTGGTGAGAAAAGATAGTAACGAATAGGCTTCTTTAATTGCATTATGTTTGGATTTGCTAATAATACACTGATTTGTTATGAAATTTACTTTTGTGAATTTATGTAACAAGTATGAAGAGTTTAGAAGCAGCAATACATGTGTTATGATAGCTATTACTAAAGTTTTAAACATTTTTCAAAATTAACCAAAATAGCTTAATTGAATGTTACAGGTTATTTTTGTTCTTGTATCATTTCTGTGTAAAATATTTATAATTTGTATTTTGATTTCTCATTTGAATATGTTCATGTAGATATGTAGATATATTTAAACTTAAAGTGAAATTGAAAAAAGAAAAGGTGCCTTCTTAAAACATGGCTTACATCTCTTCATTTTTCTGTTTTCGGGTGGTTACAAATATCATTTTGCTTTAGATAATGTTAAATGTTGCAACTTTTTAGTACTACAGTTTGCTGACTCATTACACATTAAAATGTTCTTATTTAAAATGTCTGAGAAGCAGGTTATACATTAAAATATAACCAATTGAAATGCTTCTTAATGTTTAGCAAGATTTACAATGTATGCCATCTGTTGAAGGATATTCCTGCTTGATGCTGTCCAAATATACTGTGAAATTCTCTTCAGATTGTATTTTGCAAATGGTGATCCATGGTGAAAGCAGATAGGAACAAATAGGCTTCTTTAATTGCATTGCGTTTGGGATTGCTAAATGTGATCCTGATTCAGTAATTTTATCCTGAAAACACTTGTAAAAGATTATTCATGGACTCTTACAAATCAGCTATCAAGAAATGTACTGAAATTTTCATCTTAATTAATGAACAAATTTCTTTACCTTTTCTTAAGTGTGGACAGCCATGATTGACTATGGAGGTCTTTTTGCAAAATACTGAAACAGTTGGTAGACTTGAAATGTCAGTTCTTCAGTAAAATGTATTTTTATTTAATAGCTTTGTTTTCTAGTATTTAGTAATAAAACATATTTATAGAAATGTACAGATTATTCTATATCAGAAAAATATCAGATAGTGCTGTTGATAGAAGGGGATTATCTACATCTACCAAAAAAGAAGTGTGTAACTTTTTTTGCATTCATTTGCAAGAGATTCTCTGTTCAGAATATAAATTAAAAGGATCATTTACTACTTTATATTTTTTGTTCATATACTTGCCTCACAATTTTATTTAAAAAAAATATACAGGTATATTTAAAATTGCACACAGGTGCATGTGCTTACTTCCTTGTCACTTCAGGAGCAAATAACTGGTTTCTAGTTAAATAAATGGAAAATAACGCTAATTTCCCATTCGCTAATAAATTTGTCTATGCAAGCATTTCACTAGTGACTACTTTTATATTGGTGAGTTTATTGTAAATGTTTACACAGACTACTGGAAATACTTAAATGTGGGTGGTATGATTATCATAGCAATTCTAAAGTCCCAATAAACAGGTATATAGGAATGAGCAAGAATAAGCCATAGCATTAAGCACTTCTTTTAAAAAAAAAAATCCCTGATAAGGTCCTGAAGTAATACTGCACATATGAATACATATGAGTAACTTTAGAAGAGGAAATAATCCCATTAACTTTTTAAAAAAGCTGGAAAACAATTATTTTTATCAAACAAAATCTTGAAGTCAGTCGAGCTACTCATTTTTTGCAATGGTACTCGTGTTTGCAGGTTCAGGTGCTTGGTTTGTTTTTTCAAATTGCTCATAATGTTTACTGTAAAGTGAAGTTAAAAATTCCTACTAACTCACAGGAAGGAGGGGGAGTTCCTGAAGGGCTCTGCAGTGTGGTATCAGCCTGTTATTCTACATGAAATCTTTAACCTCATACTGCTGGTTTAATGCTAGATTACACATCTACTTCAAAATCTCTTATTTGGGTTGAAGCAGTAGAAGTTCACTTTTGGTGAAATAGGAGGACTTTTATAGCTGATTTTTGTCTGATTTTATTTACATTTTTAGAAATTAGGTTGTACATGCTTGGATAGGTGCAGTTCGGTAAACTAAATTTAGCAGTGACCAGAAGGTGTTACCATCCATTCTAAGGGCTGTTCAGTTACCTACGGGAAATTGATTTTCTCTCATCCAGTTCTTAATGGGCAAGTATCCACAAACAAGAACTGGCACATTTTTTTAACAGTCTGAGTCACATGGATTGGAGGGACATAAAGACAACAGTAGAGGCTTAATCCATATAGGTCAGAGTTGATGCAAATTGATGAGGAAGCTGAAGAAGTCTAGATTGCTACAGACTCTGCTTGTACCTTTCTTTTGGATAAGTTAATGTAGGTGCATCGGATGCATAATGATCAAGTGGGCAGCTCAGAGCTGTCAGTTGGGAATTTTGACTAAGCACTACAACAAGCAAATTCCTTCTGACTATTTGTAGAGCTATAGTATCTTTAATATGTGTGCACAGCAGACAGGTCCTTTGCTCTCAGATGAAAGACTCCTGTTAACTGCATGGAATTTTATTTATTTGTATTACTATAGCACCTAGGACGCCCAGTCATGGGTCAGGTACTTGATGTAACTTAGATGAACGACTTTCAACCTTGCTGGGATCTGTAGCTCAGCTTCCAAATAGCCCTTGTCATTTCAGATCACTAAGGGTCAGATTCTGATGCACTTAATCTGATTGAACAATGTTTAGTCTATGAAAACATCACATTGAATTCCATGGGATGTCCAGCAGACAAAGGTACTATTATATGCAACATGAGTAAAGGTATCTCACTCTGGCCATAAATCACCCTATCAGGGCTGTTAAACTAGTGGGTGTTGTGGGTGCTCAATTCCCTAGTTTGAAAAGCATAAACTCTGTAGCTTGAAATACTTCTCTTATCTAAAGTTCTTCAGAGGAGCAGTTTCATTATGCTTACAAACAGGAACTGGGGCACAGTGGCCTTGTCTACACTATGAAATTAGGTCAAATTTGTAGAAGTCGGATTTGTAGAAAGCATTTTTATACAGTTGATTGTGTGTCCCCCCACACAAATGCTCTAAGTGCATGTAGTCAGCGGAGTGACAGCACAGTACCAAGGCAACTGTTGACTTCCGGAGCGTTGCACTGTGGGTAGCTATCCCACAGTTCCTGCAGTCTCTGCCGCCCATTTGAATTCTGGATGCCTGATGGGGCTAAAACATTGTTGCGGGTGATTCTGCATACATATAGTCAGGCCCTCCCTCTGTGCAAGCAAGGGCAGACACTCGTTTTGCGCCTTTTTTCTTGAGTTACCTGTGCAGACGCCATACTATGGCAAGCATGGAGCCCGCTCAGCTAACTCACCATAGGTCTCCTGGGTGCTGGCAGACGCGGTACTGCATTGCTACATAGCAGCAGTTTGTTGCCTTTTGGCAGCAGACAGTGCAGTATCACTGGTAGCCGTTGTCGACGTAGTCCAGGGTGCTCTTTTAACCGACCTCGATGAGGTCAGGGGCGCCTGGGCAAACATGGGATTGACTCAGCCAGGTCATTTCCCTTTTAAGTTTCGTCTCATGGTGATTCAGTATTACCGGCAGCGCACAGTCTTTTAATCAGCAGCCAGCAGAAGACAATAGCCAGCAGTCATGCTGCACCGTCTTCTGTGGAGCACCCAGGAGATGACAATGGCTAGCGGTCGTACTACACAGTCTGCTGCCAGCAAGATGTATAAAGATAGATGAAGTGGATCAAAACAAGAAATAGACCAGATTTGTTTTGTATTCATTTTCTCCTCCCTCCATCCATGAAATCAACAGCCTGCTAAACCCAGTTTTGAGTTCTATCCTTGAGGATGCCATTCTGTTTCTCACAAAGCCACTCCCTTTGTTGATTTTAATTCCCTGTAAGCCAACCCTGTAAGCCATGTTGTCAGTCGCCCCTCCCTCCACCAGAGCAATGGCAAACAATTGTTTCGCGCCCTTTTCCCTGGATTGCCCGAGCAGCCGCCATAGCACAGCAAGCATGGAGCCTGTTCAGCTCGCCACAGCAGTTATGACCATTGTAAACACCTCATGCATTATCGTGCAGTTTATGCACAACCACCACCTGAAAAAACAGGCGAGGAGGCAATGGCAGCGTGGTGATGAGGACATGAACACACTTTTCTCTAAAACCACCTTCCCCTGCAATTTTGAGATCATGGTGTTAATGGAGCAGGCTCATGCTGTGGAATGCCGATTCTGGGCCCGGGAAACAAGCACAGAGTGGTGGGACTGTATAGTATTGCAGGTTTGGGACGATTCCCAGTGGCTCTGAAACCTTTGCATGCGTAAGGGCACTATCATGGAACTTTGTGGCTTGCTTTCCCCTGTCCTGAAGCGCAAGAATACCAAGATGAGAGCAGCCCTCACAGTTCACGGCGAGTGGCAATAGCCGTGTGGAAGCTTGCAATGCCAGACAGCTACCGCTCAGTCGGGAATCAATTTGGAGTAGGCAAATCTACTGTGGGTGTTGCTGTGATGCAAGTAGCCAACTCAATCATTGAGCTGCTGCTATCAAAGCTAGTGACTCTGGGAAATGTGCAGGTCATACTCGATGGCTTTGCTGCAATGGGATTCCCTAACTGTGGTGGGGCTATAGACAGAATGCATATCCCTATCTTGGGACCGGACCACCGGGGCAACCAGTACATAAACCCCAAGGGGTACTTTTCAATGGTGCTGCAAGCACTGGTGGATCACAAGGGTGGTTTCACCAACATCAGCGTGGGATGGCTGGGAAAGGTTCATGACGCTTGCATCTGTTTAAATGGCTGCAGGAAGGGATTTACTTCCCAGACCAGAAAATAACTGTTGGGGATGTTGAAATGCCTATAGTTATCCTTGGGGAGCCAGCCTACCTCTTAATGCCCTGACTCATGAAGCCGTACACAGCCACCCTGGACAGTAGTAAGGAGCTGTTTAACTATAGGCTGAGCAAGTGCAGAATGGTGGTAGAGTGTGCATTTGGACATTTAAAAGGTCGCTGGTGTAGTTTACTGACTCGCTCAGACCTCAGCAAAACCAATATTCGCATTGTTATTGCTGCTTGCTGTGTACTCCACAATCTCTGTGAGAGTAAGAGGGAGATGTTTATGGCGGGATGGGAGGTTGATGCAAATCGTGTGGCCGCTGAATACGCTCAGCCAGACACCAGGGCAGTTAGAAGAGCACAGCAGGAAGCGGTGCACATCAAAGAAACTTTGAAAACCAGTTTCATGACTGGCCAGGGTACTGTGTGACACTTCTGTTTGTTTCTCCTTGATGAAAACCCGCCCCCTTGCTTGCCTCTAAATTCCCTGTAAGCCACCCGCCCTCCCCCCTTCGATAACAGCTTGCTTGCAAAGGACATAAAGTCACTATCATTTAAAAAACATGTATTCTTTATTAATTGATTATAAAAATAGAGTGAGAACTCACAAGGTAGCTGGGTGGGTGTGGGAGGAGGGGGGGAGGGAAGGAAAAGGCCATTATAAAACTTGTTGAATGCCAGCTTTCTGTTGCTTGGGCTGTCCACTGGGGTGGAGTGGTTGGGTGCTCAGAGCCTCCCACCCTGTGTTCTTGGGTGTCTGGGTGAGGAGGCTATGGAACTTGGGAAGGCGGGAGGGCAGTTAAACAGGGGCTGCAGCAGTAGTCTGTGATCCTGCTGCTGTTCATTAACCTCCACCAGATGCCGGAGCACGTCCATTTGATCCCGCAGTAGCCCCAGCATTTCCTCATGCCTCCTCTGATCTTCCTGCCGCTACCCCTCCTCATGTTCATTGGCCACTGTCCTCTACTCTGCTATTGTGTCCCTCCACACAGCTCTGTCAGTGCCACATGACTGCGTGAGCTCAGAGAACATATCAGCGGGTGTGCAGGTTTTTTTGCCACCTTATCTGAGAAAGCCTGTGGGATGGAGGAGAGAGGCTTGAAACATTTGCAGCTGCTGGAGGAGAAAAAAGGAGTGAAGTATTTAAAAAGATACATTTTACAGAACAATGGCTATACTCTTTTATGGTGAACGCTATTCACGTTACATAGCTCATGTGATTTTGGTACAAGGTCACATTTTGCATCTTATATTGAGTGCCTGTGGCTTTGGTGTTAGAGATCACACACGCAGGGCCGGGCAACAGAATTCGGCTTGTAGGCAGCCATGGTAAGCCATAGTCTTTCGGCTTCTGCAACCTTCATAACAGCAGCCCCCTCCTTTCCCATACCAAGCAAAGCCTGTTGAGTTGGCCAATTAGTGCTGCAGTTTTCCTGTTAACATGCAGAAGCAGACACCAAACTAATCCCTTCCCCCCATCCAATTCTCTGGGATGATCGCTTTTCCCCTCCCCCCCCCCCACCGCCTGGCTGGTATCAGGGAAGATCCCTGCCTGCCAAACGCGAACAGCTCAGCGCCAATGGCCCCCCCCCCCCACTGCGTAGCTAACTGCGGGGAGGATTTCTTTTCAGCCACAGGCAAACAGCCCAGTAGGAACGGGCACCTCTCAATGTCCCCTTAATCAAATTCAAAAGTTCCCGGGGCTTTTCCTGTACACCTGGCCAGTGCATCCGAGTTCAGAGTGCTGTCCAGACCTGTCACTATGGTGCACTGTGGGATAGCTCCCAGAGGCCAATACCTTCGAATTGCATCCACGCTAACCCTAATTCGAAATGGCAATGTCGATTTCAGCGCTAATCCCCTCGTTGGGGGGAGTACAGAAATCGGTTTTAAGAGCCCTTTATGTTGAAAAAATGGCTTAGTTGTGTGAACAGGTGCACTACTCGTAGTGTAGACCAGGCCACAGAGATTAAGGTCAAAACATGCACTAATTTTGATACCCTCTCATCTTGCTAGGGTGTTGAGAAGTATCTGAGTGCTTCGCAAATATTTGTGAAGCACTCTACAAAAGCCCATAATGAAATTTATAAATTTATCTTCAGAGTAGAATTTGAGTAGTGTACATTAAATGAGGTCTGGGGCCATCCATTACACAAAGAAGATAAAACAATATTGAATCACTTCTCATTAAGTGAACACTAGCCATCCTGAATGAAGCAGGGCCCAGTGGGAAAAAATCATATGTGAGCATGTAATTAAAGATTGCATTCATAATAATTCATATGGACAAGTAGGTTGAATTAAGGTTGCAGAGGCAACCTTAATTCTAGCTTTTCCTAACTCTTGAGTGTTTGACTTTGCAACTTTTAAAAATATTGATTTAATCTGTTTGGTGTGTAATACAATTAATGGAGTTGAATCATAAGAATTTTACTGTGTGAATGCAGAAATTTAGTGGCACCAGAACAGAATGCTGGTAGCTAAAGATATAGTATTTCTGCCCACTAGTGGTGACTTTCAAACCAGACATTAACAGTGTTATACACAGAAGTTTTCCTTAATGGTAGGAGAAATTATTTTCCTTTAAAAAGATAACACTCTCCTTCCCTCAGCCAAAAGGGCTAAATTTCTGCTTAACCAGGTCTCATTAATGCCAGCTACTGAACACTGTCAAAGAAGTCACTGTATGCACTGTACTTTTGAGCTCAGATGTGCACCAGGGGGATCCTCTCCTTTAGTCTGTGCACTTCAAAACGGGTGCTGCCTTTATTGGCACTTCACGGTTCTGATGTGCACTAAAATACACTTTTCCATGAAATCACTCTCAAGATGAAAATACAAGATTAATAGCACAATCTTGTGTCTAAATTAAAGCTATTTTCCTTGGTGTCAGAAATAGTATATGAAAGTAGTGGTTTTCAACTTAGCATTCAGTTAAGCTAAACTGTTCCCCCATCGAAAAGTGTCGAGTGACTGGCAGAAATGTCAGAGCTTGGGAGTAGTGTTTGCTTTTCTTCAAATGGTCTGCACTACCAAACATGATCCTCAAATTGTTTATTGTTCATACAGGCATTTCTGTGGTACTCCTCATTGCAGTGCAGTTGTGGAAGAGTACAAGAAATTAAAACAAATGGACTAGAGAAAATATTTAAACTATGTTCTTTTAAAAAATCAACATTAATAGTCTTTCTTTTGCTTCACTTTGTGCCCTGTATGACCAAATTTGAACAGCCCAATCTTTAAGCATTAATGTTAAGTCTCCAGTCAGCAACTTCATTTTTCCATATTAGATTTTTTGCTCTGTGGGAATAAAGAATGCATATCCACTTTCATATTCAAGATATTTAAATGTATAATCTTGCAAACACACACCTGAGAAACTTTACTTAGGTGTGTAGTACCAAGGAAGTCAGTAGAATACTCCATCAGGTTATTCAGGTAAGTATGTATTTCTAAGTTTCAGGTTGTACTTGAATTTGAATCCTAGTTGTTGCAACATCTGTACTGACAAATGCAGTAGTGATGTGCTCTGCTACTTTCATATGGCAAGAGAGGTGACTAGCAATGTTCAAATAACCAAGTCCAGATTAGTGAGCTAGTCGTGGATTTCGAAGTGGCTTGCTGTAAGTCTGAGATGCCACTCGCAAATGATTGAAGCTGGCACTGACTTACAATATGGCCCATAATTTGCAACTGGCATCCAGTCACGTGCATTGTCTTACACTTTGGGAAAGATGAGACAACCGCACCTACCATGCAATGTTCTAAAATGATTCAATGTGGACCATTTTCAGACCAGGTTGAAGCTTGGAAGTTCTTTTGTAGGGTCTGCAATCAGATATTCGTTTGGGACATTACGATTATCCTAGAATTCTTTACAGTTTGCCTCAGGATTGAATGAGGATGCTTGAACAGCTTTAGTCCAATCCCAAAAAGGCTTGTAAGATTCAGATATGCTCACAGCATGGGATGTTCGAGTCTGGCTAATTTGTAAGAGAATGTTAACTAGAACACAAGTCTTATGCTGTAGTTTTTTATTTGGAAAAATACATTAGGTACCTGTACACAGTGTATTACGCGCTAACAGAAACACATTTGGGGTGAGACTTGAAACTTCCTTCTGGATGGATACCAGCAATTATTACATGTTTCATCTAAGGGCAGCAGTTTTTCCAATGAAGCATCCCTTTAGTACTGCATTGCACAATAAAATAAAGGGGAAATCTAGAAAGTGGTGGTGATAGAATGGCTGAATGGGGATGTGTGGAGGAAGCAGATTTGTTTTCCCACTTGAAATTTATCATTCTTAAACTGCCACCATTGATATGGTTCCTTTGACAAACAGGCACAAAATGGGAATTGAGGCACATTTACTTTGGAAGTTCTTCAGGCTCCAGTTAACTAAAATTAAATGTACTCTGATGTGTCCTTGTGACTCATATGCCTTTCTAAAAATAATCATGGCACTCTTCCTCATACTCGGGTCAGTGGGTCAGTCTGTGCACCTGTGAAGCAACTCAAACTTTTTTGTCATGTACAGTGATTGGCTCTTCAATTACATAGTGCCAGTCACAGACTATTTTGGTTAACACTATCGAACATGCAGTGTCTGAATCTGCAAACAGCAAACTCTTTACAAACAGCAATCTGGGATAAAGTCCCGATAATCTGAGGAATACACAATAAAATCTCAGGTGTGCAAAAACAAAAGTGCTTCGTGGATAGATACTTTTTCCAAAAGAAAAAAGAATGGAAATAGTAAGTATTGTCAAACTATTGAGATGGGTACTTACTATATTCAGTGTGTTTCATACTGCCTTTAGATACTGTGTTCAGATTAATTTAATTCACTGAGAATAAGGGGAATTATGTCTGTAATAGTAAAGTGTCTGCTGAATGGGTAACAGTTATTGCCAATTACAAATAGCTAAATATATTTCAGACTATTTTCATTGTAGGTTAGAAACAAAACCTTTCATCAACTGTACAATTCGTGTGTAAGTGATATTTTTCTGTACAAGCTCAGTCATAAGATGAAGGACAAGGAAATGTTTGATTATCACCACCTGGGAGCTACTGTCACTTGAGAAAAACAAATCTAAACAGAGAGCTGCCCTTACTTCAAACCAGTACAGGGAGTTCAGTGTAGTTAATGAGTTTAGAATATTCATCAGCCTGTATATTGACTCAACAGATGCACGACCCTATGTAACAGCACAGTTGCAATGGTTTTGTGCAATCTTACAATAAATGTGCAGTCAGTTTAAACAGATACTTGCCAAGATTACTCCAGCTATATGTTTGTGTGGTACTGCCATAGAGTATATACAAACTCATGGCATTTGGTAGTTGTAAGGAAAACTACAAAAGTTCTCACTTGGGATTTGGCACATGGTTATAAAATCAATTTCCAGCTAAACTGAAGGAGAAAGTTTTCTTTTGAGCTTTCTTGGAATATGATGCAACAGTGTTTGCAAATCTATAGGGTTCTATTATAGGAATCAAGTCTTGGCGTAGTACACTGAGAGAGTAGGTGGCAGGGCATAGAAGAACTGATATGCTACAAAAATTATGTCCATGACTTCTGTTTTAATTTTTTTTTATTTTCTGAATTGTTTAACATGGTCCACAGTAAATATCAATGCATGGATTAAAAGCTTCTATGATGAAATTATGTAATCCATTGAGGGAATGGTGGTGTACTCTGAAACATGAAGTCGTGAATTTCTCTAACTCTCAAAAGTAAGTGTAAAGCTGATTAGTTCAAAGGCCTTATTCAGATCTCTCTCAGGTTTTACACTATAATCATTTAATATTCTATTGATGGATATTGCATCAATAGAGTTATACTGGCATGATCTCAGAATGTCAATTGAATTCAGTAATGTGACACTTGTCTAAAACCTCTGAGAATCAGAATCTGGCCCCAAGGAGAACCTGTTGCCTTGCCTGATCATAGACCAGATTTTGTTAGCTAAAAATTTAAGGTGGTTATTCTGATGGGCTAATTTCAGGCTAGAAAGTTAAGCTGCCCTGAAAAATGAACCTACCAATAGCTTTTAAAAACTCGATTTTGATATTTTTAACAAGATGGAGAAGTGTAATTCTGGAAACAAATAAAACCTATTTTTAAGCTTTAGTTCACTATCTGTGGACTAGATTGTGATATCCTTACTCATGCTGAGTAATACCTTATCCCATGAAGTCAATGGGGCTTGTGAAGTAAGATACTACAGTCTGAGAATGGTATTTCAACTCTGGAAGTCAATAGCACCATTCTGCTTCACTTGTAATTCTATCCAAGGTACTTATGGCCTCCATTACCCTAGTATCTGAACACCCCACAATCTTTAGTGCATTTATCCTGATAACTCTCCTGAAACAGGGATATGCTATTATCCCTATTTTACAGTTGAGTGACTGAGGCACAAAGGGACTAAGTGAAATGGCCAAGGTCACATAGGAAAACTGTGGAAGAGCAGAGACCTAAATCAAGTTCTCCCAAAGCTCAACCTATTGCTCTAAGCACTGAACCATCCTTCCCCCTCAGTTTCTAATTAGAAGAAAACCCTCGTTTTTTTGCCTAAATTTGGCCAGCAAGAAGGAAGTGATGTAATTTTATAAAGGATAATCTTAGTGAGGTAATTAATATTTATATTGCATCCTAACAGGTATTGCCAAGGAACAAAGAACTTGTAAGAATTCTTGTTTTGCCAGCTCAGGTAGAGGTAGAACTTTGTCACGTAACAGTGTTTCTTAAAATATGTTTTGAAAAGTAAGCAGTTGTATGTTGCTGGTTATTTCAGCTGGAGGAAGGAAACGTGTAATACATGTATAAACCCAAGGGCCTAATTCTGTCAACAGCTAGGACCTTGCAACCCCATTGAATAATATTAATTACTGGGAACTGGGGGTCCAAATTACTTAGGCAGGTTTTGAAAAATCTCTGGCTTCATCCTCAAAGTGTCTTACTTTATAAACACTAATCCCCACAACACCATTGCGATTAAAATATTATCCACATTTTACAAAGGGTAGAGCTGAGGTAGAGAGGTAAAAAGACTTGCTGAGCGCCACAGAGGAAATTAGTGTCAATGCCTGGGCTAGCTGGCAGGTGGTCTCATGATTAAATCACTGGACCTTACTCTCTTCCCAGCCATCCTTCAGTTACACGAGTGTAACTGGGGCCTGGTCTACACCTAAAACATAGGTTGACCTAGCTACATCACTTAGGGCTGTGAAAAATTTCACATCCTGTGTGACTTAGTTAGGTTGACCTATGCCCACTGTAGATGCAGGTAGGCCAATGGAACAGTTCTTCTGTCAACCTAGCTACTGCCTCTCCAAGGGGGAGAATTTACTACAGCAATGGAAAAACCCCTGCTGTCATTGTAGTGTCTACGCTATGGCTGCAGCTTTGCTGCTGTAGTCCTTGTAGTGTAGACATGTCCTTAGGGCTGAATCAGTCCCCTATTGAAAGTTACAAAGGATGGCTATGGATAACCTCCTGGAAAAACTGATATGCTGTATCTTTTCAGCTCCTGTCCAAGCTATGATAAAAGTTGGAGTGCAATTGATTGTATAGATGCCTAGTCCTGAGGCAGAAAGTGTCATTTTTTCCCCTTACAGTAGTTCCAATCTTCCATCAGTTACACATTCAGAAGTGTCACAGCCCTTCCCTCTGCCACTCCTCCTGTTCATTTGGTGCTTAGCAAAAATGTTATTTCACTCCATAGTTCATCTTCAGAACAGTTTTATGTGATTGCTCTAATCGCTTAAATCAGCATTTTACAGTGTAGAGCCTTTTATCAGGGTGTTGCAATATTACTTTTTATACACCTAGTCCTGAGAATTTCTGCAGAATAACGCATTAGATCACTGATGTGCATGGGGAAGGAATACTGAAATACCTGGCAGTTTGACCTGCCATTGTAGTGGCTCCCTGTCACGATCCCTCTTTTCTCATAAAGGATACTTAGTATTTTAAGAACCTGTTTTATTTTAATTTAATCCAAAGCTTTTAAAAATGGGGAAGTGGGCAGCTTGATTTAATTTCCTGATTATGGCTGGATCAATGAGACCTCTTAGATGTTTGTTGCCCGGGACCTTCTATTTTCCCCACTCCTGTTCTGGCAAATATTTACAATATAGAATAAGAGATGGTTTAAGAGTAGCTTTCACACTCATGGTGGATTGTGGTCCCATGTATCTCACAAGCCCTTGCATCACGTGAGCTGCATAGTCTTGAGTTCTTATAGCTCTTCACCTATTCCATTTTGGGCATGTGGATTTCTGTGATAATATAGGTTCTCTTTACTACCATGCTATCTATCAGGATTTGAACCCAAGGATGAATCTTAGGCAGGATACTTGAATCCCATGTGACCTATGAGTCTTTGGGCATAAGTGTTATCAGGTTATGCCATATTAACTTTTCAGAATCTGCATGGTTCCCCATACTTTACTCTCAAAGTTGGGCTCAGAGAAAAATCAATATTTTCCCCCAAATGCATTTGATCTCCCTTGACAGAAGGAGGATTTCCATTTAGTTGGTCTGACTTCCAGTGAACTGGGGGCATTGCTTTAAGTCTGATGTGTATGGAAACTGCCTGAATAATTCTGCATTCTGCATTTGGAGTGCTGAATTATCAGTGGGTAGTCTGGCATGCATAACAGAACTGATTGATCATGCTAGCTATATATTTTACATTTATATAGTTCCTTTAATCCTGAAGGGTCCCAAAATGCTTCACAAATCATAAGTGCCTCATCACTACGATATTCCTATTTCTATGGTGAGAAGAAGCAGTCAAGTGGACAGCTGTTGTAGAACTGTGGTGGTAAGAGGAAAGGAAAGTGTGTTTTGCCTACGGATAAGATCACAAGCCCTTTATCGTTACAAAAAATATCATGGGATCTTTAATGTCCATGCAGGCTGCTGCTTTAGTCAGCTGTAAAAGAGCCCCACACCCTAAACTGGACAGAATTTTGAGAATGAAGATTAGGTTTATACAAAAGTTTATAGAGGAAAGACCAAATAGAATGGGGATGATTTAAACCAACAAAAGCAATGAAATTTAGCACTAGAGCTGGTTGGTTCATTCTAAGAAGGATGTCTAAGACTGACCACCTATAGCAAAATAGTCAAAGGATCACGTAGGTAATCCTATGGGTTAACAAAACCTAGGCATTATATTTTGAGCTTTAAGTCAGGATTTATGGGTTTATTCCATACAATATTAACTCTTACTTATTATGTGATATTCATAATGCTTGCTGACGATATTCAGATGAATTGTATATCACACAGTTTAAAATGAAGAGCAGACTCATATTGATGCAACCAAGAATTCAAGTAGAGTATAAATTGCTGATTCAATATCAAACTGTCACTCACTCCTCTTTGTTGAACTGGTGGTAAGGAGATTCAGTTTTTTGTTGCTGCAAGCCTAAATCAAGCCCTAACAATTAGAATAGAGCACTCAAGTCCTCTCTGTGATTAGCTCAAAGCAAAAGAAACAGCCAGGAATTATTAATTATCCCAATCCACTTAGTCTTGGTCATGAAGTAATGATGGCTACAAGTGTGACATGAAAATGCAACTTAAGAGGTATGGTTTCTGTAGAAGTAATTTTATTTCACAAACCAGGAAGACAGTGGAATGTTAGGAATCAACTAAATGTCTTGGACTAACTGAAATATCATTAGAAATTTAGTTTTAAATCATAGTCATTAGAATAGTCTTTAACGATAATTACTCAGTTCACAGAATTGAGCTCTGCACATTATTGTGGTACTTCAGTATTTAATATATTAGGTGGTCAAGAGTGTAATAAACTAGTGGAGGAAGGGAACTGGAAATTACATAGGGGCCATATCTACCAACACTTGCCTCTCCGTGCATTCTAAGGGAATTTAGTGTAGAATCTTGGATACATCTATGAAAAGATAGTTTAAAGCTTGTTTTCATAGTAACCCACTGTAGTGTAGAATGGTGTCATGCTGGTTTAGACCAGTGGTACATCTAGCCTAGAATCCTGTTTCCACCATTGGCCAGTATTAGAATCATCAGAGGGAAAACTAAGAACCACCAAGACTGTATAAAATCTGCATGTTTACTGATTACACTGGAGTTTTGGAAACTAATCCCTGGAAAAAATCTTTTTCACCCTCTTCAGTTAGTGATTAGCTTTTGCCCAGAAGCATCTGAGTTTTTGTATCCTACTGATTGATATATAGCATATTATTTTCAATTTGTTCTATCCTATTCTTTGTATCTGTGTTTTTGACTTATCAGGGCATGTGGATTCATCCACAATGATGTCCAGGTCTTTTCCTGAGTGGCTACAATTAATTTAGAATCCAGCAATATGTATGCACAGTTAAAATTATTCCTTCTGATCTGCAATACCTTGTATTTATCAGCAATGTATTTCATCTACCCTTCTGCTGCCCATTCACCTAGTTTTGTTAGATCCCTGTCCTCACAGCCTTCTCTATGTAGTAATTTTGTCAGCAGCAGATATTGTCCCTTCACTGTTCTCACTTTTCAACTTTTCATTGATTCATATACAAAAAAACCAAAAGAGCTGTCATCAAAATTGCCCTGGCCCCCACTTCCCATCTTGGCAGGGAAGAAGCCAATGGTAATGATCCCTTTTTAGGAGTGCTACACATTGCCAGGATAGTGTTTCTCTGCTGTCGTCCACACTGTCCTTGTTCTGTGGATAAAAGAAGAACTTCAGGTTTCAGGACTGTCGATCTGGAAATGTTTTGTAAATATTGTATTCAGTTGTAGATGTGTTAAGTAGAGGATTTCAGTAATCTCTCAAATGAAATCAGTGGCAGGAAGAGCCTGAATGCAGCATTTTAGCAATAAAGTTTGGGGAAAAAAATGTTTTGAGATTTACATGTTGCAGTAATAGTACCTTTTAAAAATAATTTTGCAAAGTCCATTGCAGTAGGGCATCTTGTCCAACTTATTACTCACTGCAGTAGCAGCTGTTAAATTGTAAACCTGGTCCTAGCAATTGCACAATGGAATAAATCACTCTGATTTAGACTGCATACAAATTGGATGTGTTCTTTTTATTGTCTTTAAAATCAGGATCTGAGAAGAGTGACACTCTCTTTCTATATTTCTGTGACCCAGAACTGCATTTGCATATCTCTTTCTCATCTGTATGAGGTCAAATTTTTTTATGTCAGTTTCTTGACAGGATTTGAGAAATGTTTCTGAGGGACTGTACCATGGTTTTGTTTTTGTTTTCTAATAGAAAATTTATAATGAAAACATAAGAATGGAAAAGTAGTGATATGTTGTATGATTTTCTGGTTAATAAAACCTATTAATATTGGAATCATCAAATTTTCCTGTCGCCATCCTGGAGGGCAAGAATTTGACTATTCATAGAAGGGAAATTTTGCCATGACTCAGTGGTAAAAACATTTGCCATTTGTTTCCACTGTTGGCAGCATTGATGGAAATGCACTGTTGCAGAAAAACAGTCATTTTTCCTTGTGTGGACAAGGTTCTCAATTTAACACTTTGCTTCAAGGGATGATGAGTTTCTCCAAAGTTATTCTCTCTGCTTGGTCTGATGCTTTCCCTCTGGTTAGGCCATTGTAGTCAGGCTCTCTTATGCTATCCCTATCTTGTTGTGTATGTACAGAAGAGGGTAATGGCAACACTGAAGGGCATCAGGGGTCTTGGTAGCTGCCCTTTGATTAGTTAGGCAGGATGGAATGTGTGATTTCAAGGCATGAATGGTGGTCCAGAGTGACCCCATTTTGTTAAAAATGGTTTAGATTGTGAATTGTAAAAAATATTTAGAACTAAATTTTGCCCTCAGATATGTCTGTGGCTCTCAGTGAAATCTTTTGGCTGAAGGTTATGGGAAATCCAGGGATAGAATTTTGGCCTGAAGAAAAGGAGTACTTGTGGCACCTTAGAGACTAACAAATTTATTAGAGCATAAGCTTTCGTGAGCTACAGCTCACTTCATCGGATGCATCCGATGAAGTGAGCTGTAGCTCACGAAAGCTTATGCTCTAATAAATTTGTTAGTCTCTAAGGTGCCACAAGTACTCCTTTTCTTTTTGCGAATACAGACTAACACAGCTGCTACTCTGAAACCTGTGATTAAAATTTTGGCCTGAGTATCCTTTAAAAAAAACCCCACATTCCAGTGTGATAAAATGGCACTACCACATTGGACTATGGAGTCCTCTTCTGGTGGCATTTAAAATTCAGTTGTGGATAGTTTCCAAGATAAATAGTTTGTCACGGTCTTCTAAGAAATGTAGCCGGGAATGTTTACTTTGTTACTCAGCTTGGCTAATATAACTGGACATTTATTCCCACTGTCAAAATATTGCTGCTGTAGATGAGACTCATAGGTCTTTATTGTGTTCCATTTTTTATCAATACTTTATAAAGAATCCCTTCAAGAGTCGCTCTGGAGCGCTACGCTCCTGTTCGATTGAACATTCACATTGCTCTTAGATCCGCTAGTCCCAAAGGAATTGTACACACCAACTAGTACATTTCAACTCAGGACCATCACTTAACTGAACACACAGCACTTAGAAAGAGAGAGTATGAAAACAGGAATAAATTTATCATCAAAGAACAGAGATTCAAATGACAGAGAGTGAGAATGTTGGAAACAACCAGTTACATATTAAACAAAATCATAACATGCTAAACTTAACCGACACAACGTTATCCTATCTCCACAAGACCACTTACCACATGTTCTTTCACCAGGATTTTCAAACCTTCGGCTGAGAATCAGGGGTGTAGGCATGGGTGAGCCTGGGTGGGCTGCAGCCCACTTACTTAGCAGCCAGACCCACCCAAACCTGAGCAGAGGTGTCAAGCTGCCACAGCAGCCTGGGGTGTCACTCAGGCACCTGAAATCCAGGATGGAGCTATGCACCTGCCCTTCTGAAAGCTACTCTCCGGCAACTCTGCCTTGCTATTTTCTGAGCTGCAGGCCAGAGGATCCCTGCTACCCTGACCCCTCGGGGCTTCCGAGCCACAGGAGCACACGCAGCAGCCATACACAATGAAGAGGCGAAGGACAGCATTGCAAAGACATATTAGTGCCCTAGCTGTTCTGCCATCCCACCCCCCTGCCTCCGCCCGGCCGTACCATCAGGTCACTAATGCAGGGGTGGGGAGAGGATTGAAATTGGAAAGGAGGCGACGGGAACCAGCACCCTGGGCACGGGGCATGGGCCCTCGCCCACACAGAAAGCAGCATGGGCTTTTTGTGCCAGGAAATCACCCCTATGCAAAGTGAGGGGTGGATGCTGTGTCTCCCCGCTCTGCTGGAGGGAGAATGGTTGGGCCCCCACAGGTAGCTGCCCTGAGGGGAAGTAGATAGCGGGCACGTGGGATGCTGGGCCGGGTCTCTGCCAGTTTCAACAATGCCAGGTGCCACAGCAGGTGAGGAGGAGGTGCCATGGCTCCCCCCCCAGGAGAGGGGAGCTGAGCCCGGCAGCGAAAAAGCTGCTGGTGGTGATTGCCCAAGGTGAGGCATGCACGGCCCATCTTGGCAGTTGAAGCCCTGTGTCTGGGAGCACCTGGGCTAGGAGGAGAGCCTGGCATTGGGGCAGAAGCTGAGGTAGCACAGTTTGTCACTGCCCGTCCACCCGAAAGTCAGGGCCCACCCACATTTCCATTCCCAGCTATGCCACTATTGAGAACCCTTCTTGTAAAATCAAGCCAGCTGGCAGCTTGTCCTCACAGATTAAAGGAATGAGGGTATGCCTTCAGATCCCTTACTTATACCCTGAAGAGTCCATTGTCCTTGCTGGTAAACAAGAGTGTCCCCTGATGGTTCACTTGTTCCTGTAAATTTCCTCTTTGAAGATTTCACAATCCTTCATTAACGTTCAGCTCAGACTGTAAATGGAGGCCCATTGTGAGCTGTACAATACTTAATTTACATGTAAATAGACAGAAAAACATCCCTTGCCTGAAAGAGAACCGGCTTTTCACCTTTCTGGTGACCAGTTGCTCGTCACAAATCTTAAGAATGTATTTTCCAGTATATAGTCATAATTCCTTACACTACATCCATACACACATTTTGCAACACTAATGATGTCCAGTGTGACACAGGCTTTCATTAGAGACCTTACATGTCATTCTTTTGATGAACCCAAGGGATCCCTGTTTTCCTCCATATCCCCTATGTACTCTTTCAGTTGGCATCCAGAGGTTATTGGATCCCTCTTCTTGCAGTTGTGTCAAGTGATTATATCTATCACTTTGCAGGTGTTTGGATAAAACACAGTCAGGATAAAATCAAGATTAACCTGTCCCTTGGAGTTGGGCCATTCCTACTTTTTAAAATTCCAATCACACACATTAAACTAACCAAATTTATGACCGAATGTTGTTTGGAAATAAAACTAAACATTCATAGAACGCTCAAAATCAAAGTAGTTTTGAACCGTCCCAAAATCTGGTGCAAAACATTTCACAGCATGTTAGTTCTAAGGTAAGTTCTAAAAGAAAGATGAATTGTATTTCCAGCATGTATTTATACTGTGCTTCTGACTTTTCCTTTTTGCAAACCATTCATATGAGAGATAGTAGGTGGAATCTCGGGAAAATAAAGGACAGTGTTTTGAAACCTAATGAAGTAATTATCTGAAGCATTATATACAATGAGTATTTAGAAGATAATTAGGCTCTCTAATTATGCTTGTTTGGAACAGCCATCCTGTCAATAAATCACGGTGTTGCTATACAATTTAGTTTGTATTAGGAAAAAATATATCAGAAATGTCTTTGTTGTAGAAAAATCTCATGATAGAAACCTAAGACTTGACCCTGCACAGTCTTACTCATTTGAGAGAACCTTACTCACTTAAGTAGTCCATTGCAGATGAGAGCTCTGCAGGATGAGATCTCTTATTTACAATGCACATAGTCCTCTTTAGCTGTCTTCAACATAGAATCATAGGACTGGAAGGGATCTCGAGGGGTCATCTAGTCCATGCCCCTGCACTCATGGCTGGACTAAGTATCATCTAGACCATCCCTGACAGGTGTTTGTCTAATCTGCTCTTAAAAACCTCCAGTGATGGAGATTCCATAGCCTCCCTAGGCAATTTATTCCAGTGCTTAACCACCCTTAGTTTTTCCTAAGATATTAGTTTTTCCTAATATCCAACCTAAATTGCCCTTGCTACAATTTAAGCCCATTGCTTCTAGTCCTATCCTCAGAGGTTAAAGAGAACAAATTTTCTCCCTCCTTCTTGTACCAACCTTTTACATACTTGAAAACTATGTCCCCTCTCAGTTGTCTTTTCTCCAGACTAAATAAACCCACTGTTTCCCATCTTCCCCTCATAGGTCATGTTTTCTAGGCCTTCAATCATTTTTGTTGCTCTTCTCTGGACTTTCTTCAATTTGTCCACATCTTTCCTGAAATGTGGCTTCCAGAACTAGCCACAGTATTCCAGTTGAGGCCTAATCCACACAGACTAGAATAGAGTGGAAGAATTACTACTTGTATCTTGCTTACAACACTCTCCATATTTGGAGCAAGTGTATTATGGCTGAAATAAAACGGAGACTATTAGATACCGTGTGGTTTTATAGATGCACTATATTACTGGTGCATTTGCATCAATCTAGAAACATTTGCTTCAGCATTTCCCTTGATACCTGTTAAAACTTGTTTCAAAGGAAGCTTGGCTCACACAGGGAACTTTTTCTTTTTTCCTCTTCTAAAATCTGAGGGTCAGGAGAAAGTTTGGTTTCAAAATTAGGTTTAAAAAAACAAAAACTTTGCCAGGTTTTCATGTGTATATCGCTCCTTTTACAGTTTTATGAAAAGTGAGGAATGTAAACAAAATTTGAGACATGATTCATCTATTTTACTATCAAATCTCATTGGTATTTTCAGTAAATGTTTTAAAATTAGCCATTAAAGTGCACCACATTTCTCGGGCGTGTCAGTAGTAGTATTTTCACAGAGTATTAGATAGACCTAAGCCCCAGGGAGGCATGTTCTGGGCAAGGTGCTCAGCTGGTATAACTAAGCATGGCTTCATTGACTTCTATAAAACTATGCTGGTTTACAGCAGTTGAGGTTATGACTCTCTGATGTTTAGAAGTTTCTAAGAACAATCTCAATCTCCTTTCTTAGGGAGGCTCCAAAGTCTTGTAGCTGACATCTCTCCTGCTTTGGGGAGAAGAGCTAAATAATTTTTTCTCTTATGGGTGTTTCAGCAGTGCCGCTTTCTGGAAGCAGCTCATCTGGGGCTAGATCAATGGGCATGTCTCCATTGACATCAATGGAAGCTGGATTGGAGCACTGATTTCTTGCCTACAAGGTACAGGTTTAAAGCAAATGTCCAGAATGGAGAATCTGTAATGGAGTGGAGCTATAATGGGAATTGGAAAGGTAGAGCAGGAGAATCCTAGAATATGGTAGAATTTAGAGATGGGCAAGACCTCTTAGGCAATCAAAGTCTATTCCATATTGTCTCTAGTATATTAGTGAAAGCCCAATGAAAAAGGAGAGAGACAGTGAGTACAGAGTAGTTCTGCATGCTCTCCCAACAGGACAGTCTGTCTACCCACAAAGAAGCCCTAAAGACTGATGCTAAAATGAGTGAGAGCTACTGAATTCCTTAACAAGAAAACCAAATTTTAAAATGTCCCATTTAAGAAGTAATGAAGACTTAGCACAAGTAGCTATTGAGAATGGGCCATTAAGTGTGTCTGAAAAATCTGGACATGCACAAATGAGCTGGCTGAGATATTTTACATGCTAAAAGAGGCTGAAGTAAGAAAGAGCTTTTGAGGTGCAGCTCCCGCTGAAAAAAGCGGAGGCAGGGCACTCCCTGTCTTGGGGCAGCACTGTTTCCTCAGGGCTGCTGATCCTCCTTGATTGGTGAGGGAAGTACTACTCAAGCAGGGAGATCTAAAGTGAGCATTAAAGGTCCAGTTCAGCCCCCAATGAAGTAAATAGAAATATTCGTATTGGCTTCAAAGGGACTTGGATCAGGCACTGAATGCAAAGGAGATTTAAACCCAGGTCTCCTAAGGTGAAAGACTTTTGCATTAACCTACAGTGCCACTGAGCACAACTCATTCAACAACAATAACAGTGTCTTTCATCTCTGCAAATTCACAAGGAATGTTTTTGTTTTGCTAACCAGAAACAGTACATCTTCTGCCTTTCTGACAAAATGCATGATATAATGGATAGTGACTGCAGCAGGATGTCAGTAAGTGTGTTTACATCCACATTAAATGATACAGTGCATTAGGCATTAGCAGGCTTGTATCTTCAGAGTGAGACTTTAGTTTGTATCCCACAGACATCAGCTTTTCAATCCCACGTGGACAACTGAGAATGCATTAGGTAGAAAGCTCTGTGTTTGCTTGGTCGGAGCAGTCACATTTTGTATTTTGTCTCTCTATTCACCTGATCCAGGAAGCTTAGATGGAACCCCTCTACCTCTTCTTCTGTGACCAAAGGCTGCACAGATAATTTTCCTCACTGTGGATTTTCACTGTGTTGGTTAAGCGTGAAGATCAGAATTGTGCATGTGCGATACGATGGTTTGGTGACAGAACAGTTTGCTTATATTTTATTTTTAGACAGAGGATGCTTTTGCTTTAAAAGTGAAGCACCAATGCTACACTGCACTGAAAGAGTTTATGGAAACAGTTTTGCTGCGAAAGACACTATGGCACTTCTATAGATTAATCTTTTTTTCGAATCTATATTAACTCTACAAATTGTTTTGGGGTTTGTTCTGACATTAAAGTGTCAAAGTTCCCTTGGTGGGATAATATATATGTAAAATATTTCTATTCTCAGTCAGTTTTTGATTTTTAAATCAATCAGAATTGTAAAAAAGGCTTTTTGTAAAGCAAAGCAAAGTCTGGTTTTATTGTACTGAGTGCTACTGAAATGAAAGCCAGCTGCCAGCTCCTTAAGATAGTGTTTTAATTGATGAGGAGCTGCCTGTTGCATTTGTGATTCTTGAACCTTCCCTGGGTATAGGTGAAACTTCATGCTCCATGCATATGGGGATTTCCTGTGGAACCTGCTCTTGGTTTTTTGGTCTCTAAATGGGACAGTGTGCCTGCAGCTCAGGACAGCTTGGAAAGGTAGGTTATGGGCACTGTTTACTTAAACCCAGTTTCAAAGCTGAAAAGCTCAAAATAAAATGCTGCTAGAACAGTTGAACAGAGATGAACTAGAGATATCATAGCTTTCAAATTTGGAGAGAAAAGGACACCCTGAAACATGACGCAGGCATTTTAGAAATTGAACACTAATGATTATCTGGAGAGTCCGATGAAGTGAGCTATAGCTCACGAAAGCTTATGCTCTAATAAATTTGTTAGTCTCTAAGATGCCACAAGTACTCCTTTTCTTTTTGCGAATACAGACTAACACAGCTGCTACTCTGAAACCTGTGCTAATTATGTTTCATTAATATCTTTAGTTAATAGTGTAAATCTAATATAGAGCTGGCCCAAAACTCGGGCTCAAATCTTTGCTGCAGTTTGAGATCTGATCTGAAAGTTTGACCCCCTTCTAGTCCAAATTCAGTTTGACTTCTACATATTGAGGGCTAGCTTCAGCTACTTGCCTTATCTGTTAGTGTGAAAAATCTCTGCCTGCTGAGGGCTTTCAGTATTTTCACACTAGTGATTTGAAGTCTCAGCCAGGATCAGGTCCCTGCTGTGTTAGGTACCGTACTAACTATACAAACGCAGTCCTTGCCCATGAGACCATAACTGTTTATGGTCTAAATAGACATGGCAGACAGAATAAATCAAAATTATTAGCAAAACAAAAGTGATACTGCATATCCAGTTAGTGTCTCTGTATATTATCCAGATAGCCACTGGCGTTGCCCAAGCAGAAAAGTGTATGAGGGTGTGATACATCTTAAAGCTGCTGCCTTTGGCCAATAAAATGTATATTTACCCATTTTTTGCTTATTGCTATTGCCATTGAAGACAAGATTGCTTTTTGTTTTGCTATCCTTTTGCCACGGAGTCACAGCCTTGGTGCTCTAAAACCGCTCTGAATGACGTTCGGACAGGACTCTAGTGCAGTGTGTCTCCCCTCAGGGCGCACACTCAGGAGGGCAAGAGGCCTCCTCAGCTTCAGTGCTTCCTGAGTCTGACCTTGGATCATTCAGTACACCCTGTTCACACCGTGAGCTCCCTGCCGTGAGTCCGCCTGGATGAGACACCTGGGGAAGCATTAAACACTCCCAAAGGGCCATGCAGCTTTGCAGTCAGCAGTGACTCTCAGCCAGCGTTGTAAAACAGAAGGGTCTATTAGTCATCAGGAACACAGCATAGAACAGATCTTGTTAGCACAGAAATCAGGAACACGCAGTGAAGCCCATCCTGGGGGGGATCCCAAGCCCAGGGCTCTGGGTCCCCCCGCCTCCCGAGACTGACTTGCTTTCAGCAGCACAGCCTCAGATCCCCTGTTGCCCCTCTTCCGACCTTTGTCTTTCTCTCAGGCAAACAGGTCACCTGGGTTTTTTTGTTCTCCAACAACTTTGGTTGGCTCCTTGCAGGGGACGGGCTCCAGTTGCCAGGATACAAAGTGTCAGCCATTCTGTGCACAGTCAGCAATCACGTCTGCCCATTTGGGGTCTCTGCAATGATCACACACCCTTATTCCACCACCTAGATATTTGAGTAACACATAGGGGAAACTGAAAAGGAGTACTTGTGGCACCTTAGAGACTAACAAATTTATTAGAGCATAAGCTTTCGTGAGCTACAGCTCACTTCATCGGATGCCGATGAAGTGAGCTGTAGCTCACGAAAGCTTATGCTCTAATAAATTTGTTAGTCTCTAAGGTGCCACAAGTACTCCTTTTCTTTTTGCGAATACAGACTAACACGGCTGCTACTCTGAAACCTGTGAAAAATAGGGGAAACTGAGGCACACACAGTATTCAGAGAAAACATTAGGACCTTTCCTACTCTGTCACAGCATTTGAAGCATCTATGGAAAGAAGGAATTCAGAAGGGATGCTTGCCTGTTTTGTCACTTCTTTAGTGGGAGATAGAGCCTTTCCTTTAGGTCACTGTTTGAACGAGACCAGAAGTAATGAAAATTGCTCTTGACATTTGATGGCCATTTGGTGTTTGAAATGAAATGATCTGAGCTGGTATCGGTCTAGTTATTAATAGACATATTACCTACATCTATCAATGGTATCTGCTGGAATCCATGTTCACAGTCTTGGAAGAGAGCACAAGGACTGAATGGGCATTGAGACTAAATTACCTTCAACTCCTCACAGGTCCACAGTGTGTGCATAGTTTTGTGTTGCCACTGCCTCTGCTGTAAATTTTCTGTGGATAAATAATGACTTCATTCTCTAGGGCTGCCAGCCCAGCAATTTTTATCTGTACTAACATTAGTAAATCTCAGGGGCTTGTTGAAAACCATCAAATGTGAGGATTAAAAGATCAGTCTAGTACTCAAAAAGTGCCGGGAGGAACAATCTGAGCAAAACAACACAGGCTGGAGAGGAAGGTCTGAGACCTGCTCAAGTCACAGGAATCAGAAGACTGCTGTTTGGGGTCTATCTGCATCTGGTCTCCGGCTGGCTAACCAGTTCCACCTTAATGGGAGATGGGCCTCGTCACTATCTGTGACAAGATCAGCTCCCCTCCCAGATGGGCGGAAAAATATTTCTTCATGTGAGAAGAAGGTTACATGACTATCTCAGGCCAGGGTTGCAGGAGAGTAAGATGCTTGAGTGGGACAAAGGCCTTGGGAGGCTGCAGCTGGCTTGAGGAAACATCTATAGGGAGTAAAGGATTGGTTTGGATTATGACCCAGCTCCAAGAAGGAAGGCTGGGGGCTGCTGATTCAAGGAGAGAGAACTGTTTGAACTGTGGAACCAGTGGTTACAGGGGCCAGCTGGGTGAAGGTGGTGTGAAGTACTACATGACTCCAGGAAGGAGGGCTGTGGGCTCCTTTACTAAGGGGAAGGGCTGGGGCCTGGATGGGACCAGTGTGAGAATGAACTAAATAACTGGATCCCCTTCCAGAAGGGGAGCATTTTAAACATTATGGACTAGGTGGAGTTACTGAGGAGCCCTGCAAGACAGCAGAGTGCTGCAGAGCCACCCCAAGCAATCAGGAGGTGCTGACTCATTTTTACAGGGTCTTTTTGAGCTTCTGTGGGCCCAGATCACCCCCCAAACACACACAATCACACATGAAGTGGTACTTCATAGATTGAGCTCCTCTTCTCCATATGGGAGGAGCTAGGGTTCCCACCAAGCACAGCCCTCCTGTCTGGGTTTGTCTGAGCTTGTATGAACCCAATTTATGACCCCCCCCACCCCAAAATTTGAACAGGAAGCATTACCCTATAGATGCTTACCTGGTGGCTGAACTTTGTGACTTTCTCCTCACCCATAACTATTTCACATTTGGTGACAATGTATACCTTCAAATCAGCGGCACTGCGATGGGTACCCGCATAGCCCCACAGTATGCCAACATTTTTATGGCTGACTTAGAACAACGCTTCCTCAGCTCTCGTCCCCTAATGCCCCTACTCTACTTGCGCTACATTGATGACATCTTCATCATCTGGACCCATGGAAAAGAAGCTCTTGAGGAATTCCACCATGATTTCAACAGTTTCCATCCCACCATCAACCTCAGCCTGGACCAGTCCACACAAGAGATCCACTTCCTGGACACTACGGTGCTAATAAGCGATGGTCACATAAACACCACCCTATATCAGAAACCTACTGACCGCTATTCCTACCTACATGCCTCTAGCTTTCATCCAGATCATACCACTCGATCCATTGTCTACAGCCAAGCGCTACGATATAACCGCATTTGCTCCAACCCCTCAGACAGAGACAAACACCTACAAGATCTCTATCATGCATTCCTACAACTACAATACCCACCTGCTGAAGTGAAGAAACAGATTGACAGAGCCAGAAGAGTACCCAGAAGTCACCTACTACAGGACAGGCCCAACAAAGAAAACAACAGAACGCCACTAGCCATCACCTTCAGCCCCCAACTAAAACCTCTCCAACGCATCATCAAGGATCTACAACCTATCCTGAAGGACGACCCATCACTCTCACAGATCTTGGGAGACAGACCAGTCCTTGCTTACAGACAGGCCCCCAATCTGAAGCAAATACTCACCAGCAACCACACACCACACAACAGAACCACTAACCCAGGAACCTATCCTTGCAACAAAGCCCGTTGCCAACTCTGTCCACATATCTATTCAGGGGATATCATCATAGGGCCTAATCACATCAGCCACACTATCAGAGGCTCGTTCACCTGCGCATCTACCAATGTGATATATGCCATCATGTGCCAGCAATGCCCCTCTGCCATGTACATTGGCCAAACTGGACAGTCTCTACGTAAAAGAATGAATGGACACAAATCAGACGTCAAGAATTATAACATTCAAAAACCAGTTGGAGAACACTTCAATCTCTCTGGTCACTCGATCACAGACCTAAGAGTGGCTATCCTTCAACAAAAAAGCTTCAAAAACAGACTCCAACGAGAGACTGCTGAATTGGAATTAATTTGCAAACTGGATACAATTAACTTAGGCTTGAATAGAGACTGGGAATGGATGAGTCATTACACAAAGTAAAACTATTTCCCCATGGTATTTCTCCCCCTCCACCCCACCTCCCACTGTTCCTCTGATATTCTTGTTAACTGCTGGAATTAGCCTACCTTGCTTGTCACCATGAAAGGTTTTCCTCCTTTCCCCCCCCTGCTGCTGGTGATGGCTTATCTTAAGTGATCACTCTCCTTACAGTGTGTATGATAAACCCATTGTTTCATGTTCTCTGTGTGTGTATATAAATCTCTCCTCTGTTTTTTCCACCAAATGCATCCGATGAAGTGAGCTGTAGCTCACGAAAGCTTATGCTCTAATAAATTTGTTAGTCTCTAAGGTGCCACAAGTACTCCTTTTCTTTTTGCGAATAC
Source organism: Dermochelys coriacea (assembly GCF_009764565.3). Classification (NCBI taxonomy): domain Eukaryota; kingdom Metazoa; phylum Chordata; order Testudines; family Dermochelyidae; genus Dermochelys; species Dermochelys coriacea. The sequence goes on from NC_050082.1 coordinate 20,631,297, forward strand.
AGACTAACACGGCTGCTACTCTGAAACCTGTTCTAACCCTGAATGTGGGGCTTTCTGTGCAGTTTGAGGCGTGCATGGGGGATCAGGGAATGCAGTTGGGGTATGAAGGAGGTGGGGGAGGGGGAGAGGTAGCATATCACATCTTTCCTACCCCATGGAGATTGCAAAGAGAGTTAATGTAGCGTCTGTGAAGTCTTGCAGATTTGGGTGTCCTTGACAGGCCAGTTCTATTGGATCTGGGAGCAAGACTGTGGAATGGGCTGTCTCTCTCTAGGGTGCTGATGCTAAATGCACTTGGGGATTTGCATACCTTGTGGGTGTGATTCTTTGCCTAGGATCCTTCCCTCCATCTTTAAAAAGAAAAGGAGTACTTGTGGCACCTTAGAGACTCCATCTGAGGTCAGTTGTGAAAAATGTGCTCACTACTCTTCCCTTCCCTTCTCTGGTTTTCCACTGTACTGAATGACCAGAAGGCTGGAGGAAGCTGTACCAGTCTAGGTGGTTTTTTTGTGGGGGTGGAGGGGCGTATGCAAGGGCATGTGTTTAATCTGAGATTGTGGGATGGGTTCTGCTGGTTTTACTGATGACCAGTCTTGTATTGGATAGAATGAACTGAAACTAAGGCCTGCTGTCTTCTGATGTTTTATCTATGGAAAGCCAACCTCTGAAGGCTACAATGTTACCGAGTGGTAATTCGTAAACTAATGTAAGCTGTCAAGTTATCCTTGCTCCCGTTTCCTTCTCCTTAAAGTGCTTCTTCTCTGAGTGACTTTTCTCTTTTGGTAGCTGATATTTTTAGACCAGAGGTGTTTTTGGAGGGCTGATTGATGTTTTGTGCTTCTCTCTCCTGCTCTCGTGTGAAGTCGTGGCGTCACGGCTGGCCTGGGAAGTCATCAGAAGCAGTGGGGTTTCAGTACTGCCTGCTAGGCTGTCACTCTGACAGTCAGGGTGTTTTAAATGTTGTCTGGTGTCAGAATGAAGTCAACAGCTTGTCTGTGTGTAATGAACCAGCACGTGGTGTGAGTCTGATCAACCTGGAAATGCCCTGCAGCCTAGAAAACGTGAAACCTACCCTGCACAGTTACATCTTGTTCCACTAGGACTTACCAGGGAGGAAACATGCACCAGTGATTCAGACAGAGCCTGGGACTCAGGAGACCTGGGTTCAATTCCCTGCTCTGCCATAGACACTGTGTGACATTGGGCAAGTCATTTAGTCTCTCCATGCCTCAGGTCCCCATCTGTAAAATGGGAATAATAGCACTGTCCTACCTCACGGGGGTGCTGACGGATAATTATGTTAAAGCCTGTGTTCAGATAATATGGTAAAGGGGACAGATAAGCACCTAAGGTAGCTGTTAGTTTGTTCCCAGACACCTTTCCCCCCTGCCCCACCCCGCAACAGAAGGAAAGTACTTGATATGTATGAATGTTAATGCAACTCCAGGTAATGCCAAACAAAACAGTACATCCTACTTGTTCTTTTTACCCTTCTTATGCTGTGATGGATAAACTGGGAGGTGGTGTGGGTCAGCAGATGGGGCATTGGACTGGGGCTTGAGATATCTGGGTGCTGTTCCTGCTTCTGCCACTGACCTGCTGTATTACCTTGGGCAAATCACTTCCCTTCTCTGTGCCTCTGTTTCCCCTTGTCTATTTAGTGTGAATGCTTCAGGACAGAGTGTGTCTCTTCCTATAGATGTGCACAATGGGGCTTCTAGATGATACTGTATTACAAGTAACAATTTTTCAAGATTTCAACTATTTGTTCCAGTTTGTGATGGGGAAAATTTTCAAAATCTCATTTTCATGGGATGGGGAAAACCTTTTTCGATCCAGCTCTACCACTGATCCCTGGCCCAGGGAATTGTCTGTAGGTTAAGTTCAGTGCACCTCTGATTTTGCCGTTCCTTGCTGTATGGGTTCAAGGCACAATTTTTATAAAAAGCGAAGTACAATCAATCTATTCTTGGGAGCAGGGAAAGATTGTAAAAGATGCTTTGTTTGTTCCATTATCTAGAGCAGCAGTTTTCAAATTGTGGGTCGCGACCCTATTTTAAGGCCAGGGCTGGTGTTAGATTTTTTGTGGTCTGGGGCCAAAGTCGAAGACTGAGCCCCACTGCCCGGGGCCAAAGCCCAAGGGCTTCAGCCCTGGGTGGCAGGGCTCAGATTACAGCCCCCCTGCCCAGGGCTGAAGCCCTTGGGGTTCAGCTTTGGCCCCCCTGCCATCCAGGGCAGTGGAGCTCGGGTAGGCTCAGGCTTCAGTCCCCCATCCTGAGGTCTTGTAGTAATTTTTGTTGTCAGAAGGGGGTTGTGGTGCAATGAAGTGTGAGAACCCCTGTGGGGTAGAGTATCTGTTGAGCACTGACATTATTATACTCGCTGCTCTCCAAAGCAGGGAGGGAGGCACAGTGCTGTCCCCAAGGGCTTTAGTCTAACTATTGGAAACTGCCATTCCACTGATAGCTGTCCTACCTGCCACCACTTACCAAATAATTGAGCAAAAAGAAAAGGAGTACTTGTGGCATCTTAGACACTAACAAATTTATTTGAGCATAAGCTTTCATGAGTTACAGCTCACTTCATTGATGCATGCAGTCGATGAAGTGAGCTGTAGCTCACGAAAGCTTATGCTCAAATAAATTTGTTAGTTTCTAAGGTGCTACAAGTCCTCTTTTCCTTTTTGCGGATACAGACTAACACGGCTGCTACTCTGAAACCAAATAATTGAGGATGTCTGTTTAAATGTAATGTGCCTTGAAGGCTGCCAGACCTGGTCTTCCAATGGGCTGGGAGTCTGAATGAATTCTACAGCAGGGAAATCTCCACTGAACAGACTGGTCAGGCTGCATCACCCTGTCCATACACCCCTTAATCTGCAGTAGATTTACCCTTTCCTTTTGAGCAACACAGATCCTATAGGATTGCTTATGACTCTTGTGACTCAGTAGGAAGTGCATCCACCTATTGCAAACCCTTCCTAATTCTAATCTGTGGAGAAGTACAGCTTACTTGAAAGGAATGTCAGTGAGATCCAGCTGTCTCCCCCAGTGTGAAGACCTAAGAGGAAAGGCAAGCAATGTAATTTTTTGGAGGGAGAGGATAAGGGCACATTAACAGGGAAATAATAAATAGCAAAACAATGTTCTTCATACATGTATTCCTGAGGAATGGTGATTATGAAAATCCAGTAGTTTGGAGAGTTCAAAGCTATTTCTGTGGGGTAATATCTCTGGGCTTGTGTTCACTACCACACTAAATCGGTGCCACTGCATCAACATATTTACTCCACCTCAAAAGGCAGAAGCTATGTCGTCGGGAGAGCATCACCTGCCAATATAGTGCGGTGTAGATATTGCTTTAAGTTGATGTAAGTTACATCACTCAGATGGATGGATTTTTCACACCGCAAACAACGTAACTTAAATTGGCTTAAACAATAGTGTAGACAAGCCCCCATTCTCACCTTTACTTCCTTCTTACGTGGAACAGTGTCCCTTTGGAAGTCCTGAAAGACAGCATTTAGCTTCTCTCAATAGACGTTTAAATGCTCTCATGGTGATATCAGTACTGCGTCTTTCTGTTCCAGGAGAAGAGTATCAACCATGATCTGGATCATGGCAATGCTATCCTTGAATCCCCCAAGGTGTCTCAGTTGGTTCCAAAAATGGAAAAATCCTCAAGCAAACAGCAGGAGGAGGTTAAAACGGTAAGTATGTACTGTATAGTCTTCAGTCCAGCGAATAACCTAATCCACTTCACAGCCTGCCTAGTAACTTTGAGTACGTTGTAAGAGGGCAGAGGACACATTGAATGCAACCAGGAACTCAGCTATTCATGTGGCCTTTTAAATAAATAATATTTCATCTCCCTTGTTTTTGGTTACAAAAAGGGCGTATTGCAGTTAACACTGTAGCTGTAATCATACCTCCAAAGGCTCTCTGTGCCATAAAGCAGGGATGTCCTAGAGCTTGGGAGACCTTAGATAACCTGTTAAATTCTGGTTACCCCCTGCTAGCTTCAGATATGGTCTGTGGATACAGTCCCTGGCTAGTGGATGTTGTCAGTGTAAAACTGCTGCATCTGCATTGTTCTTAATGGTTGCTCCATGCCATATTCCCTGCACTAACAATGTACCTACTGACTATACTGCTGTCCAAACACTCACCCCATCCTGTGGTCTTTAAATGTCTTTAAATGTCATAAATCAGGATTCTACTTAAAACACAAAGGCTTCTTGTCCCTCCCAATAGCTCTCCCTCCCACATGGGTACTCAGGCCAAGATTTTAAAAAATGGAACACTAAGATTAGCTTCCCTAGAGACCATATTTGGGCGCCAAAATGAGGGGTCCGATTTTAACAAAAGCTCTGAAAATAATCAGTGGACGATACTTTGTGGTCAGTGCTCCTGAAAACTAGACCACTACCTGGGAGCTTAACTGTAGGTCACCCAGGTTTGAAAATGTAGGCTTCAGCCTGAGGTCCTGAGTTGGAGACTCACATAGTCTGTCTGCCAGGGTGAGGCACCAGAATGGCTCTGTGGGTCTGAACAGGTCCCAGAGTCTGACAGCTGGTGATATTTATTCACCTAACCCTGATGCTACTTGTCAGATTTTACAGAATGTCTTCAGAGATGATTTCCCTAGTGCTAGGAGGCAAGTACATCCATTAGCTGTAAATTAGTCACAGCATACCTTCAAAGAAATAGATAAAAAGATAGGAAACCACTGACTGAGCAGCAGAGGCACAGAATTTATATTTAATTACAATTTTTTATCTGTCTTGGTAACAATGGAAATTACTGTAATCTCAAACAAGCTTGGAAAGTGGGGCCCAGAACAGTACAGGCTCAGTGGCTGTTTACCTTTTCCTGGGGTCAAATAGGGACAATGCAGATCCACATATAGAAGAGTTGATTTTTATATTATTTATTTGCTCTCTGCATTTGTTCCCTAGCCAGGTAAATAAAGTTGGTTGCTAAGCTTTAGGCAAGCCGTTGCCACTTAGAATGACTCATGTAGCCTGGTTAACCAGAGTGCTTCTGTGGGTTTCCCCATTAGAGATCTCACCATGCTTTCTGTCCTCCACAGACACAAATGAGCGCTCTCTTAAAACTCTCCGGCCTTTTGCTCTAGGGAGGGGAAAAAATCTGAAATGACTAATTACATTTGTAAAAATTATCTTTAAGGGATGAAAGAGGAGCCAGTTAGTTACTGTCTGTCATATTTAAACTGCAATTACTATGCTGCATATTGATTTTCATAGTTCAGTTGAAAACAAGGGATGTAAACAAAAAGTGGACCTGAGCCATTGTAGAACTGTGGTTGTCAAAATTAATACATATGTTGGATTACACTCACATTCTTGTTCTTGCTACAATCAACATAAAGATGGGGAGAAAACTGGGTTGCAAGTTTTAGAAATAAGGGGGTATAAAAACTTTGGAAGTTGGCCAAAAGTTCTGAGTTTAAGTAACTCAAAATACTTAAAATGCTTTTTATCTAGGGATCTTGAAATTCTTTACCAAGAAGAGTGTATATAATTATCCCCCCTTTACAGACTGGGAAATGCAGGCAGAGAGAAATTAAATCATCCCTTGTCCAAACTATTCAGCAAGAAGTGGAAGAGCTAGGAATAGGAGTCAGATATTCTGATTTTCAGTCCGATGCTCTATCCACTAGATCACATGTTAATTCATTCTATAGTTCAACATTGAAAGGACCATGCAATTGATAGGATCAAAGAGATGTGGGAGGGTAAATTGGTTACATCTGGATATCTGCATGCACTGAGCCTTTGTCAGCAAACCAGATCCTTCCTTTCATAAAGTGCACATTAAATGCTGAAATAAGGCCCATTTTCAGTGCCTCAAATGATAATTTGTATAAACTCCATTGATTAGATTTTGGAAAGCATTGATTATGAAAGATATATCTTTAAGATTGTTTTAAACTTTTGTAGTAAGTACAGATGGGCCCAAGTTACAAATTTGAATCTGGAACTAAACTTGTTTACAGAGTTCAAACGTGTTTTGGATCCAGGTGGCTTAGATTATGCCAAATCTTGACAGTAAGATATAACAGTGCATCTTTCTTGCTCATATAGCTAATTACACATTTAAACAGTGCATTCTATGTGGCTGTATAACATATATACTAATAATGTTTATTACTAAACCAAATAGACTCAGTACTTTTAACTTATTTATGGTTTGGCATAAATTACTGAGATTTCCTCCCCCTGAAAATGTTATGAAAAATTAATTTAAAAATACCTGCTACTAATTTCTAGCTATGAATAGTGTGGCATTGGGCAGGTAATTGCATCCACTGTTCATTTTATATATATATAAAATGCATATATATATTTATATGCACTTCAGCAAGAGCCCGTCCCTATCTATTTCTGTTGATATCTGATTTTATTATCCAGATTCAATGTTATGATATCAAATAATGGATTTTCATGCTTGAAGCAAGATAGAAACTGCATATAAACTGAGGGCTATCTTTCCCTATGGTAAAGCAAATGATTAGCTAACATGCCTGTAGAAAAAAACTACTGACTAATAATACACATAAGAATGCATGCAAAGCATTTTGTATATCTATTTGTACTGAATCTCTTCTCATTGCCTGCAGCTCCCCTGTTCTAATCTCTTTAGGTCACTTTGCTTCTGTCCTCCTGTGTGTTTGCTACCCCTGCAATTTCAGAATCCTCTGCAAATTTGGTGGATTTACACTAAGCAACATCAGATAAAAACCTGAAGCAGATGCACAGGGTATAGAGAGAGGTGCATTTCCCACCCCCCTCTCTAGTTTAACTGATGGCAAAAGCCTCTGTGACCCTCCAAAGCCTCATGGATTGGACTACAACTAGCTGGAAGCATCACTAGTAGAAGACTGACAGATAGTTGGTCTTCGTAGCAGAAGCAACTGCAAGTACCACCAGTGCTCCACAGATAACGGTTGGAGAATATCTGCTTGGAAAGGTTTTATTCAAATTCAGGTGGATTCTTTCTTGATTCAAACCAGTTCACTCATCCCTCCTATTGTCTTCCTCCAGTTCCAGTTTGCTTTGCTGCTTTTTTTCCTGCTGCAATCTTATTCTACTGGGTTATTTTTGTCATCACGGGGGCAAACTAAGGGTAGAATAGCCTATAGAATCCCTGTTTTGAATAGGCCCTCTCATTTGCTATTGCTGAGTTCAAAGAATAAAGATCAATTCATCTGCACTATTCAATCAACATCTTCTTTAAATTGTACCAAGTACCGGGTCATGGGGATCAAATAGCCTCAGCCTATATCATTGAACCACCTGCCTCAAGAGCGGGGATCAGGGGGCTGGGGAGACGTTGCTGTCAATCACTTCTGTTTACTCTTTCACTGGCTTCTTGGTTATCCAAGATTAAGTGTTATGTAAAGATAAGGAACAGCTGCTTGCTGGAACTGTCAGGCAGCATGCAAAGGGGGGAGAGCTGGGAACTCCATTATACGAGGTGCCTATTTAAACCTGCTGTAAAAGGGATAAGCAAACACCAGCTTCCCTTCTGCAGTAAGGAAAGGCCAGCATGTCAAGAGAGTAGAAGGTCCTGGAGTGGATAGTAAGAGCCATGGCCTCTTTCCTGTTGGGAATCCCCTGGCCAGCACAAGCTTTTAGATGTGAGCAGGCTGCTTCAGTCTGACCGAAAAGGAATCTCTTTGTGCTTATCCATTTCAGGCCCTCTCTGTCATTTCATACATTATTGTCCTTTGGGCTCGAGAGTTGTGGCTTGCCTTCCTCTACACCAGGATAAATGGGGGAAAAGAGGAGGGACTGACTTTCCTCAAAGGCAGGGACAGAGGAGGATGTGGCCAGTGGACAAAGTATTACATGCAAATGGCCAAGTCCCTTTTCTTATGAATAACATGTCTTGCTGGCTTGTTGAATCCCATCCCTGCTTTGTCTTTTTGTTATTTAGATACATAAGCTCTCTGAGTCATGGATTGTCTTAATAATAAATAATATCACCTTGCTCTTACGTAGCACTTTTCATCAGTAACTCTCAAAGCGCTTTACAAGGAAATAGGATCATTATCCCTATTTTATAGATGGGGAAACTGAGGAACAGAGAGGACATGACTTGCCCAAGGTCACCCAGCAGAGCTGTGGCAAAGCCAAGAACAGAACCAAGAACTCCTTTGCTCAAGTCCAGTGCTCTATCTTCTAGGATTCGCTATCTTCCACATTTGGATACTGCTGTACTATAGATAGCAAGTATCTCTTAATAATTATAAATTTGTATTATGATATCTCCTAGCGGCCCCAACCAAAATTAGTAATCCCATTGTGCTAGCTATTGTACAAACTCATAGGAAGGGACAGTCCCTGCCCTGAAGGGCTTACAGTGTAAATAGAATCATAGAATCTCAGGGTTGGAAGGGACCTCAGGAGGTCATTTAGTCCAAACCCCTGCTCAAAGAAGGACCAATCCCCAATTTTTGCCCCAGATCCCTATATGACCCCCTCAAGGTTTGAGCTCACAACCCTGGGTTTAGCAGGCCAATGCTCAGACCACTGAGCTATCCCTGCCCCCCATACATACAAAAGATGGAAGAGAAGAAATATTAATTTGGCAGACAGAGAACTGAGCTGCAGAGACTGAAGTGATTTGCCTAGGGTCACAGTGGAAGTCTTTGCCAGAGCTAGAAATTTCATCTTAGGTGATGAGAGAGAGCTTGGCGTGTTTTTGCGACTCACTTTTACAGTCCAGTCACCCTTTGAAAAGCATTTTCCTGAGGGTTACCCCTAGATAAAGTTCATTCCAGCTGTGAGGACAGAACCATGGACTTTCATGGTGAAAAAGGTTGCATGCGGTTGTTTGCTAAAATGCAGATCCATCTGTTCCTGCCCCTCGTTCTTTGCCAAAGAATGGTCAATTGACAGGTGATTGCCAATCAGCTTTGATGGCACCTGGCTAAGGTTTCAGCTTGTCCTTTGTCTTTGAGAAACCGGTTTACCCACTCCCCAGACTTGTCAGGTAAACACATTGTAGTCATACTTTCTGTTTATATTCATAACTCTTAATGTGTATTTTGTACATACATTGCACAAGAATATTGATGATCAGTGTGTTGTTAATTTTTAAATACCTCACAAGGCATATTTTGCACAAAGATTCTTTCAATAGCATGTAGGGTGTGAATACAGGGGTGCTTTCAGTCACCAGAGGAGTGCTCAAGAGGAAATGGCATTGCATCCTTTTGATGTGTAATGTTTCATTGTGCATATTTCTGATATGCATACCTGATAGTATGTGAGGTAGAGCCTTGAGTAGCTTGAGTAAACTTGAGTAGCTCTCCAATAAGTGGCCCAATATACAATTGAGGTAGAATTGTTATTCTTTAGTCATGTATCTACTATTTTAGTGTAATATTTTTTAACAAAAATTAAGAATGCCCCGAGCATTATATAGGTGCTCTTTTATTGTACTCTGCATAAGTCTAAATATAAGAAAAATGTGGGGAAAAGGATGGCCTTGTGGTTAACGCACAGGTCTGAAAGTCAGGACCGCTGGGTTCTATTTACAATCTTGCCACAGACTTCCTGTGTGATCTTGGGTAAATCCTCTAGCTTTTCTGTGATTCTGTCACCTCAGCTCTAAAATGGGGCTAAATTTATGGTTTTGAAGCACATTGAGAGAACTGAAGGAAAGATGCTATAGAAGTGTAAATCATGTGACCGAAACTGTGTATAGTGTCTTTATAGATTTTTATGCTCAGGGTTTTTCCATATGAACATTTAGTTCACAGCAAGCTGGGGTATACATCTATCTCACTCAGTGTCCACGTGGACACTGCTGCCATGCGCTAACAGTTCCCTCTCTTGCTTTGATTTGTCCCATGTTGAAATGGGAGTAGATCAAAGCACACGAGGGAAGTGTTAATCCATGGCAGTTGGGTAGTGTGGTGTAAATTTATGCCCCAGCTTGCAGTGAACTAATTGTTCACATAGACAAGCCCTTGGGGGCGGGGGGCATGATGGGGAGGAGAGAGGGGTGTTTTTAGGGCATAGCTGCTCTAATTCCACAGCAGTTATCAAGGGGCTAGGTGATGAAATGGGAAAGTGTGCTGGCTTTCAAGGGACTTGCATGACAAATGGAAAGGAGCTTGATGAAGGTGTCACAACACAATACATTTTCACAAATGACAGTGCAATCCAGCACGAGTGGCAGTTCCAATGATTCATTCCAGATTACCTTACTAGGAGTTCTTTCAAGATGCCTGCATGCTGCAAAGCTTTGTGTGTGTGTCCAACAGCTTCCTGTGGAATATCCTGCTCAAGCCAATGCTATGACTTTCCCCTTCATAAGCATAGCATGTAGCAAAATTAAAGGCAAAGTAATGTTTTTATGGGAGAAAGAAAGTCTAAATGCAGCGGTTTAACAGTACACCACATCTTAAAAATAAATACCCAGTCCTCTAATACACTTGGAACAGAGCTGTTGACTTTTTTTTTTCTTCTGTTCTCATTCTATTTTGGGTAGCATATATAGGGGGCTCAAAGATCCCTGTGCATGTGTGTTCTCATCACACTTAAGTCCAATCAGACCATGTGACAAAGGTTATGCTCTAATAAATTTGTTAGTCTCTAAGGTGCCACAAGTACTCCTTTTCTTTTTGCGAATACAGACTAACACGGCTGCTACTCTGAAACATGTGACAAAGGGTATCCCTTGTCCCCCTGTTAGCCATAGCTAACAATTCTGATGAGCTGGAGATCCTCAAGCATTCACCCACATACATGCTCCACACAAGTACTGCTCTTTCCTAGCAGCTGGTAGGGAGACACAGTGACATATAACTATTAGAGGGCATTTTAAGAGTGGAGTTATTTGTAGTGTATCCGACGAAGTGGGTATTCACCCACGAAAGCTTATGCTCCAATATGTCTGTTAGTCTATAAGGTGCCACAGGACTCTTTGCCATTTGTAGTGTAGTAGCACTGAGGAGCTGCAATCATGGGCCAGAGGCCCATTGTGCTAGGTACTGTACAAACACAAAAAAAATTGATGAGTCTGGCCCCAAAGATCTTATGTCCTCATCCATAGGCTGAGTGCCATATGCAATATGTGCTATCAGCCCTTCTTCAAGGCCACTCCCCAAAACATGGGATTTCCCATGCAATGACAAATTATGTTCATGCCAGTCACACCACTGGGTGCTCTTAACGGGAAACGTATTCTGGTTTTATACCCTGTCATAAATATAAAGGGAAGGGTAAACACCTTTAAAATCCCTCCTGGCCAGAGAAAAAACCCTTTCACCTGTAAAAGGTTAAGAAGCTAGGATAACCTTGCTGGCACCTGACCAAAATGACCAATGAGAAGACAAGATACTTTCAAAACTGGAGGGGGGGAGAAACAAAGGTTCTCTCTGTCTGTGTGATGCTTTTGCTGGGAACAGGAAAGGAATGGAGTCTTAGAAATTAGTAAGTAATCTAGCTAGATATGCGTTAGATTCTGTTTTGTTTAAATGGCTGATAAAATAAGTTGTGCTAAATGGAATGTATATTCCTGTTTTTGTGTCTTTTTGTAACTTAAGGTTTTGCCTAGAGGGATTCTCTATGTTTTGAATCTGATTACCCTGTAAGGTATTTACCATCCTGATTTTACAGAGGTGATTCTTTTTACTTTTTCTTTAATTAAAATTCTTCTTTTAAGAACCTAATTGCTTTTTCATTGTTCTTAAGATCCAAGGGTTTGGGTCTGTGTTCACCTATGCAAATTGGTGAGGATTTTTATCAAGCCTTCCCCAGGAAAGGGGGTGTAAGGTTTGGGCAAGATTTTGGGGGGAAAGACGTTTCCAAGCGGGCTCTTTCCTTGTTATATATTTGTTAGACGCTTGGTGGTGGCAGCAATAAAGTCCAAGGTCAAAAGGTAAAATAGTTGTACTTGGAGAAGTTTTAACCTAAGATGGTAAAAATAAGCTTAGGGAATTTTCATGCAGGTCCCCACATCTGTACCCTAGAGCTCAGAGTGGGGAAGGAACCTTGACATACCCTAATGGTAGATCAATGTTTTATTCTCCACAGTCCAAAACAAACAGCAGGGAAGCAAAAGAAACTTCAGTGAAGCCTCTAAACCGCAGACTTGAGGCCAGGACCTCAGAGAAGATAAGTGCCTCTATGTCTGTCCAGAAGACCAAGGTAAAGTTTATAGCTAAGTCACATGCCCTAAGTTCTCACAGTTGGTTTATAACACTACTTTAAAGAATTCCCATAAAAATATTTTTCCTTATATGCCTAGCCCCGTATGATGTCTAACAGTGGGAAATACAAGATTCTTCAGAGGAAGGCACACAAAACCTTGCAGTAGGCAAATGTGAGATGAAACTGTCCACAGGGAAGTTTTCTTCCTGACCCCCATTAATTACAGGTTGCCTTATGCTCTGAAAAATGAAGGTTTCTATCCCTTCTAAAACTCTTGGTTATCTTTTTAATCATTACTGTCATAAATTTGGGTGGGTTTTAGCCCATGAAAGCTTATGCTCAAATAAATTTGTTAGTCTCTAAGGTGCTACAAGTACTCCTCGTTCTTTTTCCTTATGAACGTGTAATTCATTTTTCACTGTTTTAGTCTTTTTATTCTGTGCACTTAGCTCCAGATGGTTACATCTTTGGTTTATACTCTGTTCCTGAAACTTCCTGTTTCTGTTGCACTGTGTTGTGTTTTCAGCACTGCAGAGGAATGTTTTAAATATGTAACATTGTCCATAAAAATATCAGTATGAAATGGTGATGAGAGAGAAGCACAAATTTCAAATGTCATGGGCTTCTCTGATTTCTATTTCAGAGTAGCAGCCGTGTTAGTCTGTATTCGCAAAAAGAAAAGGAGTACTTGTGGCACCTTAGAGACTAACAAATTTATTAGAGCATAAGCTTTCGTGAGCTACAGCTCCCGATGAAGTGAGCTGTAGCTCACGAAAGCTTATGCTCTAATAAATTTGTTAGTCTCTAAGGTGCCACAAGTACTCCTTTTCTTTTTTCTGATTTCTATGGGACTTTGGAGTGTTTTGGTTTTATGATTAAATCACATAATATCTACACATTAAAATTGTGGGGGCATTAGCTGAAAATCATAGGCATAAACATAAATTGTGAGGTTTATCTACCAAATCATCACTGTATTGTGCTCTAGTCCAGTGAACATTTACTAAGCATGAGCATGAACAATTTCCATTGAATAAATGTTTGCAGGATCGAGTGGACTGGATTATTGCACTATTTTGTAGACTGGGTGGTTCAGGAGATAGAGGTGAAATGCTCCAAATCCTATTAGCTAAATCACTAGTTCAAATCCAGACTAAGAAAGCAGTGACTAGAAGTCCACAGGCTGTTTGAAATTAGTCTCGTGATCCCATTACCATTCCTAATAGACTGGTATTCAAGTTGCTATTAACACCTCACGCATTGAGACTGGCATCTCGTGCCTTGCCTTTCTGAGGAGAATTGTAGTTCTTAGCGTAGTACAAGTTATTTAACTCACTCTGGTTCTAGCTGTTATGCTTATCCCAGACCTCAAGAAATGCTCAGTGTAAACTCAAAAGCTTGTCTCTCTTCCAACAGAAGTTGGTCCAATGAAATATGATATGTTACCTACCTGGAATCTCAGGAAACAGGCTGTATTCTATCTGCATAGTAATGACAGACTATATTTCAAAAGGTGTTGAAGGAAAACATCCTCTGGGTTTTTATGGAAATATCTGAGGGTCAAATGTAATCAGCAAAATTGGGCAAGCAAACCTTTAATACAAATCTGTAGCTCCTAAACAATGAAACAGGCAAAAACTCACTTAAAGCAACATGATAGGAAAACCTGTTCTTTGAAAGGTAAAACTTAGTTGTTTATTTGTATTGTGGTAACATCCAGTAGCCCCAGTCAGGGATCAGGACACCATTGTGCTAGGGGCTGTACAAGCACATAACCAAATGATCGTTCCTGCCCCAAGGAGATTACAGTCTAAACTCTGCTCCAGCAAAAGCTATATTGGTTTGTTGTAAATTGAGTCAACATTGGGTAAAAACTTAATTATCACACACAAGGAACGAAAGTATAAATTGGAGAGAGAAATGTACCTTGCTCAGATATACCCAGCACAAACTTGCAGAGAGAAACTGGAGTACACAAATAGACTGGTAGTAAGTGGGTGAGCAAAAGGGCTTTCTGATCAATAAGTTGTTTGTTTGGCTTAACCAAACTAGGTATCTAAGAGCTTATGTACATGACACTACAGCAGAGGTGGGTAAACTATGGCCCGCTGGCCACGTCTGGCCTGTTGGACCTTTTAATCCGGCCCTCAAGCTCTCACTGGAGAGGGGTTCCAGGGTTTGCCCCACTCCATGCTCCAGCCAGCAAATGGGGTTGGGGGCTTTCCGTGCAGCTCCTGGAAGTAGCGGCATGTTCCTCCTCCGGCTCCTATGGGTAAGGGCAGCCAGGGGGTTCCACACACAGCTCCCATCCCAAGCGCTGCCCCCTACACCTCCAATTGGCTGGGAACCATGGTGAACGGGAGCTGCAGGGGTGGCGGCTGTGGAAGGGGCAGCAGCAGAGTCGCCTGGCCATGCCTCTGTGTAGGAGCCAGAGAGGGACATGCCACTGCTTATGGTAAGTGCGCCTGGGCCAGTGGGACCTACCAACCTGCATTTAATTGTCCTCCAAGAGAGGGATATGGACTAGGAGGGATGTCCTCTGAGCTAGGCTGGAAGAGCCCCATGGAGCATGGTCACCCATGTACCCCTCTAATGGGCTGCCCTAGAGACTGAGTTAATTGTAACCCTTAAAGCCATTGAGCCTCAGGCATCTGCAGCCTTTCTTTTCTGCCAGCCCTAGCAAATAATCCTGTGTTGTTTTCGTGTGCGTGTGTGTGTGTGTTTAATGGGAATCCATGAAGGGCAAGAGTCTGTAGAACCTAGTGTTTGGAGCCCTGAAGTGCTCTCCTCTGAATTTGTGGTATGCAGAATGCCAAATTTCTATAAAGAGCCCATGTATAGGGGTGCCCTTTTGTGGTCATCTGTTCCAAACTCCTTCCATTTGTCTTAGGGTGGAGACCCTCCTACAGCATTGGAGGAGGCAAGAATTCACCCAAACATCACTCCTACACCGCTAACAATAACCAACATTCGGCTTTGTCAGCAATAGTCCCAGCCCCAGTGGCCACCAGGATCAGTCTCTCAGTCACTGATCAGGGGCCTCCTTTCCTCTGGACTTTGGTTGATTTCCCCCCTATGGTGCAAGTTCACAGGGTCCACATGCTCAGGACACTTCCTGGGCCCAGCCCAGAGCTCAGCCTCTCAGCCTGCTGTGTCCCTGCAGCAGCAGCTGCTATCACCTCATGTGCCTGCCCCAGCAGCCTGCACAGTCCCTTCTCCAATGTCAGAAGAGCTGGCAGCAGGGAGTAGGGATAGGATTTCCAGCCAGCTTTCCAGACAGCCAGAGTTTGTGCGGGTGGAGAGTTAGGGCCCTGGTGAGCAGGATCATCAGTGAGGGCCCTGGTGGGCAGGATCGTTTTTCACAGCAGTGTTGCTGATTTGTGGAGTGGGCTCCCTGAGCACTCACATTGATGCCAGGCAGAGGGGTCAGTGACAATAATCTTCTTAACTGTTTCTTGGTGATGCTTCTTCCTGTTTGTTTGCCCAAACCTGTTGCATATATTTCATATTGCTGGAACTGAGTGTGGGGGCTGCAGCTGGCTGTATGCAGGAGGTCAGGATAATAGGGTGGTCTGCCCCTTAAAGACAAGAGGGCCTGGGCCAGGCAGCCTGTTCAATTATCAGATCCTGCTGGAAAAGGGAAAGGTAGTCCCTATAAGGACTGGGACAGCTCAACTGGAGAGCACTGCAGGAAGGAGGTTAGCTCCTGTGGCAGGCTCTGGTGCCGGGGAAAAGATACAAAGGGAATGGCCTATGGGGCCCTGCAGTCTCCTTTGGTTGTAAGGTCTGTGTTGAAAGAATACAACTGTGCCCTAAAGGAAAGGCTTGAAAGACTTTGGGTGTGATGTCAGCCTTTCCTGGGCTGGGGAGTCAGGCCAGCATCTGACAATTGAGCTAGCGGACCAGTGTGGTCTCTTTTGGCATTACAGTAAATGAATCTGAGAGTGAAACTGGGGTTGCCCGGTGTTAGGCCCTTCAGAAAAAGAGTCCGAGCTCTGACCCCACAAGAGGCTGAATCAGGATTATAATGTTGGCTTGGATATTCAGGCAAGGGCAAAAAGGAGTTGCAGTCTTCCTCTTTAGGTGCTGAATCTGGCTTGGGCTGGTGTGGAGGTGGGGAGAACAGAATGACTGAGGGGAACGAGCCTGGGTTATAGAGACAGAACTTAACTTTTATCCATTGAGATATGGTTCTTCTAAAATAATATTGAGGCACATTGTCAAGGCAATAGGGCGGGGGAAATTGCGACTTTACTACCAAGGCTGTCTCTCTTCTGTGGACAGAGGTTTTCATTGTCCTTGGCTCCCAATCTAGCACCGTTCACAAGCATTAAACATTCACTTAAAAATCAATACATATTCCAGTGTTTGGCAACACTTACCCTTTTTTACTCTACCATTTACTCAGTGTTTTAATGCTTCATGAGCACTCGCCTGTTAAATATTCATGTACAGATTTAGCCGATGTAACACATCACAGTTTGATTCAATTTTCCTAACTCTGTTCATTCATGACAAAATGAACTGTTTCAGAGACTGGAAATTGCATTTGCCAGAGAGTAACAACTGAATTACTCATTCAAGGTCAACATCAGGGTCCATTTATAAGAATCAGCTAATATTCCAACATCAAGCGGTAGAGTCATCAGCATTCAAATTGGAGACTTTTTTGGCTTCAGAAATAGGCCCTTCTCCTACTATGTCAACTCAAACATATTCAGTTCACAGAACTCTTATCTATCTCACTGGATTATTACTTCCAGTCTGTCACTGTGGGAAGAAGGTGTGCCAAGTTTCTCATTCCACTGTTTAAATGGATGAGAATGAAAGATGTTAATTTCAGGAGAGTATCCATGAATCCTGTGGTGGTTAGATTGCTAGACCAACCTCTACCTGGGATGGGAAGAACTGATATGGTATATATGTCTGAATAACCCAGCTTTGGAATTTAGCATCCGACTGCAACAGCAGTGTTGCAAGTAAAGGATGGACAGAACGTTTTTGATAAAACATTTTTGTTGGAAAATGCCAATTTGTCCAAAGCAAACTTTTTGCAGACTGGAAAGTTTCTCAAGTCCAGGATGGAATCTGAAAGAGAGAGACAGAGAGAGAGACTCATCCCTGAATAGCCAATAGCCCAGTGGTTAGGGCACTCAGCTGCGAAACTACATTCAAGTCCCTGCTCTGCCTGATTTAGACCATGGACTTGAATCTTTGTCTCACACCTTTCAGCTGAGTGTGTGCCCACATCTGAAGTGAATGCCCTAACCAGTGGGCTGTAGAGCCATTGTCTCTTCCTCTCTCTGTTTCAATCAATATTTAATTATTTATATAAAGTGGAACAGTTGCAACAGGAGAAAATGAGACGGAGAGACCTGAATTTTTTTGAAATGTCTCATCTTCATCCCAATGTGGAATGATAAATGTCAAAACCTATATATAATTAACAAAACAGAATTCCTGTTTTCTGGCCAGCCCTACTTTCAGATTTCTGTCAAAATATGCAGTTCTGTTGACAGCACTCACTCGCTTGGGGACATAGGTATTTTATGCAAGTCCTTTGATTTAGTCAGTTTTTAGGTTAGTTAATCTAAGTGAAATTAGCTTTTCATAAATGATGTCCTATTGCTTCTAGAATTCTGGTTAGTCTTCCATTTCCCTTAGAAGAGCTGCCAAAGGTATTTAAATATTGGAGATATGTCCAAGCCACCAAATTCCGATGTTGATTTCAAAAACCCCAAAGTTCAGTGTATTATAAAGTTAGAGACCATTTGCAAATTGAGGCCCAGGTTCAAACTTTGACCATCCATTCGTTTTCATACCTCTCTGATTCTGGAGAGGGCCCAAAGGAGCAGTACCAACATAGCAATAGACACAACTGTCTTTTTTTCAGAGTGGTAGCTGTATTAGTTTGTATCAGCAAAAACAATGAGATGCAACTGTCTTTTTGGCATTTCTAGCCCAGCCAGTTCCAGAGAGCACATGAAATCCCACAAGAAAGCCTAAACTCTTGTGATGCACAGCCTGACACTGAAATAACTCCTTTAAAAATGGTAGCTCTGTGGAGGTTTGTACAATATGTTTGGCTACCTGTGCTTCCTGTCATGGGGGTTCTACATGGTTTGGTTATAGTCTCTACTTTTCAGTTGCTGATTACTTCTGAAAAAAAATTCCTTTAGGGCTGAAATTGTGCAAAGGTGAATTGTTTTGTGCAATGTTAAACTTTGTAAATCAAGCACTCAATTTAGGAAATTCTAAGTTAAGTTTTCTACTGCAACATTAACTCCACCTGTTGTATTTTCTATTTGGCTTTTCCTTATTAAATGGAATGTTCTCACATTAATGTTTTTCTATTTAATCTATAAAATAAAATATGCTTTCTACCAGCACACTGTAACTCCTGGGATTTCATGATTTTATGAGTGCTTTATATCTCAATGTTTAATGTTGCATTAAAATAGTTTGTGCTTTTAAGGTAATAGTGTTATATCAATGACATTCTTGATTGCTCTCTCTAGATATAAGCATAATTGATAAAACCTGTTGAAGCCCAGGGGGCTTTTGCAGGATTAACTGAAGACAAAACTTGTGTGTGTGCGTGTGTGCGTGTGTGTGTGTGCAAAATTTTAGATTTTGTGTAAGTATAATATGAATCCTATTATTATTGTGACTAGTCTTAATTGTAAATTATCTCTGGTCCTCTGAGACCTCCTTCAAAACTAGACTGATCCTCTCAAAGGATTCCTCCAAGATAGAAACTATAACTGAAGAAGCAGTCTCCTGGGGGGCACACTTCCTGCCATGTGCAGTGTGCATTGGCAGGCACTGGAGTTTTTACATGCCAGCCACCTGATCTATACACATTAAAAATGATGACTAACTTTTGGGAATGGAAGGATTAATATAGACTGACTCCTGACTTTTGGTTTAGACCCCCTTTGCATCCTTGATGGGTAAGCTATGCCCTAATAAAGGACAGTTGAGGAACAGTGTATGTAGCTTGTCTGTACATGTTCTCTATTCTGTTATTTGCACCATGTATCAGGCTTGCACCTGTGTAACAGGTCTCACTAGGAGATGTTTCCTCTTCATCTCTATGGTAATTTTGGAAATAAGGATTTTGTCTTACTCCAAAAGCTTCTCTGTGGTATTGTGAGTAGCATTCTTCCCACTTTGTGCTGTTCATTTTGGATCTTTTTGTGCCAGTTTGGAAATTTTCATGTGTTGAGTTTGCAGATAGGAAGTTGGCAACCAGCACCAGAGAGAGGGGGAAACTCACAGGCAGAGTTCCAGCTCTGAATTCCACAGCTGAGGCAGCCTCTGTGTATGATGAATTTCCACAGTTTGCCAGAGGGAAAGCTCTGTTCTGATGAACCACAAAGAGCTTTATCAGACTGGAACTCCATGGGGAACTCCCAGGGCACGTAGAGGGAGAAGAGACATGCCTATAAGGAGGCATAAAGTTCGCTAATGATAGCACTGCACAGTAATTCCTTAGTAGTGTTTTAACCTTGCTTCAATGGGATGTCCAGTCTAGAGTTTCCAAGCAGAGCAGCAAAAAGGAAAGTTAAGTTAGAAAGAGAAAATTGTAAGCAAGTTACCCAAATTTACTATTTCTCTGCTAGTACTGCTTCAGAATCATCTTGCAAATGATGATCAAAGTGAAGATATGGGTATTGACTTGTGCCCTCAGGAGTGTGCGGCTGAAAATGCGAGAATTCCTGTAATCCAGGACAAAAGTGATAATGAAAAGGATGACCTACTTTTCCTATTACATGCCCATACCAAAGTTGGCTAGAATAGCAGTGATAAAGAGGGTGCTGTTCCCATTAGCATCAAACAAGATCCAGTTATCCAGTTGATAATGGAAGAGTTTCGCACCCAGTGTATCGGGAAAGATCTGAGAGCAGTACAAACGTCAGAAATTGTCTCTGTCAGCTCTACTTTTCTAACAAAAACTCCAGTTAGAGGAGAGCATTATCAGAGGCATTGGTTGATGTATTCTAAATCCACTGGAGCAGTATTCTGTTTTGGGTGCAAACTCTTTTCATCCCCTATAGCACCTTTGTAACCCCAGATTTTTCTGACTGGAGAAAAGCAAAGGAGAAGACATGTTCTCAGGAACACAGTGTGGAACATCACAATACCACATTTGCATGGCTAGCACATTTTCAAGGCAAGAATCACTGTCTCACTGGTTTCAGAGTAGCAGCCGTGTTAGTCTGTATCCGCAAAAAGAAAAGGAGTACTTGTGGCACCTTAGAGACTAACAAATTATTTAACCATAAGCTTTCGTGTGCCAGCTCTTGCCACAGCTGTAGGTGTCAGCTGAGCACTGACAAATTCACAACTGGAAACCAGACCAGCTCACCTGTATGTTAGTATTGATAAAGAGAGGTGTTAGACTTGTAAGCATGTGTTTAGTATTTAGACTCTATAAAATGCTTGTAAGTGCATTAATCTTGCTTGTAATGTCTGTATCCCACGCTATAAGGCAGAGGTGGGCAAACTATGGCCCGCGTGCCACATCTGGCCTGCGGGACCATCCTGCCCGGCTCTTGAGCTCCCAGTCCCTCCCCTGCTGGCCTCCCACACCCGCAGCCACGCCGCCGCGCAGGCAGCACTCTGGCCCGTCGCTCCTGTCGGGCAGTGCAGTGGCGTGGCTGGCTCCAGTATGGTAAGGGGGCAGAGAGTGAGGGGCGATGGGATGGGGCAAAGGTGGGGCGGTCAGGGGACAGGGAACGGGGGGGTTGGATAGGCGTGGGAGTCCCGGGGGGCCTGTCAGGGGGCGGGGATGTGGATAGGGGTCATGGCAGTCAGGGGACAGGGAGTGGGGGGAGTGAGTTTGGATAGGGGGTGGGGTCCCGGGTGGCGGTTAGGAGTGGGGGGTCCTGGGTGGGGCCAGTCAGGGGTCAAGGAGCAGGGAGGGTTGGATGGGTCAGGGATTCTGAGGGGGGTGGGAAGTGGAAGGGGGCGGGGGCCAGGCTGTTTGGGGAGGCACAGCCTTCTCTACCCAGTCCTCCATACAGGTGCGCAACCCCAATGTGGCCCTCTAGCCAAAAAGTTTGCCCATCCCTGCTATAAGGTCATATGTAAGTTTTGCTTTATAATTGTAAGAATGCCTACTCTGAACTCAGGCAGGAAGAGTGGTTCCCCCACCCATCAAGGAGGACAATCAAAACGAAGTAGGCCATTGTGAAACATCACTATACCAAGACTTTGCTATGTGAAGAAGGCTTGTCCTATCAATTTGGATTCTGGAAGAGGGAAATAAAGATAGCTGACGTGAAAATTTTTCATCTCCTTTGCTGTTTGGACTCCCACAGGGTTGCAAATAGGAAACAGAAGCAGAGATCCACAAGGTCAAACTGGGTTAGCCCTAAAAGACATTCAGTGCTGACAGATTACTACAATCCTGTCACCTTTTGGAACAATAGACTGTAACTCACTTGTGTATATATGTTGCCTGCTTTAAACTGTAAATAAATGTTTTTTTTTCCTAGTTAATAAATCCTTAGCTTACACAAGCATTGTCTTTGGTGTGAGATCTAAGGTACAAATTGACCTGGGGTAAGTGATTGGTCTCTTAGGACTTGTAAGCAAGCTGAATATTTTGTGATCTTTGGTGCAAGTGATTGTTTATCACTAAGTCCAGCTTGCCTGGGTGGCAAGATTGACTGGAGTGCCCCAGGGGACTGTCTGTGACTCTGTGGTGAGACTGTCACAGTACTTCAGAAGTTCACATTTGTTACTAGGTTGGTGAAATGTAGTTATAAATCATACCACCAGTTAGGGGTATCTACCCTGCTTTTTGACAGTCTGCCCTGGGGTTGGTACTCATGGTTGTGAACCACACCAGACAGTGTGACAATTGCATCAACAGCGTGATAGTACAGCTATTTCTAATCCAAACTGCTTACGGAAGGAAGTTTTAAGGCATATTATGACATCTGGTAAGCTTCTTGCTGAATGTGGTTTAGCATTTAAAGGAAGGGAGGAAGTTATCAGCTCTCCTCAGAACAGAATTTATCTACATATTCTTGAAGCCATTGCCGAATTAGATCTGTTTCTAAGTGAGCATATTAAATCCAATCTGTGATGAATTCATTGAGCTAATGGGACGTAAGGTTTTTTTTAGTTTATTGTAACTGAAGCCAAACAGGCAAAATACAACTCTTTTTGATAGTAGATTTCAACTCCTGATATTGCTGTTTTGATCAGTTATCTGTTGTCTGATCCTGCTTACATGGTGCCATATCTGAGTGTTTCACTGGATTTATAAAAAGAAAAGGAGTACTTGTGGCACCTTAGAGACTAACAAATTTATTAGAGCATAAGCTTTCGTGAGCTACAGCTCACTTCATCGGATGCATTTGGTGGAAAAAACAGAGGAGAGATTTATATACACACACACAGAGAACATGAAACAATGGGTTTATCATACACACTGTAAGGAGAGTGATCACTTAAGATAAGCCATCACCAGCAGCAGGGGGGAGGAAGGGAGGAAAACCTTTCATGGTGACAAGCAAGGTAGGCTAATTCCAGCAGTTAACAAGAATATCAGAGGAACAGTGCGGGGTGGGGTGGGGGGGAGAAATACCATGGGGAAATAGTTTTACTTTGTGTAATGACTCATCCATTCCCAGTCTCTATTCAAGCCTAAGTTAATTGTATCCAGTTTGCAAATTAATTCCAATTCAGCAGTCTCTCGCTGGAGTCTGTTTTTGAAGCTTTTTTGTTGAAGGATAGCCACTCTTAGGTCTGTAATCGAGTGACCAGAGAGATTGAAGTGTTCTCCAACTGGTTTTTGAATGTTATAATTCTTGACGTCTGATTTGTGTCCATTCATTCTTTTACGTAGAGACTGTCCAGTTTGGCCAATGTACATGGCAGAGGGGCATTGCTGGCACATGATGGCATATATCACATTGGTAGATGCGCAGGTGAACGAGCCTCTGATTGTGTGGCTGATGTGATTAGGCCCTATGATGGTATTCCCTGAATAGATATGTGGACAGAGTTGGCAACGGGCTTTGTTGCAAGGATAGGTTCCTGGGTTAGTGGTTCTGTTGTGTGGTGTGTGGTTGCTGGTGAGTATTTGCTTCAGATTGGGGGGCTGTCTGTAAGCAAGGACTGGCCTGTCTCCCAAGATCTGTGAGAGTGATGGGTCGTCCTTCAGGATAGGTTGTAGATCCTACAATTAACACTGGATACAATTAACTTAGGCTTGAATAGAGACTGGGAATGGATGAGTCATTACACAAAGTAAAACTATTTCCCCATGGTATTTCTCCCCGCCACCCCACCCCGCACTGTTCCTCTGATATTCTTGTTAACTGCTGGAATTAGCCTACCTTGCTTGTCACCATGAAAGGTTTTCCTCCTTTCCCCCCCCTGCTGCTGGTGATGGCTTATCTTAAGTGATCACTCTCCTTACAGTGTGTATGATAAACCCATTGTTTCATGTTCTCTGTGTGTGTGTATATAAATCTCTCCTCTGTTTTTTCCACCAAATGCATCCGATGAAGTGAGCTGTAGCTCACGAAAGCTTATGCTCTAATAAATTTGTTAGTCTCTAAGGTGCCACAAGTACTCCTTTTCTTTTTGCGAATACAGACTAACACGGCTGCTACTCTGAAACCTGTCATTGGGTTTATACTGATTTAAAGCCACATGGGCAAGTCACTCTTCCAGACCATGAAATCCTTTTATTGGAAGCAAATGACATTGCTCATGAAAACTGCAAAGGTCAGTCATACAATAATGCAAGCAACATGTCTGGAAAGTATGAAGGTCTTCAAGCTCAGAACAAAAGACTAAATCCATTAACTGTGTATATGCCATGTAGAGTTCATTCGCTGAAGTTGGAACTTGCAGAGTTGATTCTTGCATGGAAGTTAGAAACTTTTTCAGTTTTGTTCAAACTACGTTTGATTTTGTTTGGTTTTGTTTTGAGGCGTTGCCCCAGCTGATGGCAGCTTTTGTGCAAGAGTGAACAAGGAACTCTCCTCGTCCTAAAAATTCTGTCATATACGAGATGGTCTTGTTATGCTGAATTCTCTAAATCAATTATAGTGAACTATGAGGGCATTGAAGGAAACTATGGACAATGCTGAGGCAAAAAGTGAAACTCGAAGAGAAGCACTATCATTGTACAAGAAAACATGGGGACTGGGAACTGTATTTATGAGTATCTTATGGAATGTGATACTAGAAAAGTTTGTCAACACTAGTGTAAGGATTCAAAAGCCAAGCCTGAATTTTGATGTTGCTTTTAATTTGCTGACTTCCTTGCAAGAGTTTGTCACAAGCTTATTATCTCAGTTTCACGATTTTGAGGAGCAAGAAAAAAGAATTGGGAAGTGATGCTGATGAGTCCTATTGGGAAGAATACAAACGTATTGTAACACACAAATTTCCAGATGGCAAAAGTGACATGAAACTTTGAGGAAGAAGGAAATTCGAGGTTGAGAGCTTTTATATTCTCTTTGACACGCTAAATTATGAATTAAATAGAAATAAATGCTATTCTACTATCCACAAGATTTGGCTTCCTTACATCTCTTGATCAACCATGAAGTGAAGAGGAGATGAAAACATGCACTTGGATGTTCCTCGACACTTTCCTGAATGATCTAGAGTCTTCGTTTTTTGCCAGAATGTATCAATTTCTAGCATTTATAAGATATGGTGACATGCAAGAAAAGAATGCTACTGAAACCATCAAATTTTTGTATGTCAAAGATCTGAGTAATATCTTCCCAAATATTTTCATTACATTGAGACTGCTCTCATTGCCAGCTGTGAAGCAAAGTTGATAAAGCCTTGATAAAAAATTGTTCTCAGTCAGCTATGGTAGAAACAAAGCTTATTATTCTTGCTATCATGTCAATTGAATGGGATTTACTTCACATACTGTCTTCTGAGGATACAATAAGTGAATCTGTGGCACTTAAAGCTTGCCAGTTTAAACACATGGCATTTCATTTGACTTTCAATGTTTTTATGTTTTCTAGGCAGTATATAACCTGTTCATTGTCTTCAATTTTCTTTTCATTTTTCTTCACTAATATATAGGACTTGTTGATTGTCATAAGATGGGTACTTTATTGCTTTCATTAATACCATGTTAAGGAAAAGGGGCCCCTGAAAAACATTAGCCCTGGGCCTCCAACCTCATTAATCTGTCCAGGCAGCTATGGTGAGGGGCTGCCTAAGGAGGCCATTGTGAGGAATGGATTTAGGAAAGTATCCAAGCAATGGAGCCAGGGCAGCTGGCAAAATTCAGTTTGTGTATCCTGACTAGAGCTGTGCAGAGGATAGAAACTCTGTTTTATGAAGGATTTTGAGAGGTCTATGTTTGTCTTTTTTTCCAAATGCCTCTCCCCCTTTGAAATTTTCCGCAAATGAAAATTCTGAACAAAATTTAATTTGGGGTTAGTTGAAATGTTTTATTTTGACAAAATTGACCATTCTAATTTGATATTACAAAATTTAAATTTTATATTATATAATATAAAAAAACAAAAAAAAGGTGTTTCAAAATAAAAAATAAAAAAGTTCAATTCCAAGGTGTCAAAACAGCACTTTTGACATTGTCAGCATTTTTTTCTCCTAAAAGAAATTTTGGCAAAATTTCACAAAGCATTTTGACTTCTAAATAGCGCTCTCATGGAAAATGGCTGTTTGAATATATCTGACCAGCTCTAATCCTGACTAGAGGGGATAACTTGTCATGTGCTTTATTTGAAAAGGTTAAACTGGCTTGTGTCTGAACTATTATCAGAGTCGGGGTGGGAGAGGGGAAAGAGAAATTTGGTATTTGGGAAGGCTGTCAGGGCTTCGTGGTTGTAGTTAGAGCAACTGCTAGAAAAATGTGTAGAAGACAAGGCAACCTTTCAAGAAGGGGGATTTTAAAAATGATTGCAATGCAAAAGTTTTTAAATATTTTGCCACAAAAAAAGATGGAGAATTCAATTTTCCTCTGGAGAGTCCATGTGTTAAACACAGAGACAAATTAATCTGTTAAATTGAGAAACAGAAGAAATGTAACCACTTTAAGTGTAAATTTCAGTGAAACCTTAACTATGGAAGTTACTACCAATGCCACTGTAATTTCCAGACATTTTAATTTTATTCACTGATAATGATACAGATTGCAACTGGCTATTTTATTGGTATTACAGCTAGATCAGGTTAAACTTTCTGCCTTGCACTCAGGCTTTGCCAATACTAGAGAAATTAATCGTTTTGCCCCAGCAACTGCCAGCAATGCACTGGTGGTAAGCTACTACGGTAGACCAGAACTCAGTGTTTCTATCACCATCTCATAAAAACCTCAATGAGCAGGTTTTCATGACAAGCTGGTAAATAAAGCTTATGCCTTGGCTACTGTTGGAGCCACTGTACTGTCACTGGCAGTTGTTGGAATATGGATGCTAATTATGTTTTGTGCAGACACACAAATTTATGTAACTGCTTGTTCCCCCACCCACAACCCCTTAATGGATTCTAATTGTGCTTTATTTATCTGAACATATAGGGCTGTTCACAGAAATGTTTAGACCTGGTTAGGGGGATGATGCATCTTCATATTCTGGGATCCGTTAACAGCAAGTAAAACTCCGGGCAGTAAGGCCTGAACCTGCAATGGTTGGGTGTGAAGTGAGAAGGCCCACAAGGGTACCAAAGGGGTGTGTAAATTATTCTCTAAAATTAAAAGTAATAAGTTTTCCCCACCTGTAAAAAACAAATACAAATGGTCCCCTTCAGTCTGAACTCTCCTCATGCTTACCCTGACCTGAAAGGACCCTTTTCTCAAGGGGTGAATGAGATTTCAGTGTCCATAACATCTCAGTCCTGAGCAGCTCTCAAGCTGAAAAAGATGAAAGATTTTAATGTCTTTTCCTTTTTAACTACACTGTTCCACTGTCTCAGATTTATTTATTCTATTTTTTTACACTAATGGACTTTGCCCTCCTTGATCCCATGTTGTGCTTTACTGGAAGACTTAGCTGCTGAGTGCATACAATTGAACTGAGCACTAGAGGACACTGCTGCAATTGCTTTCAGTGAAGGGCTCTTTGTGGAATGAAATGTTTTGCTCACACTGATAGTATAAGGCCCTGTTCTGATGGAATATGAAAAAAGGTGGCTAAGGAAATCCCTTTTATGCTACAGTAAATGAAGGGGTCGGAGATGAAAAGCTGATTGTGCAATAGGTAACTACTTGATATGTACAATGCCAAGCATGAGAGAAGAATTTTAGTCATCTCCAAATAACCTTAAACTCATCCAGATTTAAAGTGCAAAGATGTGAGAGAAATGAGGTAGTTTCCTATATTAAAAATGAGAGAGTTCAGATTAGTTTTGTTTTATTTTATTTTATGAGTTGGTAGGTCAAAGTCTGCAGTCAGATTATTTTTGTTGTGTTTTATATTCTTCAGGTTCTCCTACCAGTCTCCTCTTCGTGGTATCTGAACACCTTCATTTAGTGCATGCTCTTATGAGTCAATATTTTCTCTTCAGAGTCTTGACATTTGGTTGGGGAGAGGGAAGAACAGACAGGCATGTTAGTGTAAGGAGCTTGTGTTAAGATCATGCTGGGTTCCAGGAGTGCTGCTCCTTACATAAAGTACCTCTTTTGTGCGGATGACTAGTGGATCTAAGCCTCTGGTAGACTAGTTAATATTTATGGTATATATGCCCCAGACTATACACTAAAATAGTCTTGATACATGATGTACTCGACTACTGGGCTTTTCTGGATATCCAGAAAATTTTGGTTGCCTACAACCCAAGGATGCTAATTCTTAACTACAATAGGCACCTTTAACACCACTTTGCTAGAGCAGTGTAAAGGGGCCTTGAGGGTAAATGGGAGACCAAGGACTCAACACTGCACCTTAGCATGTTGGGCGACAATGAATGCTACTCTGCCAAATCAGCCTCTAATCAATGGGCCATATTCCAGTATCTTTACTCAAGCTTATGCCATTGAGACCACCAGGACTGGCAAGGAATAAAGGTGGCAGAATCTGGACCACAGGAGTACCAGTGTAAAGCCCTTATTGCATTTCATCAGCACTCTAGCCTCAGGGTGGGGACACAACTATTTCCACTCCAGAGCCTCAGTCATTGGTGTTTAACTGCATAACAGGACTGCACTGTTTTTGCTGTGGCAGAACATGACAGTGTTCCATTGGAATGATGGCATGAGAAGTGACATATTCTGGTGCATGGCGCCATGCTCAGGTGCATATCTGAAGGAACCAGCAAAGTAGGTAATTGCAATGCTGAAGGTGTCGGGATACGGCAGAACGCTACATGGAACAACAGAAACAGTGAACCAGTAGCAGCACTGTGGTGCCATCAAGTGGTAAATTGATTGATATATGTAATAATCATTTGGGCTGGTCAAGTTCATTTAATGAATCAAATTCTACAAATGCAGGCATTTTTCTTTTCTTTTAATCTCTTCTGGGTTCTCCCATCATTTGTACCTTGTGATTGGACAGGTGGTATTGTCTTCTGCTCCGTGATTAGATGAGGGAAACACAAGAGAATAATTCATAATGCATTTCTAGTATGCATTTGAGATACTCCTGGGAATTATAAACAGCTCTGTGAATGCCGGGCATTGTAGTTTCAATATTTGTGAATAGCAGATAACATGACTCCAAGAGTCAATCGAATTGGAGTAGTTTGCTCCCACACATTTGCAAATTTTTCCCCATTCTTTTGATAAACTCCAACACTGGGATTTTCAGAAGTGCTTAGCTTTAGCCTGATTTTGCTGTCATTCAAGTCAATGGCAAAAGTCCCATGGATTCAATGAGAGGAGAGGAAGACTAATGCAGCACTTCTGGAAATCCCACCCTAACCCAAAACTGGACTTGCGAGACAATATGGAGGAAGTTTATCTTATTGCCCTTTTAATCATTTATCCAGAGAGATTTCTTCATTGACCACCTAGACCAGGATGTCTTGTCTTAAGGTGCCTCCAGCATTTGAAGTTTGGTGATGACAAATCTCTGAGCACCTTAGTGCAGTGTTTCCCAAACTGTGTTCCGTGGAACACTGGTGTTCCGCATGATGTGAATAGGTGTTCTGTGAAAGAATCGTAATTTTTAAAAAAGGGTCTTTAAATTTTTTTAAATTTTAAATTTGGCATATTTGAAGAGTAGTTTACAACTCTTTTTGAATGACTCTAATTTAACATAAAACTCTTTTTCCGGTTATTGATAGATCTCGTATTGACTATCATGGCATAAAGAGAACACAGCACGCATGTTGACGTCTACCCCTTTTGGGCATGTTTCAGTTAGTGACGTTGTATCCCTTCTGCTCGAGGCTGCACGAACGGCAGCGGTATGCACACACCATTCTCTTTACGCCATGTTGAATATAACATATTCACTCAACACGTTCAAACCTGTGGATCTTTACCGTGTGTGCGATAAGCACAACTAAATTAGCTTCACTCAAACAATATAAATATTTGTGACAAACAAAATTTGACAAAAATCAGTATTTCTAAATATTGTTACTAAACCTAATCACCAATGGATTTGTGGCTAAAAGAAGGAACTTTGAAACGAAAAGCAAGTTCTTCTGGTACTCCAACTGTGGCCAAAATAAACGAGCAAAATACTGTAACACTTAAAAGTGAGGATGAACAATCACAGTCTTTTGTTGCCGAAAAATCTGTTAGTACTAGTTAAAAGAAAAGGAGGACTTGTGGCACCTTAGAGACTAACAAATTTATTTGAGCATAAGCTTTCGTGAGCTACCGCTCACTTCATCGGACACATCGAAGTAGCTCACCAAAGTTTATGCTCAAATAAATTTGTTAGTCTCTAAGGTGCCACAAGGCCTCCTTTTCTTTTTGTGGATACAGACTAACACGGCTGCTACTCTGAAACTTAGTACTAGTGAGTTATCCAAGGTGAAAGAATTTCCACTGAAGTATATCAAAAAACAAGAAGAGGCAGGTGTTAAAAGACTGAAACTAAAGTATGATGAAAGTTATTTGTTTTTCAGTTTTATGTGTGTTGGAAATAAAGATGTTCCTGATGCACAGTGCGTCGTATGCAACAAAATACTAGAAAACAGTTCACTGGCTCCTGCTAAACTTTGTAGGCATTTGGAAACCAAGCATGCTGAATACAAAGACAAAGATATACGTTTTTTTCAAGAGGCAGCATGACTCACTTGGAAATTGTAAACTTTCGATGATTAAATTTGCTAAAACAGACAACGAAAGTGCAACAGAGGCTTCTTATTGAGTAAGTTACCATATAGCGCTTGCCAGAGAAGCTCACAGTATTGGAGTATTATCAAGCCTTGCATGAAAGATATTGTAACGTGCATGTTGAATGAGCAGTTTGGTAAAAAAAAAAAAAAAATGGATGCTGTACAGTTGTCAAATAATGCTGTTACATACCGTATTAAAGATCTTGCCGATGACATAGAAAAAGAGCTAGTTTGCCGACTGAAAATTTGCCATGAGTATTCATTGCAGTTAGATGAGTCCACTGACGTTTCAGGACTTGCTGTGCTACTAGTATTTGTCTGATTAAAATTGAATTGAAAAATTAAATAAAATTAATCTGTCGCTGCAAGGAAAGAATGTGACCATTTTTACTACAATGGATAAAATTTCATCGTTAAACTTTCTGCCTTGCACTCAGGCTTTGCCAATACTAGAGAAATTAATCGTTTTGCCCCAGCAACTGCCAGCAATGCACTGGTGGTAAGCTACTACGGTAGACCAGAACTCAGTGTTTCTATCACCATCTCATAAAAACCTCAATGAGCAGGTTTTCATGACAAGCTGGTAAATAAAGCTTATGCCTTGGCTACTGTTGGAGCCACTGTACTGTCACTGGCAGTTGTTGGAATATGGATGCTAATTATGTTTTGTGCAGACACACAAATTTATGTAACTGCTTGTTCCCCCACCCACAACCCCTTAATGGATTCTAATTGTGCTTTATTTATCTGAACATATAGGGCTGTTCACAGAAATGTTTAGACCTGGTTAGGGGGATGATGCATCTTCATATTCTGGGATCCGTTAACAGCAAGTAAAACTCCGGGCAGTAAGGCCTGAACCTGCAATGGTTGGGTGTGAAGTGAGAAGGCCCACAAGGGTACCAAAGGGGTGTGTAAATTATTCTCTAAAATTAAAAGTAATAAGTTTTCCCTACCTGTAAAAAACAAATACAAATGGTCCCCTTCAGTCTGAACTCTCCTCATGCTTACCCTGACCTGAAAGGACCCTTTTCTCAAGGGGTGAATGAGATTTCAGTGTCCATAACATCTCAGTCCTGAGCAGCTCTCAAGCTGAAAAAGATGAAAGATTTTAATGTCTTTTCCTTTTTAACTACACTGTTCCACTGTCTCAGATTTATTTATTCTATTTTTTTACACTAATGGACTTTGCCCTCCTTGATCCCATGTTGTGCTTTACTGGAAGACTTAGCTGCTGAGTGCATACAATTGAACTGAGCACTAGAGGACACTGCTGCAATTGCTTTCAGTGAAGGGCTCTTTGTGGAATGAAATGTTTTGCTCACACTGATAGTATAAGGCCCTGTTCTGATGGAATATGAAAAAAGGTGGCTAAGGAAATCCCTTTTATGCTACAGTAAATGAAGGGGTCGGAGATGAAAAGCTGATTGTGCAATAGGTAACTACTTGATATGTACAATGCCAAGCATGAGAGAAGAATTTTAGTCATCTCCAAATAACCTTAAACTCATCCAGATTTAAAGTGCAAAGATGTGAGAGAAATGAGGTAGTTTCCTATATTAAAAATGAGAGAGTTCAGATTAGTTTTGTTTTATTTTATTTTATGAGTTGGTAGGTCAAAGTCTGCAGTCAGATTATTTTTGTTGTGTTTTATATTCTTCAGGTTCTCCTACCAGTCTCCTCTTCGTGGTATCTGAACACCTTCATTTAGTGCATGCTCTTATGAGTCAATATTTTCTCTTCAGAGTCTTGACATTTGGTTGGGGAGAGGGAAGAACAGACAGGCATGTTAGTGTAAGGAGCTTGTGTTAAGATCATGCTGGGTTCCAGGAGTGCTGCTCCTTACATAAAGTACCTCTTTTGTGCGGATGACTAGTGGATCTAAGCCTCTGGTAGACTAGTTAATATTTATGGTATATATGCCCCAGACTATACACTAAAATAGTCTTGATACATGATGTACTCGACTACTGGGCTTTTCTGGATATCCAGAAAATTTTGGTTGCCTACAACCCAAGGATGCTAATTCTTAACTACAATAGGCACCTTTAACACCACTTTGCTAGAGCAGTGTAAAGGGGCCTTGAGGGTAAATGGGAGACCAAGGACTCAACACTGCACCTTAGCATGTTGGGCGACAATGAATGCTACTCTGCCAAATCAGCCTCTAATCAATGGGCCATATTCCAGTATCTTTACTCAAGCTTATGCCATTGAGACCACCAGGACTGGCAAGGAATAAAGGTGGCAGAATCTGGACCACAGGAGTACCAGTGTAAAGCCCTTATTGCATTTCATCAGCACTCTAGCCTCAGGGTGGGGACACAACTATTTCCACTCCAGAGCCTCAGTCATTGGTGTTTAACTGCATAACAGGACTGCACTGTTTTTGCTGTGGCAGAACATGACAGTGTTCCATTGGAATGATGGCATGAGAAGTGACATATTCTGGTGCATGGCGCCATGCTCAGGTGCATATCTGAAGGAACCAGCAAAGTAGGTAATTGCAATGCTGAAGGTGTCGGGATACGGCAGAACGCTACATGGAACAACAGAAACAGTGAACCAGTAGCAGCACTGTGGTGCCATCAAGTGGTAAATTGATTGATATATGTAATAATCATTTGGGCTGGTCAAGTTCATTTAATGAATCAAATTCTACAAATGCAGGCATTTTTCTTTTCTTTTAATCTCTTCTGGGTTCTCCCATCATTTGTACCTTGTGATTGGACAGGTGGTATTGTCTTCTGCTCCGTGATTAGATGAGGGAAACACAAGAGAATAATTCATAATGCATTTCTAGTATGCATTTGAGATACTCCTGGGAATTATAAACAGCTCTGTGAATGCCGGGCATTGTAGTTTCAATATTTGTGAATAGCAGATAACATGACTCCAAGAGTCAATCGAATTGGAGTAGTTTGCTCCCACACATTTGCAAATTTTTCCCCATTCTTTTGATAAACTCCAACACTGGGATTTTCAGAAGTGCTTAGCTTTAGCCTGATTTTGCTGTCATTCAAGTCAATGGCAAAAGTCCCATGGATTCAATGAGAGGAGAGGAAGACTAATGCAGCACTTCTGGAAATCCCACCCTAACCCAAAACTGGACTTGCGAGACAATATGGAGGAAGTTTATCTTATTGCCCTTTTAATCATTTATCCAGAGAGATTTCTTCATTGACCACCTAGACCAGGATGTCTTGTCTTAAGGTGCCTCCAGCATTTGAAGTTTGGTGATGACAAATCTCTGAGCACCTTAGTGCAGTGTTTCCCAAACTGTGTTCCGTGGAACACTGGTGTTCCGCATGATGTGAATAGGTGTTCTGTGAAAGAATCGTAATTTTTAAAAAAGGGTCTTTAAATTTTTTTAAATTTTAAATTTGGCATATTTGAAGAGTAGTTTACAACTCTTTTTGAATGACTCTAATTTAACATAAAACTCTTTTTCCGGTTATTGATAGATCTCGTATTGACTATCATGGCATAAAGAGAACACAGCACGCATGTTGACGTCTACCCCTTTTGGGCATGTTTCAGTTAGTGACGTTGTATCCCTTCTGCTCGAGGCTGCACGAACGGCAGCGGTATGCACACACCATTCTCTTTACGCCATGTTGAATATAACATATTCACTCAACACGTTCAAACCTGTGGATCTTTACCGTGTGTGCGATAAGCACAACTAAATTAGCTTCACTCAAACAATATAAATATTTGTGACAAACAAAATTTGACAAAAATCAGTATTTCTAAATATTGTTACTAAACCTAATCACCAATGGATTTGTGGCTAAAAGAAGGAACTTTGAAACGAAAAGCAAGTTCTTCTGGTACTCCAACTGTGGCCAAAATAAACGAGCAAAATACTGTAACACTTAAAAGTGAGGATGAACAATCACAGTCTTTTGTTGCCGAAAAATCTGTTAGTACTAGTTAAAAGAAAAGGAGGACTTGTGGCACCTTAGAGACTAACAAATTTATTTGAGCATAAGCTTTCGTGAGCTACCGCTCACTTCATCGGACACATCGAAGTAGCTCACCAAAGTTTATGCTCAAATAAATTTGTTAGTCTCTAAGGTGCCACAAGGCCTCCTTTTCTTTTTGTGGATACAGACTAACACGGCTGCTACTCTGAAACTTAGTACTAGTGAGTTATCCAAGGTGAAAGAATTTCCACTGAAGTATATCAAAAAACAAGAAGAGGCAGGTGTTAAAAGACTGAAACTAAAGTATGATGAAAGTTATTTGTCTTTCAGTTTTATGTGTGTTGGAAATAAAGATGTTCCTGATGCACAGTGCGTCGTATGCAACAAAATACTAGAAAACAGTTCACTGGCTCCTGCTAAACTTTGTAGGCATTTGGAAACCAAGCATGCTGAATACAAAGACAAAGATATACGTTTTTTTCAAGAGGCAGCATGACTCACTTGGAAATTGTAAACTTTCGATGATTAAATTTGCTAAAACAGACAACGAAAGTGCAACAGAGGCATCTTATTGAGTAAGTTACCATATAGCGCTTGCCAGAGAAGCTCACAATATTGGAGTATTATCAAGCCTTGCATGAAAGATATTGTAACGTGCATGTTGAATGAGCAGTTTGGTAAAAAAAAAAAAAAAATGGATGCTGTACAGTTGTCAAATAATGCTGTTACATACCGTATTAAAGATCTTGCCGATGACATAGAAAAAGAGCTAGTTTGCCGACTGAAAATTTGCCATGAGTATTCATTGCAGTTAGATGAGTCCACTGACGTTTCAGGACTTGCTGTGCTACTAGTATTTGTCTGATTAAAATTGAATTGAAAAATTAAATAAAATTAATCTGTCGCTGCAAGGAAAGAATGTGACCATTTTTACTACAATGGATAAAATTTTATCGTTAAAAAAGAAACTGGAATTCTGGGCATCTTCTGTAGAACAGAATAACTTGGACTGCTTCCCTACACTACATGAATTTCTGACTGAAATAAATTCTATAGTCCATGAAGAAGTTTCCAGCACTTATGTGACTTGCAGGCCTCTTTATTAGAATATTTTCCTACAACTCCTGATGATAATGCTTGGGTTCGAAAACCATTTGTAATTACATCCAAACCAGTCAGCTTTACTGTGTACGATTATGAAAGCCTAATTGACCAAATTTCTGCCTCTGATCTGAAACAAAAGTTTAAGGATCTTCTGCTGAATAATTTTTGGAGCAGCCTAGTAGAAGAGTACCCTAATGTGGCTAAATGTGCAATTTGCGTGCTCCTTCCATAGCTACAACTTATTTGTGTAAGACAGGATTTTCATATTATACTGCAACAAAAACCAAATATAGGAAGAGACTTAATGCAGCACCTGACATGAGGATTCATCTTCCAGCATTATTCCTAATATTAAGCAAATTTGTGATAGAAAAACGCAGAAAACCAATCCCATTAAATCCAAATTTGTATTTCTGTTTATAAAAATAGATTTTTCTAATAAAAATCTAATTTGTTTGGGGTGTGTGTGTGTGTGTGTGTGTGTGTGTGTGTGTGTGTGTATAAACAGTTTTTTTAAGTAGAACACTGTTTTTGACTCTTGCACTTGATTTTTGTACTACTTTATACATGTTTTGCAGTTAGAAATTCTTAGTTCAAGTTATTTTAAATTTGTATTTTTGCTTTGTTTTATATTTGAGCATAGATAACGCAATTTTTTATTTGAAAACCAAACAACAATAAAATAATATTATAAGTGTTCCGTAATAGGCTAAAAAGTGTTCCGTGGCCAAAAAACTTTGGGAAACGCTGCCTTACTGGATCTAACCACAAGATCAGGGCCTCAGTTTGCAGATTGCATCTCAGAGTACAGATCTGAAAATTATGACAGGAGGCTCTGGAATAAAGTACTTAATCCTCTCCAGGCTAGTGCTTTCTTTCATATTGCTGTTTCAGAGACTTCAGCCTTGGTATGCAGGTGCAGAGTAGTTCATAACAGTTAATGCTGCAGTCATCTTGGCAGCAGCAAGCCAGCTTTCTGGAGAGCATATTCTTTTACATCACCAGGAAAATCTTGTATATAAAGTAACGGATCCAAATCCTGCAGACCTCGCCCAGTCAAAGTTCCCATTAATTTCAGTGACAGTCTTGAGTGAATGAAGACTGCAGGATGCATATGAATTTCTGACCATTTGTTTTATTTTTTAAATGAGTTTACTTGCAGGCTAGGTTAAATGTAATAAACATCTGTAAAAAGACTATAGATACTAACAAATAATGCAACTGTTGGAATTACTTGGGTTTAAAACACAGGGAACCTCTATATCCCAGAAATAAACATTACCCTACTGTTTTTTAAGGGAACTTAATGTTGCCACTATGTGAGAGATATATAAACACCCACAAACTACCACCACCACAAACAAAACCCCGGACTGTTTTAAATGCTGAGATACAAATAGGGCTATGCAAAATCCTCTCTCTCAGCATGTGTGCACAACCTTGTTAATGTGGGGCCTGAATAAAAAATAAGGTTTAAAACAATCACATCACTGCACCATTTTTTTGTTTTCAATTGGAACAGGATTGTGTTTTAAATGTTCTCTTTAGGCATGTTACACACACAAAATTATGTTTAAAGAACATTAAGGTTGCAAAGTGAAGCACTGAACAGTTAGTAAATGTCAGAATTAAGAATGTCTGTGCCATCTTATGCACATACATTATAATAATCTTTAATTACAAGATCACATACTATTTTCTCCACCGGCCTCATTCAGTGCGCAAGATGGACAGTGGTCACTTAATTACAGCAATTCAGTGTTTGTTTTATCCTCATTGTTCAATGTGTGACCCCATACCCTATTTTACTGCACATTGTTCAAATCCTGCTCTGAAGAAAATAATTCTGAATTTCCTTATGGGCTCCTTGTTTGATCTCTGTCTTCTTCCCCTCCTGGACTCCATTTACCTCCCCCACCATGCACATTGTTGCCCATCCCAAACTCTCCTAATCCCAGTCTGCTTTCCTGGCCTCTTTGCCTAATCTCTGTGTTCTCTCCCCACTCCCCCATCCAAGTCTCTTTGCCCCGCCAGTGCAATGTGGCTCCTCATCAGATCAGTCTCCCCTCTTCCGCACCAGCTTCTCTCATCTCATTTATTTTCAATCTCCTACCCCGCCTCCTTGTCCAATCTGTCTCACTCCCTCCTCTCTGCCTTGCTGT
Source organism: Dermochelys coriacea (assembly GCF_009764565.3). NCBI lineage: Eukaryota > Metazoa > Chordata > Testudines > Dermochelyidae > Dermochelys > Dermochelys coriacea. The sequence goes on from NC_050082.1 coordinate 20,668,940, forward strand.
TTCTATCCCTGGCATAGGTGCTGGAACTAGGGGTGCAGGGGATGCTGCTGCACCCCCTGGCTTGAAGTGGTTTCCATTATATACAGGGTTTACAGTTTGGTTCAATGGCTCTCAGCACCCCCACTATACAAATTTTTCCAGCACCCATGATCCATGGTTTACAGTCCCAATCTCTCCTCCCAACTCTCGGACCTAGTTTCCTTCTCCCCCAGTCAGCCTCCAGTCTGTCTTCTCCATCTACAGGCTCCTTGTCCTAATCTTCTGTCCCCTCCCTCAGGTCTGACTCTTGTCTCCTCTGCATTCGAATCAGGCAGTTTCCTCCTCCATACTGTCTGTGCCCAGCAGGGGGACACTGAGGGCGCAGGAGAGACAAGCAGGGGTGCAGGAACTGAGGGTGCTGGGGGTGCGGCAGCACCCCGCTGATTTGAAGTAGTAATAACCAAATACATGGTTTCCACTTTCAGCACCCCTACTATAAAAATTGTTCCTACACCCCTGATTCCAAGGCTCTGGTTTTTGCCCAGCCTGCAGTAGCCCAGAGCTGCAATTGCAGGGAAAGTCCAGCTTTAGCCCTAGACAGGAGCATGCTGATTGCAGATGGAATCTTAGGGGAGTTTAGCTTTGAATGTCTAGCAAGTTTGTACTGAGAACATTTGAACTGTGACTTTTCAAAAGCGATAGCTTGGCCAAATTTGGCCAATATTTTTACAGGAACGGCAAAAGACATAAAATCCTGAAGTCCACCCGACTGCAAAATTTCAAGTACCTGCTCCAAAGCATTGGGCCCTAGAGCCACTTAAAGAAAAGATGCCAGAATTTTTTAACGTGGACAAAATAATGTATTCACTAGCTGCCTCCTTAGAAACAGCTGAACCATTTTGACTGACATTTTAGCAGAATTCTGCATGAGGCAAACACTCTGCATGAAAATTTCAGCCCAAATGACTAAAATTCAGCAAAGGTACAAGCAACTGCATAATGGGAGGGCGATGTGATTCAGAGCCAGAGCGTCAGCCAGAGCCACAACTTCAAAGAGCTGTCTATACAACAATTTGTAGAGTGTCAGCAAGAGTCGGGCTAGCATGAATCTGTCAACCCAGGCTGGGAGGCTCACTTCAAAATGCTGTGTAGACATACCCTTTGAAAAATTTACCTCATGTGAACATTCACAGAAAGCTTATATAGCAAGGGTGTGAGCATATAATGAACCAAAATGTATGTAGGAGCTTCTAGGTGGTGTGGGTAGTAATTTTTTCAACAAAATCTGTACGTGGGGAGGTTTGTGGGGGTAACTTTTTTTTTGGAGAATACCAATTTGTCAAACCCAAAACTTTTTAGCAGGAAGGGGTTGATGTCAATGAATTTCATATTTTGAAATATTTCTGGGGGGAAGCTTCAAAATTGTCAAAACAGAGCATTTTGATATTTTTTGTTATAGTTTTTTTCAGGTTGAAACAACTTTGCTCTGAAATTTAAAAAGTGAAAAGGGGCCAAACACTAAACAAAACATTTCAAAATTATCAAAACAAAACATTTTGAGTGACCCATACCAAAAAAATTTGGATTTTCAGTTCATGGAAATTTTTAGGTTGGGAAAACTTTTCAATACCTTATACATTGTTGTAGGACGGGAAAACGGTTTCCTGCCCAGTGCTACTTTTGGTTCCCTTCATTATAGTATTTGAGCAAATATTGAAAAACTTTTTTGCAATATTCACAGTGTGTTTGTGTTATGGTCTTGGGATAGTGAGTCCATAGCTAAGGTTGCATCAGATTTTTATGTTTTACAGGGTTTTACCTCAGTATCTAACTTTTTTTTATCGCCCTTTTTGGTTCACATGCTGTGGGGAATTGGAACCAACTTTCAGTCGCAAAAAGAAAAGGAGTTCTTGTGGCACCTTAGAGACTAACAATTTTATTTGAGCATAAGCTTTCGTGAGCTACAGCTCGCTTCATCGGTCGCTAATTAATGTGTGTGTGGAATGTTCTCCCCTGTGTATTTTGCAGGTATGGGTAGGTTTTTTAGGAAGTTTGGGGAAAACAGAACGTTGGAAAAACTGGACAGGACGCTGCTGCACAGCTCCCTGAGCAGTAACATTGTGACATCAGAGGTAATCAGAACACTCATCACTTAGTTCCTCTAGATCATTTGCATATTTGGGGAGAGTCACTAGTGCCCTGATTGTCATGGCAACGACAGTCTTTGACTTACCTCAGTCAACCATAATGTTACAAAGACAGCTCCCAGGAGGAGCTGTAATGAAAACAGACTGTGTTTTGATAAGCTCCTGCTATTCTCCTTTGGGTTTGTACTGTTTCTTTTCAAAGTGTGATTGTTTGTTACATTCCTCAAAAAGGATTAATAAAAGTAAGATGCAAAATTACAGTTCTTTTTCATGTGTATGTGCTTCTTACATATTGTAGGCTTCTGCTTTCTGAATATTTACATTCTTTTTTAAAAGGGAGGGGTTATATTATAGATATGAGTCCCTACTCAGTTTTCTATTCAGTTTAAAAAGTGTGATTTAGAAGTTACGGTAAAACTGAACTTGCATTAAAAATATGGTTTTCTTGCATACAGCTTAATTAGTTTCAATATATTAATCAACATGGCACTGAGCAGTGAAATATGAAGCTTCACAAAGATAATGGCAATAAAATATACAATGACGATAACAAATGTGGAAGTGCTTTATTATGTAAATAGCACATATATGAAAGGTTTCAGAGTAGCAGCTGTGTTAGTCTGTATTCGCAAAAAGAAAAAGAGGACTTGTGGCACCTTAGAGACTAACAAATTTATTTGAGCATAGTGAGCTGTAGCTCATAAAAGCTTATGCTCAAATAAATTTGTTAGTCTCTAAGGTGCCACAAGTACTCCTTTTCTTTTCACATATATGAAAGATTTGCTTCTATTAAAATGCTAAAGAAATTCACAAACTTCATTTAACATTTGTTAAGCTTGCTCTCATCAATAAATTAAACCACGAAAAAATAGAAAATGCAAAGTTAAGGATTAAAAAACTGTGGAATCTTAATCCAGCCCCTTGTGCATATGCATTATGATACAGCCATTATTACATGATCCAATACTTGTTTTTTTACACAAGATCCCTGCTTCATTCAGTGCATGGGATGCAGCTGCTCTGGGGATGAATCAGGGTTGTGTAGTGACCCGGGCCGGATTAAGGTTATGAGGGGCCTATGGCTAAAGGGAGGGAGCGGCCTAAGTATGAATGACATATTGCAAAAAAAATTATGACATCATCAAACATTTATCTACATACATATTATTTATTTATGTAAAATTAACAAGTTTACTCTATTCTCACTATACTCATTTCTTCAAACAGATACTTCTGATCAAGGGCATGTCTACACTTACATTTTATAGCGCTCTAACTTGCTGGCTCAGAGGTGTGAAAAATCACCCCCCTGAGTGCAGCAAGTCTGAGCACTTTAAAGCACTAGCGGAGGTGGGATTACCAGAAGCACTGAGAGAGGTCTCTTGCAGCGTCCACACGCAACCACACTCGCACTTCAATGCGCTGCCGTGGGAGGGTTCCAGTGCAGACATACCCTAAGGGGTAGCATGAGGGATGCTACGCTGTCGTTCTCTTAGGCCTCCTTTTGCTGAGGTAGTGGAGTGCTCACCTGTATGAGGATGACCCCTGCAACATTCCCCATCCTGCTCACCTCTTTCAACCTGGTGCTTCTACCCTCTGCTCTCCACATGGCACAGTGCAAAGCCAAGCCCTGCAGGTGTTTCCCCCAAGCTATGGACTCTACACACCACACACCCTATCTCAGGCTAACTGCAGTCTGGGAGGCAGCCAGCTTTTGTTATGTAAAAGAAAACCACTCAGGTGTAATATCCACTGAAGTGGAGGAAGTAGTAGTGGGAAAATTACATTGGGTGGCTGGTGATGGCTTATCTTAAGTGATCACTCTCCTTACAGTGTGTATGATAAACCCATTGTTTCATGTTCTCTGTGTGTGTATATAAATCTCTCCTCTGTTTTTTCCACCAAATGCATCCGATGAAGTGAGCTGTAGCTCACGAAAGCTTATGCTCTAATAAATTTGTTAGTCTCTAAGGTGCCACAAGTACTCCTTTTCTTATTGGGTGGCATTGTATTTTAGGCTGTCTTGCTCTGAAAGCTGCCTCCCAGTATTGCACTGGCTGAGGAAAATGAATTACTGTTTTCACATTGAACCCAAATATCATTTGTGGGATGATACCCAGTTTGTGTAATTAATCTCCAGTGATTCACCACATCAGGCCATTCTGTCACCAGCTCTTCCACAATTAGAATAATAGAATAGAATCATAGGACTAGAAGGGACCTTGAGAGGTCATCTAATCCAGTCCCCTATGCTCATGGCAGGACTAAGTATTATCTATTCTAGAATGTGTAATCAGCAGCTCTGACATGAGGTTTTTTTAAGCATGAGTTCTGTGTGCACCAGCCCCCTACAGTTTGCATATGTTTTAAGCTTTCTGTAAAAAAGGTAACAGCTAGAAGTGACAGAGATCTTTAGATGGTTGCCCCAGTCATAATATTTAGCACTTCTGTACTGTGTTAGTTCTTCCGAATCACTGTACAAACATTAAACAAACTTAATCTAAAGCCTTTCAGCTTTTGAATGACTAGGAGTTGACAAAACAGAGCTATTCCCTGTTGTGTTCTCTGCCCCTCTGAACAAAAAGATTTCACCGAAAATCAGCATCTTAAAAGAATCATTAAGGATCTTTCAAAAGAACAGTCCAACCAAGCTGCTGTAGGGACACCTTTGTTACAGCAGGTCTGGTGTTTGTTTGTTTAAGGCTGGTGTTCCTGTTTCATTTGCATGTGTAAATCAAGCAGACCTTGCTTCTTTATTTTTATTTTTTTTCCCTTCCTTAAAGTGCTCAGAGTTTAGGGGAGGAAAGTGAATGAGATTCTGCTTATACCAGGTGTGAAAAAGCACAAGGGACCAAAATCTATTCTTGTGCAAAAATCTGTTCTCGTTGAAGTCAATAAGGCTACACAGGTGTAACTAGAAAAGGAGTACTTGTGGCACCTTAGAGACTAACAAATTTATTAGAGCATAAGCTTTCGTGAGCTACAGCTCACTTCATCGGATGCAGTGGATGAAGTGAGCTGTAGCTCACGAAAGCTTATGCTCTAATAAATTTGTTAGTCTCTAAGGTGCCACAAGTACTCCTTTTTCTTTTTGCGAATACAGACTAACATGGCTGCTACTCTGAAACAGGTGTAACTGTCAGCAGAATTGGCCTCATTCCCTCCTCGAATCACATTCCATGCTTACCTAACATTTTCCATTTGGGAAAGAAGTTAGTTTGAGTTGGGGCAGAAAAATAAGGACTAACTTCAGGTTTATTGAACTTTAAGTTTTTGGAATGAAACTCAAAAGAAATCAGATGTGAGGTACTTTTATTGAACTGCTAGAGAACCAGCAAATGGACAGAACCTGCCTTTAGCCTATTCAGCCAGTCTTTCTATCACAGTCTGCTAAGAAGTGGATTTAAAATCCTTGAAGGAGAGGGGAGAGAGAAACCTACAACATTGGGTGTTGAGCTTCCTCGAGTGCTTTTGCAGCCCCTTAAAAGTACAAAGATGCATTGGGCCTGTGGAACTAGGCTGAGCATAAGGAAAGAACTTGGTGGCCTGTGCATCCCAGTATAGAAAAATACATTAAAAAAAAAAGAATTGGATTTCTTTGATTTTTAGAACAGTTCAAGACAGTACTGAACACAGTGCATCATAAATCTGAAGCCCCTCGATGGAAGTTTCTGTAAAAGTTAAAGGACTGGTATCCAGAATGGGATGTTTTGTTTTGTTTTTCCTACAAATATGTTGGAATTCATTCCTTATGCATGGGAGGGGCAATTGTTCTGGCTGGAGCTGGATAGAGTGTGTGCAGGTTATGTGCAAACTTCTCACCCTACTGCTCCGGTACTACCTCTTCCCCCCCGTGCCCTGCCCTGCCCTCCACAGACCATCACCAGTTGTCCAGAAATGGGACCCACCACACATAGAAGATGACAGTGACAGGCACTAGGACCCAAGAGGCAGCATCCTGGAGCTACCTGCCAGCCTCAGCGGAGGAGAGGGACAGAGGGAGCTTCTTCCCTCCCTGACAGCTAAGCAGAGGTCGGGAGAAATTGGGGGTGGCGGCAGCTGGGGCGGGGAAATGCCTGCTCAAACTACACCCATGGCTGGCACAGGTTCCCATGGTAACCGGATTTTGGAGTCTGGTCACAAGTGTTAACTGGATACCTGGCAGTGTGTTCCTGCAGCGCGGGGAGATGCAGCAGGCTGCTGGCTGGCTGCCGGCTGGGATCCTTCCAAGCCACAGGGGGCTGTTTTGCCTTTCCTGCTGGCAGGAGCGCTCCAGCAGGGCTACATGAGCAAGCTCGCTCCCCCCCACCCGGCCCCAGCTGCGCCCCTGCCTGACCAGTAGGGCCTAAAAAATAGGAGGGCCAAAGTCTATAGCCTTATTAACCTAATGGTTAATCTGGCCCTGGTACTGAAGGAGTCTGTTATCTGTAGGATCCCCTGCCTTATTTTTTGAGAAGTTGGAAGGTGTGTAGTGATTGCAGGAAGCGAAAGGATGATCTTATGGTTCGGGCAGCTGAATGCCACCCTGGAAACTTAGATACTATCCTTTCTTCTGCAACCAAATTCCTATGTGATGCTAGGCAAATAATTTACACCAAACTTTTTCACTTGTAATCACTTCTGCATGTAAAAGGCTATCCCACAGTGTATATACAAAGCCGGCTGGATCAAGGTTCCAAAGACAACATTATTTCTGCCCTTTTCTAACTTGAGTGCACTTGACTTTATTGCATCCTTTTAATCCTTTTTTAATCCTTATCTTTGTACATCTTAATTTTTTATGGTTCAGTTTATTGCTGAGAGCAACCTTAACTAATGTTAAATGAAGGGGTTTTTTTGGGGTGTGTGTGTGAATAATTTAAAAAAAACAGGTATTTGCTGAATATGGTTTTGATTCAAAGGCCCCTGAAGTTAATGGAAAGACTCCTTTCGACTTCAATGAGCTTTGGATCAGGCCCTAATACCACCCACCCACCCTAGTTAAGATTGGAAAACTGTTTCCATTTAAACTCTCTATTACACGCTTATAAATTTCTACAGAACTCACCTTCTACGCTGACATTTTCCACGCTTGGTTCTTGTCTGTTGTAAAACATTTTTTTAAAAGATTGAGCAAAATCTAGAGGAATAAAATATACTCTACACACTATTAGCGAAATCAAGCCACACTCTCTTCCCAGGTTTCAGAGTAGCAGCCGTGTTAGTCTGTATTCGCAAAAAGAAAAGGAGGACTCGTGGCACCTTAGAGACTAACAAATTTATTTGAGCAAGAGTGAAAATTGCCATGGTCATAACATGCAGTGTTTCTTCCTTTTTACTAGGACAGAAGTCCTTCAGCTTCTTCATCATCCTCCACCACCTCAAGAACTACTACCAAAAGGTTTCCTTTAAAGCACAAAACACGCTCAGTGAACCTGAAGTCCCTGCAACCTCCAAACATTAACCATCGGTCCTATGGTATCAAAGATCTGGAGATCCACCTGCTGCAAGTGGAGTGCGAAGAGCTCAAAAACCGACTAGGATGCTTGAGGGTAAATATAAATCCACCACATCTGTTGTGAACTGAAAAGGGTCTAGTTCACAGTGACTCTATAACCAAGCAGGAAGAATGTAATCGGTTACTTTTTGCTTAGAGTTAAATATATTTTGTTTTATTTTGATACTTCAACATGCTCAGTTATGTGAGAGTGCACAGACCTCATTTTATCAATAATAGGCAGGGAGTTAGCTTTCTCCTTAGGTAGTTTTTTATAATATAGTCGTGTGTTAGAGGCCTCACTGTGCTAAGAGCTATACAAATGCATAGTGAGAGACAGGCTCTGCTCCTAAGAGATTACAGTATAAATAAATAGGACGGATGAGTGGGAGGAGAAATGAAGACATAGAAAAGTGAAGTGACTTCTCCACTAAGCATGTCAGTGGCCGAGCTGGTCATAGACACCAAGTCTCCTGACTGCCAGTCTAGTGCTCTCTGCATGAGATCCTGGCCCAGGACTGAAGACTCACTCAAGCAGCCCAGAGACAAGTTTTCTGTTTACCCCTTTTCCATTTCTTATCAACAGCACACCTTGCACTTCAAGAATGAAGCCTTGGGTAAGCAAAACATGGTAGCTTAAAGTTGCGGGGTGGGGTTCCTTGCTGGACAAGCTGGCTCACTCCACATCTAACAGAGACTGCCAAAAGAAAAGGAGTACTTGTGGCACCTTAGAGACTAACAAATTTATTAGAGCATAAGCTTTCGTGAGCTACAGCTCACTTCATCGGATGCATTTGCAAATGCATCCGATGAAGTGAGCTGTAGCTCACGAAAGCTTATGCTCTAATAAATTTGTTAGTCTCTAAGGTGCCACAAGTACTCCTTTTCTTTTTGCGAATACAGACTAACACGGCTGCTACTCTGAAACGAGAGATTGCCAGGGTGCACAGTTCTATTACCATGCATTTCTTAGCACGCTTGGTGCTTTACAGTTACATAAGACAAGTTCTGTGCTTGAGGGGCTTACAGTCCAGTATCATCAGATAGCACAGTGATTGAAGACATCAACCTGTAGTGAAGAGACAAAACTTGGGGAGTGGAGAAGAACATTGGAGAGAACATTATTAGATTTTCCAGAAGTGGGTAACTTTCCAGAAGTCCTGAGTAAAGCATAGAGATGGGATGACCAAGAATATTATACCTGAAAAGTAAAACCTGCACCACTCGAAGGTCAGACATTCAACATATGTGTTCAATAGTTCTGTTCTCTAATGTATGTCTTAGATTGTAAAATGCAGGGGATAGGGGCCATTTTGTTTTGTACCATTACAGCACAGGGCACAGTACCTGCTGTCCCAGTGTAATCCTATCACACTTTCCCCTGTACACACATCACACCAGTAAATGCTGTTACACAATTCCCAATTCAAGACAAATTGATACCAATCTGTATATTAATGTTCAGGAAGAAAGCTGATAGTAAGATTTGAGAATAACAGCTATCAAGGCCAGCCTTACAAAATTACCACTATAATTTACTGCCCCAGGCTTACAATCTCCTAAATAGTGATCATAATGCAAATGCTTAAGACATTTTACTTGCCCCAACTAAAATATTATTCCATCATGTGAGGGGGTAGGTAGACTTTTGCAAGACTGTTACTAGTTTGTTTGTTTTTCAGTAGCACCTAGGAGCCCCAGCCATGAACTGGGACTCCGTTGCGCTAGGTGTTGTACAGATACAGAACAAAAGGACGGTGCCTGCCCCAGGGGCTTACAACCTACGTATAATATAAGAGACAACAGATGGATACTGACAGACCAGGGGAGTACATGGAAATAACGAGACAATGCCATCCAAATAGACAAGACAGACACAGAGTAGGGGAAGGGGGTCTAACACACAAGCAGCGTGAACGAGATGATGGTGGCATGTTAGTTCCACAGTATTTTTGGGGTGGGTTGACTTAGGGTGGAATCAGCTACGTGGAAAGGGAAAGGAAGGGGGCTGAGCAGGATGGGGCAAGTGTGGAGTGAAGCTGAGGTGAAGTGACCGAGGGTGCGGGGAGGTTGGTGCAAACAGCCAATCACCACAGGGTAGATAATGCCAGAAAACATTCTATGGTTCTGCTGGAATGTCCAAAGGTCTCTGCTTTGGCTGCTCCTGTTCCTACTGGTTGGAGTCTCTGACTGGCTTCTCTTTGTCCCCCAAAGCCACGTGGTAAGGCAAAAGAAGAAGCACTGCCAAGGGTCCTTGTGCCCTGAGAGTAGGGAGGGGCTTCTGGGTCAAGGGAGGTGCCAGAAAGAGGTAGCCCTGGCTGTGTCCTATTTTACCCACTCTCCAGTGCAGCAGTCCTTGCGTGGTCTGCTTCTGTTTCTACCAGCTGGAATCTCTAGCAGGACTAAAGAAAATGCACTGCCACTTCTAGAGAGGAGAAACGTCTATATTTTGTCCACCATTTTTTACAGTGCTCTTATTATGGAAATCTAATCCTCACATCTGCCAGCTAAGAGCCCTCATTTGTTGAGATGACAGTCTAAGACAAATTAGAGTATTTCAAAACTTTGAGGAAGTCCAGATACTATTTGGTCATTAAATAGAGAGTGAGTTATAATATAGCCTGTATCTCCATCGTTTACTAAAGCAAGTGCAGCAAAAGACAGGAGCTCATTAACAATAAATATTTTGCAAGCTAAATCAAGGTTAGAAGCCAATTTGGGTTTGAATTCACAATGCTCTGGATTGGCCCTGAGTTCAGACTTTCATTAATGGATGTACTCTGGATTAACAGTCTGACTGGTATCTCTGTAATTTTAAATTATGGCTCTCATAACAAACATTGGGGTAGAAAAACCTGCAGATAATACATATTGAACTAAGTTTCTATCCTGCTCTGCCAGCATTTTTAATCTGCTGTAAAATCACTAATGTCCATATACTCACAATGCATTGTGTAATGAGATATCCTTCACATGAACATTGATGAAAAGTTGCTGAGTCAGCCATCTTGTTTTCTGTCTCTAAATTTTCCATCCCAGCCTTCTAGCTTGTTTTGCATTATTTTACTGGACCATGGATTTATCAAAACTTTGCTTCCCAACCTAACCAGTTCTTGAATGATTTGCTTCCATGCACGGGAATTACAATCCCTAACCTGATTATCGGTCCCAGCAATTGAGTCACCATCATTTAAGTAGAATGAGTTAATGCATTAGAAGAACATTAGGATTTTGAGTTTCTTATGCCATAAGCAATGTATCAACTTTTTAGATGGCAGAAGTCTGTGATATGGACAATTCTAAATTAAGGACAAAGAAATTCCAGTCTTCTGTGCCTTTTGGATTATTTTTATTGCACAATCTTTATCCCTTATGTGGATGCTGTATGGTACAAGACTGCCTACAATATAAAAATCAACTCAAGTGTGATGCAGCAGGAACATTTTTTCCTTCTTGGTTTACTGATCATTAATATTTCAAATGCATAAATATAGATACTTTACTCTGGCAGATGTTATTGTTTACCTAGAAATCCAGTGATGATAAATTGTACATTGCCATCACTGTGCATTAAAAAACAGCTATTGAAGAACATTTTTGTCATACAGGAAGAGCTGATGGGTCAGAAGCCAAGTGATATGGAGGAGTTATTGAAACAGTCTCAGAAGGAGCTATTGTGGCTTCAGAGGCAGCTGTCCTTCATCTCTACAGGAGGGCCTACGTGCATTTTGTCAGCTAGCAAGGTGAGTTCCTTCATTATTGTTGGGTATTTTGTTTTTTTAATTTTTTTTTAGTCTTATTTTGCTGTGCAAAGAGGAATCAGAATGGGAGCAGTTTATTCTCCCCTCACATCATTGCAACTTCATTGACTTCAACGGCATTACTTCTGATTTATGCAGGGATGAGAGGAGAATCAGTTTCAGTATGTCTTTTTAAAAACAGTTGCAGATAATTTCCTGTAGGATACAAAGAACATGCAATTCCTTTAGAAATGGCTGTGAAGATGAATGAAGGTTAAGCATTGAAATGGCATTTTGCAGAGTTATACTGTATAAGAGCTGGCTTGAGTTAATATTGCCTTCCCTAAAGACAATTGTAAAACTTTAAATGGCAACAGAGATACTCAGCATCTGATGCTCACTTGACATCTGGCAGAGCTCACTATGTATAGCACTAGATAAACAGTAAATTATTTATGTTAGAAATGCTTTAATATCTTATCATTCCAACTGGTAACAGCAATAACTTATCTTGTGGGTGCTTATCTGCCACAGAGTAACAGATTGAATACATTAAGTTTTTAAGATTTTGGTTTAGGTTTATGGCTACTGGTCACAAAAGACATTTTTTGAAAGCTTGCCATCAGCACAGCGTTGCTCACTGTTTTGAAAGGGACTCCTATTTTGGCACCACAAACTAGCTTTGCTCATGTTGTTAGGTACTTAAAAATCACATTGTTTCTCATGCAGCTAAGAACTAGAGATGAATTCAATCCAAAACTTAAGATCCAGACACCTTCAAACATTGATATTCAGCTCTAGAGTCAAACTTCACAGCTGTCAGAGTAGCAGCCGTGTTAGTCTGTATTCGCAAAAAGAAAAGGAGTACTTACGACACCTTAGAGACTAACAAATTTATTAGAGCATAAGCTTTCGTGAGCTACAGCTCACTTCATCGGATGCATTTGGTGGAAAAAACAGAGGAGAGATTTATATACACACACACAGAGAACATGAAACAATGGGTTTATCATACACACTGTAAGGAGAGTGATCACTTAAGATAAGCCATCACCAGCAGCAGGGGGGGGAAAGGAGGAAAACCTTTCATGGTGACAAGCAAGGTTGGCTAATTCCAGCAGTTAACAAGAATATCAGAGGAACAGTGGGGGGTGGGGTGGGAGGGAGAAATACCATGGGGAAATAGTTTTACTTTGTGTAATGACTCATCCATTCCCAGTCTCTATTCAAGCCTAAGTTAATTGTATCCAGTTTGCAAATTAATTCCAATTCAGCAGTCTCTCATTGGAGTCTGTTTTTGAAGCTTTTTTGTTGAAGGATAGCCACTCTTAGGTCTGTAATCGAGTGACCAGAGAGATTGAAGTGTTCTCCAACTGGTTTTTGAATGTTATAATTCTTGACGTCTGATTTGTGTCCATTCATTCTTTTGCGTAGAGACTGTCCAGTTTGGCCAATGTACATGGCAGAGGGGCATTGCTGGCACATGATGGCATATATCACATTGGTAGATGCGCAGGTGAACAAGCCTCTGATTGTGTGGCTGATGTGATTAGGCCCTATGATGATATCCCCTGAATAGATATGTGGACAGAGTTGGCAACGGACTTTGTTGCAAGGATAGGTTCCTGGGTTAGTGGTTCTGTTGTGTGGTGTGTGGTTGCTGGTGAGTATTTGCTTCAGATTGGGGGCCTGTCTGTAAGCAAGGACTGGTCTGTCTCCCAAGATCTGTGAGAGTGATGGGTCGTCCTTCAGGATAGGTTGTAGATCCTTGATGATGCGTTGGAGAGGTTTTAGTTGGGGGCTGAAGGTGATGGCTAGTGGCGTTCTGTTGTTTTCTTTGTTGGGCCTGTCCTGTAGTAGGTGACTTCTGGGTACTCTTCTGGCTCTGTCAATCTGTTTCTTCACTTCAGCAGGTGGGTATTGTAGTTGTAGGAATGGATGATAGAGATCTTGTAGGTGTTTGTGTCTGTCTGAGGGGTTGGAGCAAATGCGGTTATATCGTAGCGCTTGGCTGTAGACAATGGATCGAGTGGTATGATCTGGATGAAAGCTAGAGGCATGTAGGTAGGAATAGCGGTCAGTAGGTTTCCGATATAGGGTGGTGTTTATGTGACCATCGCTTATTAGCACCGTAGTGTCCAGGAAGTGGATCTCTTGTGTGGACTGGTCCAGGCTGAGGTTGGTGGTAGGATGGAAATTGTTGAAATCATGGTGGAATTCCTCAAGAGCTTCTTTTCCAGGGGTCCAGATGATGAAGATGTCATCAATGTAGCGCAAGTGGAGTAGGGGCATTAGGGGACGAGAGCTGAGGAAGCGTTGTTCTAAGTCAGCCATAAAAATGTTGGCATACTGTGGGGCCATGCGGGTACCCATCGCAGTGCCGCTGATTTGAAGGTATACATTGTCACCAAATGTGAAATAGTTATGGGTGAGGACAAAGTCACAAAGTTCAGCCACCAGGTTAGCCGTGACAGTATCGGGGATACTGTTCCTGACGGCTTGTAGTCCATCTTTGTGTGGAATGTTGGTGTAGAGGGCTTCTACATCCATAGTGGCCAGGATGGTGTTTTTAGGAAGATCACCAATGGACTGTAGTTTCCTCAGGAAGTCAGTGGTGTCTTGAAGATGCTCTCTTTTTTTAACCCTTAGAACCATACACCCTTCAACTTTGTTTAACTCAGCATCCAGATCTGAACTTCTGCAGGTTGAGCCCATCTCTAAACTGAAATGAGAAATGGGAACAAAGAAAATGACATGATTACGAGGGCTGACCAGATAATGTTGAGGTTTCAAAAACTGTTTTCATTATGATGCAGAACAAAAAACAAGACCTTCTGAAATTGTTTACAAGGAAAAAAAAACAGTCAGTGAGAGAGAGTCCCCATAACAGCCACTTCCAGACAAAATTTAGAGCCAGAGGACCAGATTCTCAAGCCTATTTAAGGCCTCTTTGCACCACTGATTTTTGTTAAAGGAAATCATGCCTCACCAATCTACTAGAATTCTTTGAGGGGGTCCACAAGCATGTGGACAAGGGAGATCTAGAGTGCTTAGATTTTCAGAAAGCCTTTGACAAGGTCCCTCACCAAAGGCTCTTAAGCAAAGTAAGCAGTCATGGGATAAGAGGGAAGGTCCTCTCATGGATTGGTTTCAGAGTAGCAGCCGTGTTAGTCTGTATTTGCAAAATACAGACTATGAATACAAAATATTTGCAAAATACAGATGATGAAGTGAGCTGTAGCTCATGAAAGCTTATGCTCAAATAAATTTGTTAGTCTCTAAGGTGCCACAAGTACTCCTTTTCTCATGGATTGGTAACTGGTTAAAAGATAGGAAACAAAGGGTAGGAATAAATGGTCAGTTTTCAGAATGGAGGGAGGTAAATAGTGGTGTCCCGCAGGGGTTTGTACTGGGACCAGTCCCATTCAACATATTCATAAATGATCTGGAAAAAGGGGTAAACAGTGAGATGGCAAAATTTGCTGATGATACAAAACTACTCAAGATAGTTAAGACCTGGGCAGACTGCAAAGAGCTACAAAAGGATCTTTTAAAAACTGGGTGACTGGGCATCAAAATGGCAGATGAAATTCGATGTTGATAAATGCAAAGTAATGCACATTGGAAAACATAATCCCAACTATACATATAAAATGATGGGGTCTAAATTAATTGTTACCACTGAAGAAGGAGATCTTGGAGTCATTGTGGATAGTTCTCTGAAAACATCCACTCAATGTGTAGTGGCAGTCAAAAATGCGAACAGACTGTTGGGAATCATTAAGAAAGGAACAGATAACAAGACAGTAAATATCATATTGCCTTTATATAAATCCATTGTACGCCCACATCTTGAATACTGCATGCAGATGTGATTGCCCCATCTCAAAAAAGATATATTGGAATTGGAAAAGGTTCAGAAAAGGGCAACAAACATGATTGGGGGTAAGGAACAGCTTTCATATGAGAAGAGATTAACAAGACTGGGACTTTTCAGCTTGGAAAAGAGACAGCTAAGGGAGGATATGATTGAGGTCTATAAAATCATGACTGGTGTGGAGAAAGTAAATAAGGAAGTGTTATTTACTCCTTCTCATAACACAAGAACTAAGGGTCACCAAATGAAATTAATAGGCCGCAGGTTTAAAACAAACACAAGGAAGTATTTCTTCACACAATGCATGGTCAACCTGTGGAACTCCTTGCCAGAGGACGTTGTGAAGGCCAAGACTATAACGGTTCAAAAAAGAACTAGATAAATTCATGGAGGATAGGTCCATCAATGGCTATTAGCATGGGCAGGGATGGTGTCCCTAGTCTCCGTTTTCCAGAAGCTGGGAATGGGTGACAGAGGATGAACCACTTGATGATTACCTGTTCTGTTCATTCCCTCTGGGGCACCTGGCATTGGCCACTGTCAGAAGACAGGAACTGGGCTAGATAGACCTTTGGTCTGACCCAGTATGGCCGTTCTTCTGTTCATTCAGGTGGGGCATAAAGGGGCCATAATCTACTGGCAAATGTCTATCAGATAATTCACCCAGCATAGGACAAGTCCCTGCTAGTGTGTCTGTGCTGCAGTCAGTCTTTGTGCTTCTGCCTCCACCCTCTTCTAGCATGTGGAGCAGGGAAAGGGTATGGTTGAACTCCACTATGCTATAACAGTCATTCTTTGCCGAAGGTTTCATTAAGAAGTCTCCACCAGTGGGATAACTTAATGCTGCCGCCTGGCTGCATCTCTAAATTGTGTAGAGTTTGTGGCCAGCCTTTAAAATTGGGGAGGTGGAGCCAACTCCCTGACACGTTCATTCCAGGTTGAACAACGCTCAGGCATAGGACAGAATCCACCGCTTAGGCTCTTTCCACATTACAGCTGAGTTTATATATGGTTGGCTCTAAATATGATTTTGGTCTACATACACCCTGGATAGTAATCTGTTAGAAATCATGGCAACCATTATGCTCGTGGCCTTGGTTGTCTTCCTGTAACTGTCTCGGCATACTTTTTTTTTCTTTTTAAATAGTAACATAGATTGGACCTACTAATTCTGTTCGTGTCACTGGGTTGGCCAGTCCTCCTTCCTCCCAGTTCTCTGTGTGGTAGAACCTCCCAGCATGCATTGCCTAACATGCTGGTGGTACTGCTCTGCATGCTTGTCCTCCAGGCTCTCCCTCCGCTGTTGAGGCACTACGGCGTAGCTGCCTAATTCCTCCCCCTTCCTCCCCAACACTGATACAAATACAGTTGGAAGCCTGGAAGGTAGAGGGATTCAAACATGGGTGCATGAGGAAACAAAATCTGCTGTGTGGACACAACTCCACAGGTCTTTGTTGTTGTTGTTACTGTTACCAGGTCAGAAGATGGGCATGGGTTACAAAAGCATGGCTGTGCTTGTAACATACTCAGAACCGCAGTCTAATCCACTTGCCTGTAAGGAATGGATATGTGGTCATGGATAGGAACATACAAGGCCTTTTTCTTGATCCCACTCTTCTCCTGCTGGGTGACTTTGGGCTAGTCAGTTAGGCCAAGATTTTCAAAAGCGACTAGGGATTTTGAGGGGCTAACTTTACATGCCTTATGTTGGCATGATTTTCAGAGGGCAGATACTTGGCACTCTCTGAAAAACAGGCCTCTTTAAGGTATGTCAAGATGGGCACACACAAAATAAGGCACTCTTGAAAATTTTGGCCTTAATCTCTCTGAGTGAGACTTTCAGGTGCTCAGTATCCACAATGGGGGATTTTCAAAAGTGCTCAGCAACCAGAAGCTCCTACTGTGACACTTTGTACCAGAATTTCTATTCAAACTGATCAAAGGGAATCCAGTTACTGAGGAACTCATTGCCACAGGAAGCTGGTGAGGCTAAGAATTTAGCAAGATTTAAAAAAATTGGATGCTTACGTGCATAGGAAAAATATCCAAAGTTATAATAGTTAATACTAGCAAATGTTGGCAGGGATATTAAACCTTATGCTTCTGGGTTTAAACCAATCTCTAGCTTTTAGAGATCTGGATCAGACCTAATGTGAGGAGCAGATTATCTCACAGATGCTTGCTGGGGGTCAGTGGGGGGTGTCTTACACCTTCCTCTACAGCATCTAGTACTGGACACTATTGGAGACAGAATACTGGACTAGATGGACCCCTAGTCCAATCCAGTGTGATGGGTCCTATTTGCAGCAGAGCTGAACACCCAGCATGGACACAACAAAATAAGTTCTCTTGAAAATCTGGCCACTTATTCAGGTTCCTAAATAGGAGCTGAGCCATTTTGGAAAACGCTGAGCCCTTCTGAAAATTCTGCCTCAGTTTGCTCATTTGAAAAACAGGGGCTGCTGGGTGGAAGGAACCATGTCTGAAAAGGGGCTGTAAACATTCACTGCCTCTTTCAACCACAGGCACATTTAATTTTACGAATAATGGAGAAAAATTATTAAATGGAGAAGTATATTTCTGTAGCTGCTTTGGAAGGCTTCACTACAACGATTCTAAACTCCCTGGGAATAGAGTATTTCCTTGCACTGCCAAGCCTCGCGTGGAAATGCAGGAAGCTCCACTCCACATTCCTTCATGAGCTGTACAGGCAATTAACTTGACATATCCGATAGCTAAAATGAAGGTGCATTATAGGAGACCCTCAGGCCTATACGGGTGCCTTTACATAAGGGCTGAAAGGTTTTGCTTCCCCTTGAGGAAGACTTTTTTTTAAATTTATTTTGTCATCCTCCCCCCAGTATCTCCCCTCCAGTTGCTAGGCTGCATAGTTAGCGGCTGAAGTTTTGCAGGTGGGTCGGCTGCCGCTTTCTGTAAAGGAAAAGGACGGAAAGGTTGGGGGTGGCCCAGGTCATCTGATTTAACACCCTCCTGCCTCGCAGTGCCGAAGGGAGGGGGGGGCGAGCCCAAGCTCGCCATGACGGTCCGTGGGCCCGTCCCCGTTGGCCACAGCGCCGAGCTGGGCAGCAGCCCCTGGGAGCGATGCGATGGCGTTACTTGGCGCTGCAATAACCCCCCCGCCTGGTAACCGAGCCCGGCTGGGATCTCACTCGCGCCTTGTCTCCGGCCCTCCCCATGCTCCCTCCTGCAGCGCCGGGGCTTAATCCGCCGCGAAGGGGAACGGGGCGCTGCGGGGGAAAGCCATCTTTGCGTGTGCGCGCAGCGCCCGGCCCTGCGGCTTCCTCGGCTCCGGCTCCGGCTCCGGCTCCGGCGGCGGCTGCACGGCCCGTGATGCTGGCTGGCGGCCGCCCTGGCGACAGCGAGTGAACCGCGGGGAGCTGGGAAGCCCGGCGGCGCGGCGGCCCCCGCCGCCTCTCCCCCGCCCCGAGCCGGCACACGGCAGGTCTCTGCGGCGGGACGTCGGGGGCGCTTCCTCGCCAGGTAGGCTCCGATCCACCCCGCTAAACCCAGCTCGCCCGCTTTAGCTGCTTTATGGGCCAACCCCCCCCCCCCCACACACACACGCACAAAAGGGGGGTGAGTGGAGTGGAGTGGGGGGGGGGATTCCCCCCTAATGCTGCCACGACTGCAGCAGGAACTCTGCGCACAGCCAGGCAAACTTTATGATTCGGCTGTAATTTTGAGGGTGCCCTTCACTGGTTTTATTACCCCCCCCCCAGGCGCTGCTTACAATGATAAAAGGTGGTCTTATTTGTGCGTGAGCAGGCGGTAGAGGGATTGAGCCTTTGCTTAGACGATTCCATCCTCCCTGCCGTTGATGTTTCCTCTTGTGTCATTTTTGCTAGTCACTTTCCTATTAAAATAAGATACGGGCTGACACGGGTTTAATGGTGCCCTGTTTCTTCCCTGCGTAAGCAGCTGTGGGCAAAGTTAGTAACCAAACTGGCTAGCGGTTGTTATCCCCCCTTCGAGCGCTGTGTGCAGACGCCCAGTGCTTCGCCCTAGGGGTGCCCTAGCAAAGTCGTCGGCGTGACTGCTCTTCCCTCGGAGAGATTGTTAGTGCAATTATCTGCAGTCTTTCCCAGGCCTTAGTGTGGGAATGACCCCAATGGGTGGGAAAAGCTTCTTTATTTTAAATGTAATTTGCAGACCCTGTGTTCCAAATTGGACTAGTTGATTTGTGAAAAGGCCCCCCTTTCCAAAGGGAGGGAAGGAGAGATTTTGTGTGTATTGGTGTATAAGATGTATATACTAGACATACGTGGGTGTGTTGCATATAATATTAGTGTCTGTATGATAGGTACTGTGTATATGTATGCATAATACAAATGAAATTTTACTGTATCTTGCATGTATGGATATTGGTAAATCAGCTAGCATGTAGTACATATCCATTCATGAGTATTATTTGGGAATTATAATACACAAGGGATACTGCAGTTTTTCTATTATTGACCTCTATTTAAAGTTGTGGTTGTTTCCTATAATGCCTAGTGTAGGGCAAAAAGCATATTCCTATCCAAAAGTGATTTGTTCATCAGTGTTACAATTGTGCATGGTCTTAATAGTATTTTAATTGTTGTAGATTTAAATGCACTCAAAGTTTTATGCAACTGCCTTTTGTTGCCCATTAATGATAAGCACTGTCCAACCTCTGTCCAATGCAGAAGACCATGTAGAGAAATTTATAAATAAATGGCTCCACAGAATAATGTATCAGTGTGGATTGGTATTGCATCTGGCAATAATAGGGACAGGTCCCTAAAGTACCTACAATATTTTGAAGCACGGCATAAAAATGCAGCCATTCATATTAATGTTTAAATAACTGCACCAAGTGGATACAGAGAAGGAGGGAAAATGAAGGCTGCCACTGTCAAAATATAAATAAGGAGTAATTCAGAGCAAGGTAAGAGCCACCTTAAGAAAACAACATGAAATATTGAGGCATAGAGAGAGCCATAGAATGGAAATGAAAGGGAACTGCTTAAAATTAATGAGAAAAAAAAATGTGGAAGTGAACTGTATGCTGTGAGAGTCACTGTAGTCACTTTGTGGTTCAGTTTGTATGACTGGAAGGTGTTTCATTATGATTAGAGAGGGTCTTTCTGGTACACGCAGTTGGAGAGAGGAAAGCAATTTGAAATAACTCTTCTTGGTGTCCACTGGGGTTTATCTACTTAAAGATATAATATTCAAAAATTTTGTATTTTTCGAGTGTCTTGGAGTTTGTTTATAAATTATTGCTGTCTGCTCTTATCAATGAAGAGATCCAGCTACACTGAACAATGCATTTGACGTGACATGATATTAAAACAAACAAAAAACCCTGCATCAGGTGGAACTAGTGAAGTGGCTATACTCTCTGCAGACTGAGGGCACCGTCACTTGCTGCTTGCTAGACAACTGAATTGGTGTTAGGTTGCTTTGCTTAGTACCTAGCATGTTGTGTTGTGTTTATGCAGCATGACTGTGGTAAAGGCTACATGCACAGAAGTGCAGGTTAACTTTGCGTGCCACTGAATAGGATACAAGTATGTACATGGACTATCTGTTTATAAATTTGGTGCCTGTTTTTTAAAGACTAATATTGGCAAATTTTAGCTGTAGGACGTCACATGGTCTTTTAAAAACCTGAGAACATGAGCCGTAACAACGTGGGTCAGTAGAGGACTCAGAACTTTAACCCTAATGTGAAAAGAGTAGCTGATACTTGATACCTTGATTAACTGATAAGCAGAGAGAATTGCAGCATAGTGCACAAACCTTAAATGTTGCTACATATGGTTGACCTCACTTGATAGGTGATAATACATAAACATATGAGCATGTATAGATGTTTAGGTATGTATATAAAATATATACTTCTCTGTGTATTACATGAATATGCACACTCAATATTTTAGATACTCAATATTTTATTGTATAATATATGCATGTGTATAATGCACAAACACACAGATCTCTAATATTTTATATACATACCTACACAAATACATGCACTGATCTATGTACTCAGTACTTATGTACATAAACATACTATAAATATAAACATAAAATAATGTGTACGTCTTTGTAATAATTGACTTACATTCTCACAATGGGAGGTGATAGCACTTCTGGATTGGATTTGCCAAAGACAGGATCCCACTCTGGAATGAACATTGGTTTGATTTGGTATGGTAATTCTTTTTGTAGTTTACAGAGCATGAGTTCTATTATATCACTACACAATTATGCTTCTATCACAAGGATTTAGTGAGGCACCATATCACCTGGTTGCCATTAGAAAATTAAAAACACACACTTAACTTTACCCCAAAGCAAGTGGGGTCATGCACTAAGCTGTCCTACCCATTCCATAATTAAATTACTTTGATAGCCAAGTCAGTTTTTCAGTACAGCACTATAATGGAAGTAGAGCTATGTAGTGAATTCATACTGGAGCCACCCAAGAGTTCTGAGATCGAGGACACTGTTGTCTGATTTATTGATGTGGCTGAATGAATTTTTTTTCCTGTCTTGTTTACATTTTAGTATTTAGAAGAAGCTTTAGCCCAGAGCCAAGTTTTGCACAAATGCTTCTGTATTTTATTTCCCCTTTGCCTTTTTATTAGCAGTAGCTTATTGCATCCAATGAGCTGTCTGATAGGAATGGCATTTTGATGGCAAACTCCTCTAGCACTGTGTACAGCTTCCCTTGGGCTGTATTGCGGTGGCTAAAATGTATTTGAGGTGGCTTTAAGAAACTGTGAAGAGAGCATAGCACAGCTGATGCTGCTATTTCTTAAGATGCTCGCGGTTGCTCTCTGACTGGTTATGCAAGTGTACTAAACGCCAGTATCACAGAGATCATCACTGGCATGAACAAAATTCCTTTGCTTATATTTCTATTATAAATACATATTTTTAAAAAATGAATATGCCCAGAGCACAAAATAGAAAATTGAGATGCAGCCACAGTGCTGAAAAAATGGTGCTCCCTTGCAAGCACTACCCTATTTATTTACCAGTGAAAACGTAGGGCTTGTGCTGTTGGGCTCATTCCCATAGAGGAAGACTCGGGAGATGCTGTAATTGCCCTGGTAGAACAGTTAAGTATCCCATGGGGCAGCTGACAGTCATTGAAGTTTGAACATGATCAGTGTTAATAACCCCCAGGTTCTATTTCTCTTTCCATAACTGTAAAAAAAAAACATTTATTAACTTTAGCACGGTGTTTATCTGTTGGGGTACATTCTATGAAGTGTAAGGTTGTCATTTTTTTTAAGGAAAAGAGAATGAGCAATTCCCTTAATTCAAGACGGGCTAAATTCTGAAATGTGGTAAGCATCTGTAACTCTGACTCTAGGGGGAAGGGCAGGTGACTGTTGAATTGGACTGGGACTCTGGAAATCTGGGTTCAATTCCCACCTCTCCACAGACAAACTGTGTGGCCCTGGGCAAATCATGTAATCTCTTGGTGACTAGTTCCCCATCTGTAAAATAAGGAAAATAATACGTCCGTTCTTCTGTGTCTTGTCTGTCTAAGCTCTTCAGAAAGGGACTCTCTTCTTATGTGTCTATGAAATATATCATGCCTTTTACAAGGAGCCCAATTTCTGATTGAGACTTCTAGGTGCTACTTATAAACTGAAGATTTTGCAATGCCCAGTACCATTTAGTATTTGGCTTCAGTTTATTAATTCTTAGACAAATATTTCTCTAAGTGCCAGAAACACTTGAATTCACATGAGCTTTTGGAATACCAGATGTGATTTATTAAATGTCTTTTTTTTTTCCATTGTGAACACAGGTGTATTCCGTGTGTAATGAAGTGTACGTTCCTCTGATTATTGTGGCAATGGGGATTAGAAAATATTCACATGACCAAATCCAGCATGTAGGGAGAAGGGAATAGGAAGCAGTTCTTTAACTTTAATAAAGTTTCACCTCATCTACATTATGTTGTAGAAGCAGTATAATAACACTGAGTGCTTTTTAAGATGATAAATGTGACATTTACTATGGAAAATGGTTGATGCTTATTATTATTAATCGGCAGCCATGTACACCTGTTTCTGAACATACCAAAGGAAGGCACTTGGAACATAACAGTAGGACACAATCTCCTTTCCTCTATTTCATCTAATCAAAATTAGATACTATTTCCCTTTTGGCCTTTACAGTCAAGAGCTGACTGCAGATTTTTTGTAATCTCCTCCCTAGTGTTCAAACGAGGGCCTGATTCACTAAGATGTTGAGCACAATGGGATGATGGGCACAGAAATCCCTCCCAGGATCAGGCCCTGATTGATTTGCAGAACTGTCTACAAAAGCTCAACATACTATGTGCCAGGTGCCTGGGATGGGCCACACGAAGAAGGCCACACTCAGGGCAGACTGCAAGAAATAGGGCAGACAATCCCCAAAACTGGTGGTTTATTCTATAATTAGATTCACCAGGCCAGTAACAAAAGAGCTACTATAGTACCACACTGGTTAACCAGAAGCCAAACTCAAGATTTTGGGCTTTCCAGACGTTGGCTCCCATCTAGACAACCCAATCTAATATAGTGAGAGGTTACTGAAAACCCATTTTATCATATAAGAGGTTCTTTCTAATCCCAAAGAATCAGACACATATCCCCAGGTCATTATGAATCTCAGATCTTACCCAAATATCATGCTGTCAGCCAATTCTTATTATTAAATCTTTAGTTAGTTACTAAAACAAAAGAGAGTTATATGTGGTTAATAGATCATACACACACAAATGATTGCAAAGTCCTTATATCAGGTTTGTAGCAGTCATGGAATAGATTGCTGGCTTGTAAAGTCTCTCTGGAAACTTCCAAAAGATTGGAAGCTCCTCAGTCCATAGTTCAAAATGCTACTTTTAGATGTAAATCCACAGTCCAGAGAATTAGAGCAGGAAAGAGGCAACATGGAGATGTCTCACGTGTCTTTTTATATCCTTTGCCATGTGCATGGAAACTTTACTGTCCCAGACAAAGCCCACAGCCCCTGTATGTGGAAAATTACTGGCCCAAGATGGAGTCCAGGATTGCATGAATATATCACATGTCCCTATACGTTTTGCTGACTCACAGTAGGTGGCTATTGGCTCCTTGCTGTCTGAGGCATCCTCAGGAAGGGCTATCTGGACAGATGAATTTCTTCAATTGCCAATTGTGCGAGAGGAGTGTCCTTGATAGGCCATCAACACATAGCTGTCTAGCCCTAATGAAAATTCTATTGGGTGGGGGATGGGGTTCTACCCATGAATACAATGTAACAGTGATAGACCCCAGTCGGCGGTGGGCAGGATCAAATCTGGGACCTCTGGTGCTTAGTGCATGAGCCTCTACCTCATAAGCTAAAAGCCAACTGCCTGTTAGCAGACTCATTTTCTCTCTCTCTCTAAGTGGTCTTGGTGCCACTAGATGGGACAGAACACTACACCCAGAAGGTGTGTGGGTTACATACTTCCCCTAGCTGAAGAAGTGCATCCCGAGCTTCAGAGACTTCTCAGTTGAAATCCCGGACGAGCCTCCACTTGTAACACCGACAGACCCTGGTTGTCGGTGGGCAGGATCGAACTGGGGACTTCTGGAGCTTAGTGCATGAGCTTCTACCGCATGAGCTAAAAGCCAACTGACTATTAGCTAAGGCTGTAGAACAGACTCATTTAACTCTCTCTAAGTGGTCTTGGTGCCACTAGATGGGACAGAACACCACACCCAGGAGGTGTGTGGGTTACAACAACACAAGATATTAAGTATGTTTAGGATACAAGTATATATCTAATATTCATAACTTCAGATATACGGATGATACATGCATATAAATAGAATAATCATACTTAGCAAATCATAACTTTTCCATTGACACCTTACATGACATATTTTGTACAAGATTTGTTGCAATTGTTTAGCAATGGTAGCAATAATGATACAAATGGTCATATTTCTTATACAAAGCATCACAGGCAGCTTCAGGTATATTCTTAGAAATCTAGAACGTACCAGAGGCAGAAAGGGTCCCTTTGAACCTGGGATAAAATTAATCCTGCTGAGGGATGGTTTAACAGAATCCAGAGAGGAGGAGGAAATTCCACCAGAGTGCAATATTTTGCCTTAGCCCCTCAATCCCCACTCATAGTTTGAATATGGCTTATCTCCATTCTGTGGGAACCTGTCTTGGCTATGCCCCCTTAGAAAATCAGGGTGCTTTTTTGTTGCCATGTTCCAGAAATAATTATTTCTCTTCTGGTTTGTTGTAATGCTCTTTAAAAAATAAATAAGGGACAGATCCTCAGCTGGTGTAAAGAAACAATAACTTCGTAGAACTAGGCTGCTTTATACCAGCTGAGACTGTGATCCATAAGACCTAATTCTGAGGGCCTCATTGGATGGGCAAGTGCCCTTGATCCCCATTGAAGGCAAATGGAGCTTATGGCGCTGGGCACCCAGCTGGATGAGGCCCATAGTTATCACTGTAACAAGCAATAGGTATTTAAGCCTGTCCCTTGCTCACTGCATTTCTCTATTTCTGTGGCAGTCATAGTTTTATGTAAATGTAAAAAAACAAAACAACCCCCCCACCCTTCCTCTTCCCATAAAAGGAATCCATGTATATTGTTCATAATGTTAAGAAGCATGTTCTCTCTTGAGTCTGAGTATTTTTCTCCTCCTGTCCCTTGTTTACTGCCTGCTAATTACATTTTGTAGGTGGCAGTTTTAAATCTTATTGTGCCATGTCATGTGACTGCTAAAGCTCTGCAGATCTCTGTTACATAACCCTTAAGTCGTCTGGAAAAATGTACTTGTGTCATCCTGCGCATGACATAAGGCTCCGTTTGAAGCTTAACAGTCTGATCAGTTTTATGTAGAATGACTGTAGGAACCTTGTGCACAGTTTGTTCCGGCAAATGACTTGTGCCCTCAGTTGTCTGGCCAATTGTCTTATTTCCCTGAAATGCTTTACAGTCTGCAGCGTCTCTCTTTTCTGCAGGGGTGTGTGTGTGTGGGGGGGGGGTGTACATCTACCTTAGTAATAGATGTCTGTCTTTAGATGCCCTGATATGCCAGGTAACAATCCAGATGAAGTAGCACATTGGAACATCCTCCTCCTCCTCCTTCACAGGTATTTGTTAAATTCCTAATAGCATGTTCACCATGGATTTAAATTAACCTCATTGGTTTAAAATAACCCCTGAAAACACATCCTAATTGGCCTGTTTATGCATTATGCAAAATGAACCATGAATCAAAGGAGAAGTTTAAAAAATTGCTAGGTAGAGATTATAAAATGTTAATGCATGATGATTTATTAGGATGCAATTTCACAAAAGAAGTTTTTTTTTATTTTAAATGACATATGTTGTCAGACCCATACAAATAATGGTTTCTCCTTCCTTCCCTAAATCAGCATTTTGTCCTTTGGCTTTATATGCATACAATAATTGTTTTTGGTACTATTAATGTTACTTACACGCTACCCAAAAATGTACTAGGCATTTCGTAGATACACAGGTCATGTCCATGCCTCAAATGATTTCCAAACTTGCATAGATAGGGCATTTGAGTGGGACTAAGGAGACCTGGCTCCTATTCTTGGCTCTGCTGCAGACTTGCTCTATGACCTTGGGCAAGTCGCATCATACCTCTGTGTCCTCATCTGCAAATGGGCTTAATGATATTTAATTTTCTTTATGAAGCACTTTGAAACCTTGGGACAAAAGCTTCAATATGGGAATAATTGGAGGAAATTCTATGGTCTGTGTTGTAGAAGAGGCCAGACTAAATTATGTAAATGGTTCCTCTGTCCTTAAAATCTATGACTTTATTAATCCATATAAGAGGTAATTATTGTGTGTATTAGACAACATACACACGATGGAAGCAGGGGAAAGAATTAAAACATGAGTGGTTGAAAAACAATTAGGATTTTTTTGTTTTGTTATACTTTTGGAGGGGGGGCACTTCTCGCCTTTATGCCTTCAATATAATTTCCAAGCCCTGGATTACTAGTTTATTTTAAATTTATCATTATTACTATGTATGACTGCAGTTACAAACATTCTCTCTCTCTCTCTCTCTCTGCCCATTTATATGGTGGGCATGGGATAGTTGTCTGTGTTCTAATGTAGGTGTCTGTTTGTAGATAATCCAGATAATGTGTATAATTGTAGATATAATGGGCCAAATTTCCCTGTGATTTAATTTCATTGACTTCACTGAGGTTTGTCCAGGGATGAATCTGGCTTATTGTATATGTGTGCTGTAATGTAAATAATGCTTAGCTACCTATGTAAAGTTCTTTGAGATTTGCGGATGAAGAGTATCTCTTTGAGATACTTTGAGATCTGTGTTTGAATATTCTATATCCTTTTTAAGCACTGATTTTGGACGCATTCTCAAGAATGTAAGTTCTCCAAGGTTAACTTAATCTCATTGAATAAATGAAAAATGGAAAAATTGTGGCATAAATTGTTATGTGAATGAGACATCTATACAGCTATTCGGGGGTGGGGGGGGGTAATGATTTGTGCATTAAAGAGATCCTGTCAATGAGGCTGTCATGCTAAATAATTGTTAATTTGTATTATGATGGTGCTTAGAGGACCCCATCAGAGATCCAGGCTCCACTGGGCTAAAATGATGATATGAACATAGTGTAAAAGTTGCCCTGGATAACTTGCAGACTGGGTTTAGGTCAAGACACCACACAGGTGGCTGAAACAAACAGGTGGGGGTAGGGAGACAAAGTAATAGTAAGACTAGCACGGTATAGCCCGCTGTAATTCAAGCTTGCTACCTGGCTAGCCATTCACAATGTGCACAGTTCTGGAGGCAGGATGGCAGAGGTCAGTCTTTGGATAGGTCTCTCCTTAAGAATTCCATCAAGGGTTATTTAAGGGGGAAGAACAAACATGGAAGATTAGAACTTCAGTGTAGGATCCCAGCCTATAGAATGCCTAATACAAAGTTGGCACTATACAAAAAAGTAAAGGGCAAATCCTCAGCTGATGCAAAATCGTTATAGCTTTGTTGACAACAGTGGAGCTATGACACTTTACAACCCACTGAGGTTATGTGCCTAAGAATGGTGGTAGGGCTATTTTTAATCAGCCTTCCCCAGTGATCCTTTTTAAAGAGAGAGGTGTGTTTCTTAGGCCACGTCTAGTGTAGACGCGATAAATCGATCCCCGATCACTCTGCCGTCGACTCCGGAACTCCACCAGGGCGAGAGGCGGAAGTGGAGTCGACGGGGGAGCAGCGGCCGTCAGTCCCGCGCCATGAGGACGTGAAGTAAGTGATTCTAAGTCAATCTAAGATGCGTTGACTTCAGCTACGCTATTCTCGTAGCTGAAGTTGCGTATCTTAGATCAATTCCCCCCCATAGTGTAGACCAGGCCTAAGAGATTATACTGTTCTGTGGCAGGGTATGAGTCAGAGTAAAGCCACTCTACAGAAAAGCCTTATTGTATGGAAGGTTGTATGCATGTATCAACAGGTGTTGGAAGAAAATGAGCACTTTGCTAGCTTTACCTTTGATAGGTGATGTTGATAATTAGAAATCTACTTCATGTTGTGTAATTTTTAACCTTGATTTGATTTTTTGAGAAAGCATGCACTGAATTTCAGTAAATGCAGCCAAAGGTATGTGAAATCCAAAAGAGGGTCATGCTATCTGTCATTTTTAAGGAACTACGACTGTTACTTATATAGCCCATTGATATAAGGTTTATAAATAAATAATTTCTGCCTGGCATGTTAGAATTGGAAATTTTCTTTAAAGAGTTTAAGCAGAAAGAGGCTGGGGGAGAGGGAAAGAGAAAAGCTGTATGTGGTGATAAGGGCTAAAAGAACCAGTTAGGGAATGATCTTACTACAAAACACAAAGGGATCAAAATTATGCTTATTCTGAATTTGCAGGGCAAGTCTCTTTTGTGGGGGAAAACCACCCCCTAGAATGTCCTTTTGAATGATTTCTTGAAATGTTAAATAGCATGAAGAAGGGATGAAATATGGACAGAGTGCCCAGCCCCTGTCTGTATGGGTCACATTCCTCCAGAGAACTTCAGGCAGGCAGGCATTTGGCAGTCCAATAAACAGAGATGGACCAGAACTAATATCCCTAATTCAGACCCCCGAGCTATGGCTGTTTCAAAAGCTGGTTTCCAACTTTTTGGCTCTGATTTCTCTTTAGAGAAAACACTCATGGGAAATGAGGGGCACAAGTTTTCAGCCCTGCCTCTGGCTTCCTTGGGAAATCCCCAGAGAGGCCACTGTACAGGCTGTATGCGATAGGAGTTGAGTTGCTGATGGGAGTGATCTGGGTGTTGGGTGTTGACTCACATATTCCTGTGTGTATGTCCCTGACTTGGCAATGACCCATATGTACATACCCACTGCCACCCTGCATATGTTCTATGCTCCTGGCACATAAATATTCACATCCCATTAAAATTCTAATTTCCTTAGGCTCCTTTGAAAATCTCAGCCTATCAAATATAATTTAAATTAGTGGGGATATTCCCACATTCCTGAGCCAGTAACAAAAGCACATCTCACCATTTTTCAGAGTACTAAAGACTGACTCTGAGGTTAGTGGAAAAGCTGTTTAACACTGGCTCTTTATGAATAAAACTGAAGAAACAAAATTCAGTTGAGGCATGCTTTGGCTAAAGACTGCCTTCAGTGATCAGTTTTGATGCCATTTATGTGAAGGGTATTAAACTTTCGTTTCTACAGTGCATTTTAACAAGAGAGTAAAACCTCAGTTTGAAAGGAGTTATACATCAAATTGGTAAAATATATCTTAGTAAAATTTGTTTTTTTATTTGGTTTATATGAATGGAAATTTTGATTGTTGGGCTAAGCTTTTATCTAAATTATGATAAAGCAGCCATATTTTAAAAAGTTTTTATTTCCCTTTAAAAATCAGGAATGAGCCTTTAAATGGGCTAATTTATTTTAGTCATTTGAGTGCCCGATTGAGTGCCACAGTGTATGTCTACATTGCAATTAGATGTCCTGGGCTGGCTGGTGCGGACTCAAGCTCATCGGGCTCAGGCAAAGGGGCTGTTTAATTGCAATGTAAACATTTGGGCTCAGGTTGGAGCCTGAGCTCTGGGACCCTGCAAGGAGGAAAGATCCCAGACCGTGAGCTCCAGTGCAAGTCTACACTGCGATTAAACAGCCCCTTTGCCAGAGTCCTGCCAGGCCAAGTCAGCAGACACAGGCCAGTTGTGGGTTTTTAATTGCAGTGTTATATAAGTGCTAAGAAAGAACCTCTTTTTGTGCTCTATAATGTAATGAGTGATCAGTTATAGGGGCACATGCCATGTGTGTTTCTCATAGCTATATAGGCTGACTTGGTAAAAATACTTTGTTATACTAGAAACCATTCGTTGTACACAGATAGCATGAATCTTACATACATTAAAGCTATGTTTACACTGCAGATGGGAGGTCTAATTCCCGGTTTGGGTACCATAACTACCATACTAAAAATAGCAGTGCGGCCCCAGTGGCATGGACTGCTACCCTGAGCTGCTGACCAAATACAACCCCGTCCAAGATCCTAGATACATACCTAGGTGGCTAGCCCAAGCTGCCGCCCATGCCAGCACAGCCACACCGGTATTTTTAGTGTGCTAATTGGACTAGAGCTAGTACATGTTTATCTGCCTGAGCTGGGAAGTACACTTTGCAGCTGCAATGTAGATGTGCCCTAAGAATTTTAGACCCCATTTTTCAGCAATGGTGTGGCTGCACTGCGGCCACCAATGGTGTACAGGGCTCAGGTGTGTTAACCATGAAAACCTGCTCTGAGCAGTAAGCGTTGAAGAGCAAACATTGCATTTGTATATAGTAAATAAATCCCCATATGTTTCATAAACACAACTGCACACTTTGATGCAATAAGTAAGTATGTGCTTCTAAAAATAATGCTGCATTGAAACATTTACTTTTTTGATCTCTTTCCAAGCAAAGCTTCTAACTAGATATTGACTACAGCCAGGTGAGCTTACTCTGTTGTGCTTCAGAGTAGCAGCCGTGTTAGTCTGTATTCGCAAAAAGAAAAGGAGGACTTGTGGCACCTTAGAGACTAACAAATTTATTTGAGCATAAGCTTTTGTGAGCTACAGCTCTGTTGTGCTTAAGAGCTTTGGAGGGCCCAACCCCATTGTAGGAGGGACTGTACAAATGTAAAAGAGACTGTTTGCCCTATAACTCGTTACTCAGTGTATGAGACAACAGGTGTATACAACAGATGGGGAAGCACAAAATAACGATAAATAAATATTGATAGGCAGTGGTCATGTATATATCAGCTGGTTGTGTAGGGCTCTTCACTGTACCCCTCCAGATCCCTGTCTTATGCTTATTTATGTTCCCATGATGTCTTGCTTTCACTGTCACCTACTCCAGGTGTTCAAAAATCACAAGCCAGGCTCCTGCAAATCCTGAGATTTTAAAAAAAGTAATAAATATTTGGAATCTTATTTGCCTTATGGTTTTTGATCCTTTAGAGTTCAGGGTTTCAAGCTCTTATCTGTCACTATTAGGGCTAGAAGTTTACCCCCCAAAAGTGACATTCTCAATAATCACATGACTCAAGAAGTTGGGCTTTTAACAACAACATAATGTAGTGTGAGACTTGTGATAAAATCGCAAGAGTTGGCAGCAATGCTTCTCTGCTGAACTTTCTCTGTGTAGACAGCCAGACTACACTCAGTTTTGTTTGATGCCTTGGATTAGTAGTTTTAAGGGTTATGGGTTAGGGAAAAATTTCTCCTGAAAAATCCTGCTATGGAAAGAAAGAAGAACTGGTCTTGAGATGAAGACACTGATCTAGGACTCAGGAAATCTTGGTTTACTTCCCAACTCTTCCACAGACTTTTTGCGAGAGCCTCTGCAAATCGCTGCACACCTGTGCCTCAGTCCTCTCATCTGTAAAACAGGGATAATACTTCTCCATATAATAACTGGTACATTCATTAATTAAATACAAGCTTTTGACTCTCTGCTTTGAGTTGCCTTTTGTCCTTGTGGTTGCAGAAGTTTCCGTCAGTGTTTCCAGAATAGTTTTTGTCTTAACAAAATAAAAACAACCCACCCATAGACACAGTCCTCTCGATCCCTATTCTCATTCTTTCCAGCTGTTATAAATAACCTGAATCATGAGCCATG